>NC_133662.1:218694649-219060529 GCF_037893015.1 Macrotis lagotis
GCTGAGACTTCTTCCAGTTCTTGGGTCATTCTGAGGTTCCATGTATACTAAAGAGAGAGAGCACATTCATTCTTGTTTGTGGGAACAGCCTGTGCCAAGCATCTAAGGCATGGATAAGTAAGGCATATGAGAGAGATGTTGAATGGATTAGAACAGAGTTTTATAGGACATGTTGGCAAATGAGCTTGATGAGGTAGAGAACTGTTGTCCTTATTCCTTCATCCATCTTTTATTCAAAGCAGATAGGCATTGAAGAGAGAGCATGGTATAGTATAGAGTTCTGGACCAAGATCAAAAGCTTGTGTTCTATTCTTGATTTTGCCATTAAGCAGTCATTTTTCTGTCTGCAAAGGACCTATCATCTTTGAATGAAGGGTACATTACCTTCAATTAAGGAATATCCCTCAATAGGTTGAATTCTCTGACTTCCTAATGAATGTTGTAACACATATTTGTAGGAGGACAATGATGTAATGAAAGGATATTAATGAGTTAAAATGTGCCAGTAAGTTTTTTTTTTAGTTTTTTGTAAGGCAAACGGGGTTAAGTGGCTTGCCCAAGGCCACACAGCTAGGTAATTATTAAGTGTCTGAGACCGGATTTGAACCCAGGTACTCCTGACTCCAGGGCCGGTGCTTTATCCTCTACGCCACCTAGCTGCCCCTGCAGTAAGTCTTAAAAGGCATAATGACCATAATCTGTTCAGGAAACTTTTCCTTGGTGGGGAATAATGTATGAGGAGTGTAAGTTGAGATAGCAATCTTTCTGCCTTGTTCCTCAGTCTGGTTAAGAAGAATGTGGAGGTGGCACAGGAGACTGAATGTGGGTCCTCTAGACAAGAATATGGGTTCAAATCCAGCTTCAGCTATTTATCAGCTGTAACCCTGAGTAAGTCACTTAACTTCTCTCTGCCTCAATTCCTCAACTGAGAAATAGGGGATAAAAAACAGTAGCTACCTCCAGGGTTGTTGTGAGGATCAAATGAGATATTACCTGTAAATCTAGGACATAGGACATTATAGAAATGCTCTCTGTTTTCCCTACTAGTTAGTTCAAAGGACTGTTGTGAGGAAAGTACAACAGTCTTTCTGCCTTAAAGAGCTACATAAATATGAGCTATTATTGTTATAATAATGATAGTAATAATAATAATGATGATAATAATAATAAATGAAATTATAGTGTTTAAAGGCTTAAAATTTCAATATAATTGTGTAAGGAGAAAATACAGATATCATGAAATTAAAGTTGGAAGGAACCTTTGAGGTTATCTCCCTCTCCTTTCTGATATAATCAGCTATACAATCACAATTTAATGGGCCAGCCTACGATACCAGCCCAGATGTTCTGCATCTTTTTCATAAGGCTTCCTGCAAGCCCAGAGCTGCAGTTTGTTGCCCTTAAGATCAAAATTTAGGTTTCAAAGAGATTTAGAGATCATCTAGTAGTCTGATATTTTAATTTTCTAGATGGGAAACTGAGGCCTGAATAGCAAGATTGATTTGCCCAATGTCACACAAGGACTAAATGACAAAAACAAGACTTAGGCTCATATCTCCTGCCCCCAGGTCCACAGTTCTTTTCACTACACCACAGAGATTTCCCTTGCTCCCCTAGTCTGATAACACTGCTCTGATCTTGGGTATATTACTTAAACTCTCTGAACCTCAGTTTTCTCTTCTGTAAAAAGGAACACTCATTTCTGGAGCCCTTCCCTCACAAAATTTTTTTGTGAGGGTATTAAGAGATAAGGAATATATAATAAAATGGGAGCTGTTCTTCAAATGAGAGAGAAGATATTGCCTCCCACTAAGAATTTGTGATCTGGCAAGCCTGAAGCTGGGAGAAGCAGGGAGGAAGGATGCTGAGCCACTAAAATTCTCTGCTTCCCCCTCCCCCATGAAGCTCTCAGTTGACAAAATTAGAGCCAAGTTTTTTGGTCTTGAAAAGTTTCCCTGCACGAGGAAGAAAATTGCTCATTTGTTCTGGAAATGTCAGGCAAGTATCTCAGTGCAAAGAATGAGTGTCTGCTGGGGCATCTGACTGTTTTCCCAGATACATTTCTGGTAATGACACAAAGGCATTACTGAGCAATTAGCTCGGTTAATGGAGAATATGTAACACCTCCCTCTCTTCCTTCTGCTGCTTCCCTTCCAACTCTTTTTTTCTAAATACTTTATTTTATTTTATTTTTTTAAAGAAAGATTTTATTTTGAGTTTTACAATTTTTCCTCATTCGTGCTTCCCTTCCCCCCCCGCCCCACAGAAAGCATTCTGTTAGTGTTTACATTGGTTCCATGTTATACATTGATCTCAGTTAAATGTGATGACAGAGAAATCATATCCTTAAGGAAGAAAAATTAAGTATGAGATAGTAAAATTACATAATAATATAATGCCTTTTTTCTAATTTGATGGTAATAGTTTTTGGTCTTTGTTTAAATTCCATAATTCTTTCTCTGGATACAGATGGTATTCTCCATTGCACATAGCTCACAATTGTCCCTGGTTGTTGCACTGAAGGAATGAGCAAGTCCATCAGGTTTGACCAGCACCCCTATGTTGCTGTTAGGGTGCACAGTGTTTTTCTGATTCTGCTCATCTCTCTCAGCATCAGTTCATGCAAATCCTTCCAGGCTTCCCTGAATTCTAATAGAACAATAGTGTTCCATGACATACATATACCACAGTTTGCTAAGCCATTCCCCAATTGAAGGACATTCACTTAATTTCCAATTTTTTGCCACCACAAGCAGGGCTGCTATATATATTTTTGTACAAGTGATGTTTTTACCCTTTTTATCATCATCTCTTCAGGATATAGTCCCAGTAGTGGTATTGCTGGGTCAAAGGGTATGTATATTTTTGTTGCCCTTTGGCCATAATCCCAAATTTGCTCTCCAGAAAGGGATGGATGAGTTCACAGCTCCACCAACAATGTATTAGTGTCTGAGTTTTCCTGCATCCCTTCCAACATTGATCATTGTCATTTCTGGTCATATTGGCCAGTCTGAGAGGTGTGAGGTGGTATCTTAGAGATACTTCAATTTGCATTTCTCTAATAAGTAATGATTTGGGGCAGATTGCTTTGATATCCTCAGCTGTAAATTGCCTTTGCATATCCTTTGACCATTTGTCAATTGGGGAGTGTCTTGCTTTTTTTGAAAATCTGACTCAGTTCTTTGTATATTTTAGAAATGAGTCCTTTGTCAGAAATACTAGTTGCAAAAATTGTTTCCTAATTTACCTACATTTCTTTTGATCTTGGTTACAGTGGTTTTATCTGTGCA
This sequence comes from Macrotis lagotis, assembly GCF_037893015.1. Classification (NCBI taxonomy): domain Eukaryota; kingdom Metazoa; phylum Chordata; class Mammalia; order Peramelemorphia; family Peramelidae; genus Macrotis; species Macrotis lagotis. The sequence goes on from NC_133662.1 coordinate 218,697,940, forward strand.
AAAGCTTTTAAATTTAATGCAGTCAAAATTATTTAGTTTGTTTTGAATGATGTTCTCTGTCTCTTCCTTGGACATAAACTGTTTCCCTTTCCATAGAGCTGACAGGTAAACTATTCCTTGATCTTCTATTTTGTTGTTTTTGTGTGTCTAAATCCTGTGTCCATTTGGATCTTATCTTGCTATAGGGTGTGAGGTGTTTGTTTAATCTAAGTTTCTTCCATACTAACTTCCAATTTTCCCAACAGTTTTTGTCGAAGAGAGAGTTTTCATCCCAATAGCTGTACTCTTTGGGTTTATCAAGCAGCAGGTTACTATAATCATTTCCTGCTCAAATAATTTATTTTAAAAATTTGACAAGGATTTTCTATTTGTCCCCCCCCCAACTAAAAAAGAAGGGCAAAACCTTTGTAACACAATGCATAGTCAAGGAAAACAAACTCCTCCATTGGCCATGTCCAAAAAATATGTCTCAATCTAATATTCCGAGACCATTACTCAGCAGGAGGTGAACATGTTTCAATATGAGTTCTTTGGAACTGTGAATGGTCATTGTATTGGTCAGAATTCTTGTCTTTACAAATTATTTGTCTTTATAATGTTATTATTGTATAAATTGTTCTGGTTTTGATCATTTCATTCTGTATTAATTTGTACAAATCTTCACAGGTTTCTCTGGAACTGCATTATTTCTTATGGAATGATATTAGTCCATTATACTCCTACACAGTAACTTGTTCAACCATCCCCTAACTGAAGGGGCACCTCCTTAGTTTTCAGTTCTTTGCCTCCACCCCAAAAAAATCTTTGCTTCCACCCTAAGAAAATTACATTTTTATATAAATAATATAATTTTATAATAATATAATGTATACTATAATAAACATAACATACATTAATATTTATTGTATTTATTAATATCATCTTCTAATAAAAAACTTGATTATGCTGAAAATGGTAACTTGAATCCCAGGTTTGGAAAACTGGAATCAACAGCTAATATAGGCTGAAGGAATAGAGCTATGGAAAAACAGAGAATAAGGACAAGGGAAAACAAGCAGACATTCTGTGGAAAGAATAATGACAGCTTGTATTCACATAGCAAATTATGGTTACAAAGAGAGTTTCACATCCATTATTACATATGACACTCACATTTCAGCCAGACTAGACTCTCAACTGTCTCTTGATCTTTCCTGCCCCTCTCCCACCTCAGCTTATCCCTCAGCAGGCCACCTTCCAAACCCAGCCTACTCCACAATTTGACCAGTACAAGTCCTTTGAAACTAAGCTCAGGTACTATCTTCTCTGTGAAGCTGTTCTGGATTACACGGACCCCCAGCTCAAAAGTGATCTCTCTGCATATCTATTTAAAAATTTTATCTAAGCCTTCTTTTATTGTTTAACTTTATTTTAGATTTATTGATGCCTTTTATTTTCATGCTACATTAATTTCTGAATTTATCCCCTCCCTGTACTGCTAGCCTGTGGATAATCCCTTACAACAATGTTTAAATAAGGTTATAAGGAAAAAAAAATCAGTTCAGCAAGACTTTAAAAAAATCAGTAGAGTATGGCAACATATCCAATATTCCATACCAGCATTCCCTACCTCAGTATTTAAGGGGGAGGTACATTTTCTCAAATATTCTCTGGAATCAAACTTGCTCATTGTAATTACTGTTTGGTGTTTTTGTCCTTTGTTTACATTGTTACAGTTGGTGTTTATATTATTTTACTGATTCTGCCTATTTTTCTATGACAAGTTTGCATGTCTTTCCATGCTTCTCTGAATTCTTATTTGTTGTTTCTCATGGAACAAAAATATTCCATTATGTTCATGAGCCACAATTCTTTTAGGCACTTCCTAGTCAATAATCACCTACTTTGTTTTCCCCTCTTTACTACAATGAGAGTGCTGTCATGAATAATTTTGTGTATCTAGCACCTTTCTATCTTTGTTCTCCTTCAAGTATATGCCTAGCAGTGGCATTTTTGAGATAAAGAGTATGGACATTTTTATCATTTTTTTCACCTAATTCACCTAATTCAAAGTTCCTTCCCAGAAGTTTAGCTACTCAATTCCACCCTCAGTGTATTCTTAGAATTATTATTGATTATTTACCCTTTTTTGTCATCTTTGCATTTTTCTGAACATGAGGCAAAACTTGAGATTTCTTTGATTGACAGAGCGCTAAATGTATAAATTAATTTAAGCAGTTTCATCATTTTTGTTATATTGGTTTGACCCAGCCATGAACAATGACTATTCCTCCAATTACTAATCAGTCAACAAGCATTTTAAGTCCCTGTTATGATCCAGGCACTGTGAGGATCAAAATGAATACTGGGGTATCCAAGTATAATTACAAGAGTTGGTTGGGAGAGGTGAGACAGTGAGTCAGGTACTGACCTCCTTGAAAAACAAGGGAGAGTGATCTAGAGGTCATTAAAACTTTCTCTCATTTTGTCATTCTATATTTCTTGTATTAAGATGTGTCTTAGTAGACTGACTCCCAGATATTTATTTTGTAGTTATTTAAAATGAAATTTCCCTTCATGTTGGTTTTTAGATTTTTTTATTTTGTGATTTTTTTTGTGAATTTATTTTGATTCCTTCTTTTCTGAGGCAATTAATTATCTCAATTATTTTGCTGCTTCTTTGAGGCCTTTAAAGTAAATCATCATGTCATCTACAAATAAGGATAAATTTATTTACTCTTTGCTGGTGTTCATGTCTTTATTTTCTTTTTTGTTGGTTTTTTTTGCTATCACTAATATTTCAAAAATTGTCAAATAATAGTGGAAAGAGGGAACATCTTGGTCTTATATTTATTGGGAAAACTTGCCTAATTGTACATGCTTAATAAATTCTTGTTTCTTTCCTTTTTTCTTCCATTTGTCAAATTGTCTATGTTAGGAAGGAGTGGTGAAGTGGGGTTCCATGTTCATATTGAGATAAGGATGCTGTCCTTGTGTGTTGCTAGAAGGAAAGAATGGACATTTCAAGTCTCTTCTCCCCCCACCATTCTCAGAGGGAGACTTTCATTCTTTCCAGGAGCAAAACGTTAGGGCCAGAAGCCATTCAATTCTCCTTAGAGAGAAAGGATCCTGGGTTAGAAATATATTTTTGTTCCTTTAAATACTGTTTTTTCTAAATGATGTGTTTAGATCTCATTTAACTTTTTATCTCTTTGTCATTTTCGGAGGAAGGAGGACCCTAAGCTCTACATCCAAGGCCAGACCCCCTTTCCCACTTAATGTCAATCCTACCAATGAACATAACAGAGTGGATAGCAAAGAAACCCTTTTATCTAAATCAGTACAAAACAGAAATGAGAGAAGGTAAACATAGGAGAATATATACCAGACAATACAGAGTAAAGGATCTCTTCCACTGGAAGTGACATAACTCAGTCCAACCAAGTCTCCTAGATTTCACCAAGGGTTGGTTATGGTTCGTGTCCTTCATTACTGAAGAAGATCAAAATGACATTACTATTTTTGAGGCAAATTACAGTGTGTCTGACTGGCTGATCAGACCAATACAAGCTCAGATTACTCTCTCACAGGTCAGGCACAAATAGTCTATGGGAACACGTGGGGTGGGTTCACTAAACCTGCATATGGCACATTTCCTTTGAGTTGCTTCCATTTGGCCTTCCTCATAGAGTACTGTTCCCTCACTGATGAGGGCACACCATGCTGGGCAGTCCTGTGCCAGTGTCTCCCAAGCTGTACCATTAATTCTAAAGACCTTTAGAGTTTCTCAGTACTGCTTTTTCTGACCCCTTGTGAGCGCTTGCTCTGTGTGAGTTCTCCATAAAATAGTTTTGGGTTTTGGTTTTTTTTTGGGGGGGTTTTTGGAAAGAGTACATCTGGCATTCACCCAACGGAAAACTACCCTATATCTCTAATATAGCAAATTGGATATGGAACATGATGGTGACCTCATCTTTAGAGAAACTTTTTCTTCAGTAACCTGAAATGCAGTTGGCTTCTTCCATCTTTCTCTCAAACTAGAATCAATCTCAAATAAAATTTTTGCTTGGAGATACTGAAAGGGAGTTTCTTGCTTGAAGTGTCTCCAAATGGAGACTGGCTGAGAACTGAAGCTCTTGCCAACTCCACCCTTTCCCTCATACAGGGCAGGGCCTTCATCTCTACCAATAAGGAAAGAGTCCCATGCCAGTGAACTTTGGGACGGGGGTAACACCTATTATGTTCAAGGAACCATACTAGGTGATGAGTGGGTGGGAAAGAGTTTAACATGAGCACTTTTACATTTTTTCAGGAAAAACAAATGACCATAGTCCACTGTGGTAGAATACTTGGTGGTGTGCTAATATGCTCAGGAAGTGTTTAGCAGGGGGAAAAAATACTGGTTAGAGGAAATGGGTTCAAATTCTAGTTTTGACTCTACCTATCAAGTCACAAATGCTCTGGGCTTTGGTTTGCTCATCTATAAAATGAGACAACCAAAACAGCTTCATTCTAAGGTCTCTTCTGACTCTTGATTCTATAAGTAGAGATTTGCCCAGCAGGCTTTGAAACAAGTGTTTATCCCAGAGTCCAGGTAATAGGGCTCAGGGTGTTCCAATGAGAAAATATTTTGTTCCATTCTAATCATTTTACTCCTGCACATACATCATTGAGTGTATTTCTCAGCCCAAACTTCAAACAACCTGAGAATGTTTCTGACATGTCAATAGGTTTTCTGATTACATGAAACTGCTTTCCCACTGGGAAGTTCCTCACCTCTAAGGAAATCTAACTATATTTTTATTTATTTGGGGGGGGTGGAAATAGGGAGTGTTGGGAAGGAAAAAAACATGGATTATACCTGAAAAGATAGACTTTCCTAGAAATTCTGAGTTGGAGGTAAACAGTAAGGTAGGAGATGCCATGGGAAAGATTCCCAGAGAAAAGGCTCCAAATGGGAGATTGAGACATTCTAGGGTCCCTTAGCATCTGAATTTTAGGAATCTCAATTTTAGTTTGTAATATAAGAACATAAACAAGGAAGCAAAATTGAAAAATCCTGAAAAATTTTTACCAATAAAATGGGTGCAGAACTGTGATTTCATTAGTATGAATAAATCCTTTCTGGTGGGTGAAAAAAAATCCCTTTACCAATTGAGGTCTGCAATTTATAATCTTAGTTACCTGTGGTCCTTAGAGGTTAAAGAATATACCCACAATCAAATAACCAGTTATGTCAGAGGCAGAACCTGAACTCAGATCTTTGAGATTCTGAGTCCCACTCTCAGCTATTAAATCATGCTACTTTTCTCTTTAAAAACGTCTTGAAATTACAATATGTAAAAAAATGGAAAACAAGCTTATGGAGTCCTTGTCTTATTTCTAAGTTGTTTTTAACATCTTAATTGATGCTCAATTACTTAAAAGTAGTCAGGGAGCATCTAGGTGGTGCAGTGAATAGAGCACCAGCCCTAGAGTCAGGAAGTCCTGAGTTCAAATCCAACCTTAGACACTAATTATGTAGCTGTGTGACCTTGGGCAAGTCACTTAACCCTATTGCCTTGCAAAAAAAGTAGTCAGAAATATCTCATGGAGAAAAAGGAAATGGGATTTTCCCTATGAAGGAAATCTAGCAAGATACTGTTGGATTTGGAGCTGGATTGCTCGATTTGGTATCTTGAGCTCTGCTACTTTCTACCTGCATGACCTTGGGCTAGTCCCTTAACATCTGTGGGTCTCAACTTCCTTATCTGTAAAATAAGGAAATTAGACAAGGTGATTTGAATATTTCCACCTCTGTGCCTATGATCCTATGACCATTTCTGCCTGTTCTTGGTTCTTATGAGTCCCTGAGGATTTTCCACTTCCCTTTTGTTCTTTATAGCTATGCCTCACAAACTCTCAGCAGTATTTTTTCCCTAGCTTTGAGTTAAGTGAGGCAAGAGCCCTATGCCTATTCACACTGGGGATATTAAAAGGGAAAATTCTTGGCCTATGAACACAGGACTCAGGCTACCTGTTTCCCTTTGGCTAGGCACTCCCTAAGTAAGAGAGTCACCTATAATTCAGATCTGCTTTCAGGGTTTCTGGAGGTCTCAAGCCACGATTTATCTTTTTATTGCTAAGTATGTGATTCATCAACTATTCCAATGGAGAGTGACTTATGGCATCTAGACATCAAATTTAATTGATCCTATGGGCTCCTCTCAGAGAGAATAGAAAAATGAGGGGTGACAAAAGAGAAAAGGTGGAAGAGGAATTATTACTTGGGATTGAAAAGGGGAGATGACAAAGATGGGGTAGAATCAAAGGACAAAATGTCAAAAAGAAACACAGTTCAGCGGCCAACAAAAGTATCTCCATGGAGAGGGAAGATGAGATGATGAGGGAGGAAGGGTTGAGAAATGGATGTCATCACAAGCACCCCAAGTCCAGGCAGGCAGTGGATTGAATTCTCTGTCTTGTACTATTTCCAATTCTCTGTGACTTGTGCATGAAAATTGGCAAAATCCCATCATTTTCCTCACAGCTGTGTTCACCTGGAGGGTGGGCATGTGTGTGTGTTCATTATTCATTGAACTGAACTAAGACAAACATCACAACAAAGGGAAGTCAGTTGTTTCTATTGAAATGCATTTCAATTTCCTACGTAGACCCAGGGACTGGCTGCCATATAGTGTTTTGATAACTTCAGGCAAGCTACAGGTAAAGTTCAGGGAACCTGGGACACCTGCCCAGCTCCTCTTTGTTCACCCAAGCCTCTCACTTTCCAAACATAGCTCAAAACCCACCTCCTCTGGGAAGACTCACCATTAAACTCGGCTTCGACAAGATCACAACATATCTGCTCAGCACTTACCCATCTATTATAGCCTTTCCTTTTCACTTCTATGGCTTTTATAAAGCTCCTGGGATGTGCCCATCCTGCATGCAGTCTTTCAACACTAACCCCATGAGCCTTCACGCTCATGGACTTGTGTTTCCAGTCTATCAACCTTCCCAACCTGTCCATGAGCTCCATTCTTGACTCTGCCACTGAGATGGTCAAATCTTAGATCTTGATATCAATCATAACATTCCATGACCCAGATTCTGAAATTCCTCCCTGCATCACGGTCTCTTGTCCTATCATCCTGTTCCTGTGTTCATGTCTTGAATTTCTTCAACCTCCAGTCCTCCTATCTCACCCTGTTCTGATGTTCTATCACTCTCTTTGACCTTGCTTTCTTCCCTTCCCACTTTTGGCCAGTTTAAACTATTCCCTACCCTTGAACTCCTTGACCATTTGCCCTACTGCCCCCAACAAACCCCAGTCCTAGGCTCATATATACACACACCTACAAACAGAGAGAGAGAGAGAGAGAGAGAGAGAGAGAGAGAGAGAGAGAGAAACACAGACCATTCCTTTCTTTGCTTATTTGAAAACTATCAAATGATGCTATGGAAAGTCAGTCAAAAATTGGTTCACTACAAATGGTCCTCAATACTGCCCTCAGTTCTTTTATTCTTTCCTGATTGATTATCATGTCACCATCTGCCAATGAACAAGAATTTTTTAAATAATTTATTATGTACTAGAGACATTGGACTGGATGTTGAGCACACAGAAGCAAGAAGAGTCCCTACCCTCAAAGAGTTTACATTCTAAGAAGGAAGATAACCCGTACTCTTTCAATAGATAGAAAAAAAGGTACATACAGAGCAGATGGATAGTAACCTGAGATGGAAAGTTAAAGCAGCTGAGAGTCAAGTTTTCTCTTCTGTTCTCAAGACCTTATACTACCTCTTCTCTTTCCTGCTCAGCTGAGGATTTCTCTTCGTGTGCTAATGAAAAAAATAGAAACCAACAACTATGAGTCGTTTCTTCTCTACATCTATATTATTCCTCCTTTACTCATCTCTGAGACAGAAGTAGAGTTTTTTTTCTGGAACCTAACCCTTTGATACTGTTCTTTCCCATCTTGCCAAGGTGCCCACCCCCTCTCTCCCTCTCATAATTTCCTGTTTTTTTTTAAATCTTCAATGCCTCCTTCTCTGCAGGCTCCTTCCCTGGCTGCCTACAAATATACCCCAATTTATTCTTACCTTTAAAAAATTCACCTGACCCTGCTGTCTCCTCAAACTATGGTATCTACAGTTCCTTGACTACCTTCTATGTCAGTGAAGAAATCTGGCCTCTGAGACAAACCATTGCAACTCCTCCCCAGTGTCTTATTCCAAGAAAGTAAGAAATCCTAACCCCCTGACCAGGCTCTGAGTCAGGCCTCTTGGGGTCCAATAATCCATAAGAACACCATCTGCCACTAGTTTAAATCTCAAGGAAAAACCTGTAATGTGCTTCCTTTAATGTATCACTCTCCAACCACTGATATTCTTCCTAAACTCAGCCCTCAGTGTTTATTCAGCACATACTCCTATCCCCTTGTATTCTCTCTACCCTAGTAATTCTGAACTTCTCAATGTACAAAATATATTCTCTAATCTCAATTAACCATTACACAAATATCCACCTCAACTCTACTCTCCCCCCACCCACTTCCTTAACCAAGATCCATTCAGATGTCTCTACCTTCTCCACTGTGCCCTTTGGAATGCCTACTTCACAATGAACAAACTTCCTTTTTTCTTATAAGTGTCTCATTTCCCATTTCTGTTTTATGGTCCTCAAAGAAGTGAGTTGAAACTGAGAAAAGTGAGGTGTTTGACATACTTAGGTGAAAGGTATGAGGCTATTATATAACATGGGTTTTGACTATGGCTTACTGAAATAATGCTAATTTTATAGTCAATTTACAATTGGAGAACTCACATAAGTGGATCCATTGGATAAAACTTTCTATGGATTTGCTGTTTCTCAAACACAAAACTTGATCTCTTGTCTCTTTTCCACCAACCATCCCACATACCCATTCATCCCTGGTCCCTGTCACACCATCTGGAATGCTCAATCCTTTCTGTTACTCTCATTTCCTTTAAGACTCAGTTCAAGCCCTACCTACTTCAGAAACATACATACATATATATTTAAACATGTAAACACACACATATATGTTAATGCACTCATACAAACATGAAACTACCTAGTTATATGTTGCTTACCTCATTAGAGTGTAAGCTCTTCGAGTAGAGGGCCTTTTCTAAATTTCTGCTTGAATTTGCATTCCCATTGTTTAGCATTGAATCTGGCAGTAATGTTTAATGAATGCTATCTCTTTCTATTTCTCTCTCTCTCTCTCTCTCTCTCTCTCTCTCTCTCTCTCTCTCTCTTACCTTCTCTTTGTTTCTGTCTCATCTTTATCTAGGGAAAGAATCATCTGTTCTCTGTGATTTCAATTTCTCATCTCCCACTCACTTCTCAACCCCTTAAAACCCGGCTCTGACCCACCAATCATCTGAAACTACACAAATGATTTCTTAACTGCTAAATATAATGGCTTCTTCATCCTTCTCATTATACTTGACCTCTTTGCAGCTTTTTAACAGTTAAACACCCTCTCCTCCTGAATGCTCTCTCCTCCGGAGGTCTCTGTGACACTGTCTGTGCCTATTTTTCCTCTAGCCTTTCTGACAACTCCTTTCCTTTTTGGAATCATCATACTTAACACTAGAGATGTAGATGTCCCTTGAGGCTCTGTCCTTCTCTCTTTACCCTTTCTCAGTGACTTCTGAAAGTCCCATTGGTTCAGTTATAATTTCAGTGCAAGTAACTCCTAAATTTACATATTCAATCCTACTCTCTCTCCTGAACTCCAGTCCCATATTACCACCTGCTGGATACCTCCACCTGGGGGCCCCATCATTCAGTATTGCAAACCCACTATGTTCCATTATCTTCTCTTTCATGCTATTTCTTTATTTTTTTAGTTTATTTTGAAAAATATGGAACGCTTCATGAATTTGCATGTCATCCTTGCACAGGGGCCATGCTAATCTTCTCTGTATCATTCCAATTTTTAGTACATGTGCTGCTGAAGCAGGCACTTTGATGCTATTTCCTGACCCCAAGTTTCCCTATTTCTATTGAGGACAGTCATCCAGGATTGGGATTGTGAGGAATACTGGTCTCAGAGTCATCCTTCTCTCTTCTCTCTCCCTCATATCCAATTACTTGAGAAAACTGATGTTTCTACGTCCATAACATCTCTCTCATTTATCCTCTTATCTCTCCCAACATGACTACAACTCTAGTTCAGGTACTCATCTGTTTTGACTTGGACTATTTCATTTGCTTCTTAACTAGTCTTTATTGTCTAGTCTCTGTTTTTACTTTTTTCCCTCTCCTCTCCATTGCTTCGATCCCAACAACTGTCAAATTTATATTCCTTAAGCACAAGTCTGACCATGTCACTTCTATGTCTCAAGAATTCCAGTTTCTCCCTATTGCCACCAGAAGAAGAAGCAAAGCTTTCTATTTGATACTTGAAATCCTTCACAATCTGGCCCCAGAATATAATACTAGCATCATCCACTAACATTCTACCCAAATTATTTACTGTTCCCACAAATAACATGCCTTTTCCTGAGTCTGTAACTTGCACAAGTTTTCCCCTCTCCCCTTTCCTACTCTGGAGTGCATTCCTTCCTCACCATCAGATTCCCCTTCCTGAGGTCCTGAGTTGCATGGACTTTCCTTCAATAAAAATTACACTGAATAACTGTATGTGTTTCTTTACAATATGCAAATACACACACACACACACAAACACACACACACACACACACACACACACACACACACACACACACATATATATATATATATATATATATATATATATATATATATACACACACACATAAATACATGACTTTGGAATTAATTGCATGACATGGGAGATGATGGCAAAGAACTGCCCAGCATGGCATGCCCACATCAAAAAAGATGTTGTGCTCTATGAGCAAAGCAGAATAGAAGATGTTCAAAAGAGAAGTGAGATTCATAAATTTAGAGAATCCAGCCCAGTTGTTTACAGGAACAATTTATGCCATCTTGTGGTAGAGCCTTTTGAGCTTGCCTTGATATGATCAGTCACAGTCGAACATACTATATCGTGATGTCATTTTTATCCTCTTTAAGCACAAAGGACAGCAACCAACATATATATGTTTACATCTAGTTATGATAAATCTATATGTATATCTATATCTATCTAATGTATATGTATATGTATATGTATATCTGTATCTGTATCTGTATCTGTATCTATATCTATATCTATATCTATCTATAATCTAATCTGTATCTGTATCTATATCTATATCTATATCTATCTATGATCTAATCTTTATCTGTATCTGTATCTGTATCTGTATCTGTATCTGTATCTGTATCTCTATCTCTATCTCTATCTCTATATCTATCTATCATCTAATCTGTATCTGTATCTATATGTATATGTATATCAATATCTATATCTATATCTATATCATCTATATCTATATCATCTATATCTATATCTATATCTATTTCTATCATCTATACTTAATCTATACCTATACCCATACCTATACCTATACCTATACCTATACCTATACCTATACCTATACCTATACCTATACCTATACCTATACCTATACCTATACCTATACCTATACCTATACTATATCTATATCATCTCTATCTCTATCTCTATCTCTATCTCTATCTCTATCTCTATCTCTATCTCTATCTATCTAATCTATATCTATATCTAATCTATATCTGATCTATATCTCTATTTCTATCTCTCTATCTCTATCTCTTCTCTATCTCTATCTCTATATCTAATCTAATTTATATCTATATCTATATATACTATATCTATACAACAATATGGAGTTTTTATGTATGTATGTATGTATGTATGTATGTATGTATGTAGTGAAATTGTTCCCCCATGTAGCATGGGGAAGCTGAGTAGACATTTCTAGCCAGTTGTCCCCCAAAGCTTTCTCCAAGGAAGACTTTAATTCCTGCCAGAAATGGAAGCAGAAGGTAGGACCAGAAGCCTGGTTACTCTGCTTTCTTCAGAAAGGGGTTATCAGGCTAGGATTTATCTCTGTCTATATCCATGGAGGAAGGGAGGAAGGAAGGAAGGAGAGAGGGAGGAAGAGAGGAAAAAAAGAAGGGAGTGATGGAAGAAGGAAGGGAGGGAGGAAGAGAGGAAAGGAGGAAGAGAAGAAGGAAGGAAGGAAGGAAGGAAGGAAGGAAGGAAGGAAGGAAGGAAGGAAGGAAGGAAGGAAGGAAGGAAGGAAGTGATAGAAGAAGGAAGGGAGGGAGGGAGAAACTGACTTTAAGATACTGACTTTTTGTCCTAGGTCACTCAGCTAACAAATGGAGAATAGGAACTGAAACCTTGGTCTTCGGAATATTTTGACTCCAAACCCAGGCTTGCTTCTTTCAGGTATGAATAGGTAAAGCTTCAGAATCTACCATTAAACCACAATGGAGAACAAAACAGCAAGTGTCAAAGCTGCCTGAGTCTCAGTTTCCTCATCCATAGAATGGGGACAAGAAGACTTGCATTACTTCCTTATGAAAGAAGCTAAGTGGCACAAATAGATGAAGCACTAAACTTGGAATCAGGAAGACCTGAGTTCAAATCTTGCCTTGGATACTTACTAGCTGTGTGACTCTGGGCAAGTCATTTAATAGCTCTCAGCTTCAGTTTCCCCATGCATAAAATAAAAATAATAATAATGCCTACCTCACAGAGTTGTAGTGAAAAAAGAGATAATATTTATTTATAAAGCATTTTGAAAACTTCAAAGTTATTTTTGTGACAATTATCCTATATATGTTTGAAAGAAAGAGTTCTATGATGCTATATAAATGTGAAAGCCATTATATATATCTCGCCTCCATTAATATCTTCCTTCCCCATAGCCCTAAAAATCTATGTCTTGCTATTCTGAATGTGTGTTTTGGTGTTTCAGTGTGTTTGCTAATCAAGATGAGATGGCATGAACATATAATTACGATCACTTTATTAATAAAATAAAAGACAAATAAATTTCAAAAGGACAGGAGATTATTTTGGTCTGTTAAAGGGGATGATGCAAAGGTCAGAGGAATTAGGAAACCCCCAAAGGAGGTCTAACTCCTGGACCGGGATGTGACCTTCATCACAGAGAGAAGTTTCTCATTCAATGGGGGGAGGCCAAATAGACTAACCCAGGATTAAAGCAGGAACCCCAGGCCCTGGCCCTCAGGACTGCAGAGTTGACCCCCTCCAGAGGCTTAAAGGGGGTGCACAGCTCATTTAACAGCAGGATTAATTAAACTCCTAAAGGCCACAGATTCATAATTAATGGGAAATCTTTTTTAAAAGGAATTCCTTAACCTTAAGGGTGAATGTTTTCTACCCCTACCCCTAGTCCCAGAACAGTGTATATAAAAAAGTCATCTGAAGGTTTCTGCAATGGCTAATATGGGCAATCAATGACACCTACATACTTTAACTGGGGTCAAGGAACACTCACCTGAGCTGCATCAAAGCCAGTCATCCATCAGCCTAGTGGAGTGTGGAGACATTACTGTTTTGATAATTGGCTATTTAGAACTGGCATGGTCATATACCAATCACCCCAGCTATCTCCTTGCCATCTACATTAGAATCCTCTGAAGATTATGCTTTGGAAGAGTCAATGCCCTCTTTTAGAACTCCTGCTTAGGGTAGGTTAGGGTAGGGTTCTGATTAGTGAGATTGAGGACAACTTCACATAAACCTACAGTGTTTAATCAGTCCTACATCACGTAGAACTCCCAGATGATCTTTCACATCTGGTCCAACCAGCCACCCTGGTCATCTTCTTGCTATCCACCCTGGTATCTTACAATCTGCTCTCTTCCCTACCTCTCCTACCCCTATTTTCTACTACTTGCTCTAGGCACAATAATCAAATCAATATTGTTTCTGGAAAGGAAGTGTCAATAGACTCATGTACTGGTCCACTCACCATCCCTGTAAATTAACCTTAGCGCAGAGCTCAGGACCTAGTCCATATCTGGTCAATTTTTACTGAGTGACTAGAACAGCTAGGTGGTTCAGTGGATAGAGCACTGGCCTTGGAGTCAGGAGGACAGGAGTTCAGATCTGGTTTCATCACTTGACTCTTATTAACTATGTGACCTTGGGCTGGCCTCACAATCAGGGCCCTCTATCCGGCCACTGAACCCAGATGGTTCTGGAGGAGAAAGTGAGCTGGTGACTGAGCACAGACTCCCCTCACTCAAATCCAATTCATGTGCTTGTCATGACATCACTTCCCTGTTGTGGTTTTCTTTGAAAATGAAGGACAAACATTATTATTGAGTGACTGTGAATTCTCAGATAGCAGCTAGGTGGTACAGTGGATTGAGTTCTGGACCAAGAGTTGAGGATGCTTAAGTTCATTTCCAGCCTCAAAAAAACTTATTAGCTGTGTGAACTTGGGCAAGTCACTTAACCTCTATATACCTCAGTTTCCTCAAGTGTAAAATTAAAACAGCAAGATCACAGGGTTTTTGTGAGGACCAAATGATGTAATATTTGTAAAGCACTTAGCAAAGTGTCTGGAAAATAATAGGATTTATAAAAATGCTTATTGTTTTCCTTCTCCTCCTAGTCCCAAATATTCTTCTCAGATCACTATTCTCATCAGAAGATAAACAGTTTGAGAAAAAAAGATTGTCTCACTTTTGCATTTGTATTCTCAGTACTTGGCACATTGCTTAACAAAGATTGCACACTTAATACATGTTTCAAATTAATTCATTAATTAAAATATAACTTCTTATGAAAGGTTAGTTATCTTTCAGGAAGTCAAGGTAATCACTACCTTTTCCAGAACACTAGACCATACAAAGGAAAGACAAGATATAGATGCTGTCCATAGACCATGCTTCTTAGAAGAGAAGTCTTTGATCAGTGGATGGAGATAAGTCCTGGGCCATCTTTTTTTGTTTTTGTTTTTGTTTTGTGGAACAATATAGTTAAGTGACTTGCCCAAAGTCACACATCTAGTAAGTAACAAATGTCTGAATCCAGATTTGAACTTGAGTCCTCCTGACTACAGTGTTGGTGCTCTATCCACTGTGCTACCTGACTGCCCTACTCTGGGTGACCTTGAAGCTTTAACTCAGGGTTCAAATCTCAGAGTTCCAAGGGACTTCCCAAGTCAACTAGGTCATCCCTTCACTTGAATAGGAATCATCTAACCTCTGGATATCTCCAGAGATAAGTTACCCATTCCTGAAGAAACTAATTCTACTTTGACAAAACTAGTTGTTGGGAAATTTTTCCTTACATTTAACCTAAATTTTCCTCTCTGGAACTTCTCAACAATGTTGCTAGTTCTCTTGGATCACTTGGAGCAGGTTTGATCCTTTTTCCCACAGGATGACCTATCAAATACTTGAAGGAGAGAGCACAAGACTTAAGAATCAGAAAAAAGATCTGAGTTCAAATCCTGACTCAGACTACTAGCAAATTTTGTAATCTCTTGGAGCCCCAGTTTCTCATCTGTAAAATGAAGAGAGCAACATGTAGCAGCTACGTAGTGTTATGGAGTGAGGAAGACGAACTCAAATCCTATCTCAGATAATAAAAATGTGACCTTGAACAAGTTACTTAACCCCTTTCAGTCTCTGTTTCTTCATTTGTAAAATGGGAATAATAGGAGCATCTACCCCGTAGGGTTGTTATCAGGATCAAGCGAAATATATATAGAAATGTCAGTTATTATTAATATTTGGGGCATTAGATGGTGCAATAGATAGATAGAGCACTGGGACCTGGAGTCAGGAGTCAGGAAGACCTGAATTCATCTTCGGTCTCAGATACTTACTAACTAAATAATCAAGACATTTAACTTTGTTTGCTTTAATTTCTTCCTCTGTAAAATGACTTGGAAAAGGAAGTAGTAAACCAGTTCAGTATCTTTGATTAGAAAATTCCAAATAGGTTCACAAAGGGTCAAATATAACTGGAAACAACTGAACAACAGCTACAACTACATAATATCCAGAGTATCAGACTTATAAGGTTTTGAGGCCCAAATATATTTAAAACCCTATATAAATTCCAGCTATTTTTAGTTGATGTTTTTAATTGCTGTATTTCCCCAAGTATTACTATGTCATATATTTTTATTTAATATAGATATTTTATTTGTTTTCTCATTATATACAATAGTAGTTTCTACCTATCATTTTTGTAATATTTTAAATTTTATAATTTTTCCCTAACTTCCTTTCCTCCCCCCCCCCACCTCCCCACAGAAGACAGTCTGACAATCTTTACATTGTTTCCAGGCTATGCATTGATCAAAAATGAATGTGCTGAGAGAAAAATCATATCCTTGAGGAAAAAATAGTCTTTGGTCTTTGTTTAAACTCTACAATTCTTTCTCTGGATACAGGTGGTATTCTCCATCACAGATACCCTAAAATTGTCCCTGATTATTGGACTGATGAAATGAGCAAGTCCATTAAGCTTGATCATCACCTCATGTTGCTCATCTCTCTCAATATCAGTTCAGGCTTCTCTGAAATCCCACCTCTCCTAGCTTCTAATAGAACAATAGTGTTCCATAACATACATATACCACAATTTGTTAAGCCATTCCCCAATTGATGAACATCCTCTCAATTTCCAATTCTTTGCTAACCACAAACAAGGCAGCTATGAATATTTTTGTACAAGTGATGTTTTTACCCTTTTTCATGATCTCTTCTGGGTATAGACCCAGTAGTGGTATTGCTGGATCAAAAGGTATACGCATTTTATTGCCCCTTGGGCATAATTCCAAATTGCTCTCCAGAAAGGTTGGATGAGTTCACAAACTCCACCAACAAGTATTAGTGTTCCAGATTTCCCACAACCCTTCCAACATTGATCATTGTCCTTTCTGGTCATTCGGCCAATCTGAGAGGTGTGAGGTAGTACCTCAGAGATGCTTTAATTTGCATTTCTCTAATCAGTAATGATTTAGAGTAATTTTTCATATGACTATGGATCACTTTGATTTCCTCATCTGTAAATTGTCTTTGCATATCCTTTGACCATTTGTCAATTGGGAAATGGCTTGGGTTTTTTTTTTTATAAATTTGACTCAGTTCTCTATATATTTTAGAAATGAGTCCTTTGTCAGAAATACTAGTTGTAAAAAATTGTTTCATAATTTACTACATTTCTTTTTATCTTAGTTACAGTGGTTTTGTTTGTGCAAAAGCTTTTTAATTTAATGTAATCAAAATTATCTGGTTTGTTTTTATGATGTTCTCCATCTCTTCCTGGTCATAAACTGCTTCGCTTTCCCTAGATCTGACAGGTAAACTATTACTTGATCTCCTAGTTTGCTTATAATATTATCTTTTATGTCTAAATCTTGTACCCATTTTGATCTTATCTTGGTATAGGGTGTGAGATGTTGGTCTAATCTAAGTTTCTGCCATACTAACTTCCAATTTTTCCAACACTTTTTATTGAAGAGAGAGTTCTTATTCCAGAAGCTGAACTCTTTGGATTTATCAAACAACAGATTACTATAATCATTTCCTGCTATCTCTTTTGCACCTAGTTTATTCCACTGATCCACCACTCTATTTTTTAGCCAGTACCAGACAGTTTTGAAGACTGATGTTTTATAATATAATTTTAGATATGATAAGGCTAAGTACCTTCTTTTGCACTTTTTTTTTCATTAAATCCATGAAAATATATTTATCTATCTATCTATAGATATATAGATAGATATAGGTATAACTTGTGTTCTCCCTAAACTTTTTCTTCTATATATGGTGGGGGTGAGAAAGGTCAAAGAGTTATAAATCTAGGTGAGCTAAAAGATATTTGTACCCTTGACAGAAATTGGAAAATTAGTTAAAGAGATGACTTTTTTGAGTGTAGAGTTAGTTTTCTATTCAGATGAATCTCTGAGATTTCTTTAAATGTTAGAATTCTATGAAGAAATACACATATATAAATGTATATACATGTGTATATTTGTATGTATTTCAGTTAGTCAGAAGGATACATAAGGGTACATAACATATTGCTAAGTCATGGATAAAGAAGGCAAGAATAAGTCACAATAAATTGATAGCTTAAGTTGCAAATTATATATAAAAAGGTGATGAGACAACATCTACCCAAAAAGTCATGGAGGATCCCTTACTTCCACTGAGTTCTTCCATCCCAGGGACTCAAGTTGGTCTAGTAGTCTACCCTGGGTCCTTTCTTTGTTCAATTCAGTATATTTTACTCAATATTTATTAAGGATATATGCAAGTCACTGAGCTAGGTGTTAGAGATGCAGAAACAAAATAGTCCTTGTCTCCAAGGAGCTTATCTCCTATTAGTTAGTTTTTCTAATCTAACCCACGTCATGGCTAGAAGTTCCAAGGCACTCATAGAATCATAGATCTTGACCAAATCAGGAACTCTGAAATCTCTCTCATTTTATAATTGAGGAAATATGTCCAGTTAAATGAAATATCCAAGGTAAAAAAAGTGGTAAGTAAATAGGAAAGCTGAGATTTGAAATCAAGTAATCATCCAGCACTCTAATCCAGTATACCTCACCATTATTATAGCTTCAGATTTGTGTTGTCCACTTGAATGCCTTCTATCCCACAGTCACAACTCTATTTCTCCATTTGTACTAAGCCACAATTGAATTTTTATAAAAGGTTAATTAATTATTTACAACAGATAATATATATATATATATATGTATATGTTTTAATATATATTTCTGGTTGTCTTTCAGTGTAACCAATTTTATCAACTCCTTTATTTCCTTTTCCTGGGAAAATCTTCAAACCATCTCACTAAACATTTTTATGTCTTTTAATTTTTAAAATTAGATAATATAAATATTAAGTTATAGCAATAATGTGTTACTTGAACAAAGAATAAATAATTATATTAATTCATGTACATGTTCTAAGAACAAAAGTTTCTGAGTCCTATTTTCTGCCATTCCATAAATAGAAAGGGGATGGTCAGTCCTTCAGCTGAAGGGATTACCTTTAACTCTGTTGTGTTACGGACCTCAAACATCCACACCCAGTCAGGAAGAGATAATTTTAGACTTTTTAAATGATCAGCTTTTCTCCTGGGTTTTTTTTTTATTGATATAGATCACAACTCCTCAATACCTTCTTATCCTTATGATTTTCATCTGGCTTTCCTTAAATCACAGGATTACAGATTCATAGGTAGAAGAGACCTTAGAGTCTAATCTTTTCATTTTATAGTTGAGGAAAGTAAGACACAGAGAGGTTCAGTGATTTGTCTCCTCTGTTCCTGCTTATGAGCTATGGAATTCCTCAATGCATGGAGGAAATAGAGTTATTTCCAATACCCTTTAAATTTTAAAGTAATTGTAAGTATTAACTATTAAAAGAGTATGGCCCTGAAAAGTGACAACGAGAAAAATTCAATCAATATACATATTCAGGAATTGGTAGAGGTCTTTGATTTGTGCCATCCTCCAAATCCCATCTCAGTGCAGGAGTACCCAACAGACACAGGTGCCACAGAGTACCCTCCCACCCTAACGCATTGATTGACTCAGATCTGATCCACCAATAATAATCACAACCTTACTATATCTTCTTATCCCATACACATTTTGTCCATGATTGCTCATAAGTCATCTGTAGAGATTCTTCCTGCAATTCTAAACCTTCTCTTTGACTTTTTGAAGATTTAATATTGACTATTCCCTAGACTTATTGAACTCAACATGTCCCATACAGAACTCATCTTTTCCCATAAACTTTGCCCTCTTCTTTATTTCCCTTTTTCTGTCAAAGTTACTGCCATGTTTGAGTGTTTCACATTTCTAATTTGGTATTATCCTGAAATCTTCAATCAAATAGCTAATTAGTTGCCAGATTTTTATATTTCTACATTCACAACCTGTGCCCAGTCCCTCTTCTCCACTCAGTTATCATTTTAATTCAGGCCATCATTTCCTCTTTATTACAACAGTCTCCTAATTGGTCTCCCTGCCTCAAGTATCTTGGCCCTCTAGTAGTTTTTCTTAAATGTTGTTCTGACCTTATGTTGCTTCTCCTCTTTCTATTGCCTCTAGGACAAAGTATAAACTTCTCTGTTCAGTTTTTAAAGCCTTACACAGTTTAACTTCAGCCTATCTTTCCAGTCTCATTAGATATAATTTTCCTTTCAGTACTCTATGATCAGATGAAACTAATCTTCTCTCTATTTCTCACACATGTCACCCTATCACCTGCTCTTTGCTTTTACACTGGCTATCCCCATTACTAGAATACAGTCTCTCCTTACTTTTGCCTTAGAGTCTTTCTCTATTCTTTTAAAAATGTGGCTCAAACCCTTTTCTCTCTCCACTACCTTGTGTTTCTTTGTATTTATTCACTTTGTATTTATGCCATATAAATCTTGGTGCAGGCTAAAACAAATATTATTAATAATAGCTGACATTTCTATGGAAAGTCCTCTGGGTTGAGCACTTTTTACATATTTTCTGATTTGATCCTCAAGACAACCCTAGGAGATAGGTGCCATCCCATTTTACAGATGAGAAAACTGTGGCAAACTGAGCTTAAGGAATTTGCCCAGGGTCACACAGCTAGTAAGTAACTGAGATAGGATTTGAAATCAAGCCTTTCTGATACAACAGAAATTGGAAAATTAGGGAAATAGTTACCTTTAGAAACCTTAAAACTAACACTATGGATTTAATTATGTGTCCTTTCCTTTAAAACTACCTTTTATTTGACTATTTTGTATTCTTAGTAATTATTCACTTTATATTTATGTTGTATATTATAAATATGTACACAGGTACTTATTATGTCTCTCATTAGAATGAAGATTTCTTTTTTCATTCTTTTTACTTGTATCCCACAATGCCTGGTGCCAAGGAGGAGTTTTACAAATACTTTGTTGATTGATTGATTATACAGGGTCACATAGTTCCAAAGAATTTCAGCACCTCCAAGTCACCATGGAACTTCCCAATGAGTAAAATACCTGGTGTTTAAATCTAAAAAATGGGAATACAAATATCTGTAATGTGGCTCACCATTGTTGTAAGGCTCAAATAAGATTACATACACACAGAGTGGTTTGCAAATTTTAAAATTTTCACTATATAAGTATCAGTTTTATAATTTCTTTTATTACTAGCTGCTCAGCAGATGCTTTTTTAAACTAACTAGTTTGTTGAGGAAAGGCTCAGTTGAAGACCTGGACTTCTTTAGGTTGAGGGAATAGATTTCAGCAATCTGAGCTCATCGTTGTTGACAAGAACAAAACATCCCAGAGCTCTGAAGTCAAACCTACTCAGAAGTGAACAAACCTCAAGTGAAAGGTAGATACACCATGCAATTATAGTCAGTAGTACTGACTGTCAACACAGAGAGAGCAAAAGATTGAAAGTGTGTAGGCATATGGCAAAGGGAGAATGATCATATGGACAGTACAGCTGCTATTGACTCCTACTCCAATTGGAGATCATTAGCCTGAGCCTATAAAAATAAATGTCAGAGACATCTCTGATGCTAATCATCTACATTGTTTTGTGCCATCTAGAGCAAGCCATTATACAATAATGATTAGCCAAACCCTGGTTTGGGGGAAGGACGATATGCTCTGGGGCAAAAAAACAAGATCCAAATTGGGATGAGTACAAGAATAAACCATTAAGTGGGAAATGGATTGACCAGGGTTTCTTTGGTATGCTGACAACTAAGGGAATGAAATGAGAAAGATTTGAGTTCTTGGAGCAGTAATTCAAATCAGGAGATCATTTCTGGATGTAGAAAAACATTAAAAAGTTGTCTGACTCCATCTACTTCTCCAAAGTTACCATCTTGTATGGAAGCTGCTTAGATCTCCTTTCCCTCTCTTTTATCTGGTGTAGTCCTGGGTCAGGTCTGCCATGCTCTCTCCTAATTCAACTCTGTTAGTAAAGACTTTCATTCAGTCACCACCCCTCTCCACCAAGATGTTTCCCTAGACTTTAAGGCCATGGCTGAGTGAATGAATGAAGTGAGTGAAAACTCATTTGTTAAGTTAACTTGCAAATCATCCTGGGTAGGTTTCAACATTCTTGGACAGTTACTGACCATAGGCACTGTAATATGCAGGATGAATACAGGAAAAAACTGAGGATGAAAACTAGTTCATATCTACATTAATTAAATGAATTATTTAAAAGCATCTTGGTGGGTGCTGGGGATATAGGGAAAAAAACAATATTGAATTCCAGGGATCTTGTCTTAGAGTGAGGGGGAAACAACACATTTAAGAGGGTTCAGCTGAAGGGTAAGTAGAAATATCTGGTGAAAATAAGGGTTTAGGATGAGAAAGACAGTAAGGTTCAAGGGTTCTTGGTATATTGACAGATCATGTGGCAGAGTGGGTGATCATCTTCACTTTGTGTGTGGGATAGTTGGAAGCCTCCAGCTTACTGCCTTTGGGAAAGGGAGAATGGATCTAAGTATCAGAAGGGAGTAGAGACTCTGAATTCCCTCATGAAGGTGGGAAATGGGGCAAAAATCAATGTCCAATCAGGAAGGGCAACTGAGAATTGACAGGAAATTTGGAAAGTCTCCCACTGAGCCTGTTCTCACTGGGTTACCCAGTGCCTGAATGGGATTGGGTGAATAAGAGAACTGGATTGAGGAGAAGGCCCTATATTCCTACTTCTGCTGGGCTTCCCTCTTCCTCTTCCATCTCTCCCAACTCCCCCCCTCACCCCATTTGTGGTATAGTACAAGTCAAAGATTTCTAGCACTTCCAGGCTGTTTATATTGCCTGAAACATTCCAGTGTCTGATTCTCAGGGTTATAGTTTTCCATCCCTATATTGAGAATTTTTGAACAATACACTTTCCTTTATAATTAGCAGTAATAGGTAAGAACTAGAAACATATCAATTTGAATCAAGGTGAGTCCATCTTAACAAAAGGAAATAAAACATTAGAAGTGTACATGGAGTAACAAAGTTAGCCTTGGCTGTAAATCATAGGATTTATCATTAATTGGTGAGAAATGGTCCACCAAGCTTGCCACTAGCTTTCAGGAAGGTCATTAGAATTTATGGGAAAGATAATCATTTTTAAACCCCTAATCACTAGGGTTCTCTGTGGTTACATTGGTGACTAGACCCTGGTTTGTATCTCCTTTGGGCTTTTTTAGATGTATTGCAAATCGTCCTGGGTAGATTTAAACACTCTTGAGTATTACTGACCATAGGCACTGCAATGTGCTGGATGAATACAGGAAAAAACTGAGGATGAAAACTAGTTCATATCTATATTAATTAAATTAATTATTCATAAGAAAACTCTATGGCAAGCTGTCAAGCAACCCAATAGACTGATGATAATGATGATGATGTAACTAGAGACATTGCTTAAAATTATGGTTCATATTGTCTACCTACCCATCAGTCTGGCTGTGGTACATCTTAGAAGGGTAAATCTTTACCAAGAAGGCTCTGGGATCAGAAGTGTGAGATTAACTGGGGATCCAAGGCAGAAAAACACGATACAATACTAGTATTAGTGGTAGCAGCAACAACAGCTACAGAAACAGCAGCAATAGCAGTAGTAGCTGTAGTAACAGCATTATGGAAGTGGTGGTAGTGGTGTAGCCGTAATTGTAGCAGCTGTAGCAGCAGCAGCAGCAGCACTAATAGATAGGACTTGATATCATACTACTTTTATACTATTACTCTATACTATTACAGTGATTTTATCCGCCATTGATAAATATCTACCCACCAAATGAAATTTGTGCCCATTTCTACAAAACATTCAATACATTAGAATAATAGCAGGATAGAATGTTGCCCTTATTTGAATCCCCTCAAAGCCAAGTTCATTATCTATATTAAGGCAAATTATGGAGTGAGGGTGAACAATGGGAAAATGGCAGCAAGTATGATGTGCAGAGGGACTCTGGGTAAGTGTGGAGATGGGGAGCAGAGGCAGTAGCAGCAGTAGCAGCAGCTGCACTAGTTCTAATAGCAGCAGTAGTAGTAGTTGTAGCAGCAGCAATTAAATAGGCTATAACATATGACTGATGGGAATTTCAAAACAATAATAGGAGTAAAATATGTCATCCAGGATGATTGGAAAAGAAAACGGACTGGTTCTGTGATGATGTAACTCATCACAGAGTGATGAGAGTGCTCCACTGGCATCTTCCCAATGATGAAAGAAACTGAGGATCTTGTAGGAAGACAAGGTGAAGAAGTTTACAAGTTAGACAGGTATGCATGAACTGTATAACCTGCCATATTAGAGGGAACTTTTGAAACAATCAGACCATATATATATATATATATATATATATATATATATATATATTTAAGTATTTGGTATAATGATAATATTTCTGGGCCAGCTATCACCACAGGAAGGTTATCCTTATTGATCAATACAGCTAATATAATGGATAATGGCGTGGTGAAAACCATACAATATATCATTACAGATTGCAAAATTTTAGCATCTGTTGGATACCTAAAAGGATACATACAGGTAGTTAGATGTATATAATAAAATCTGGCTAAACTTTATAAAATAACAGATGGAAAATTCCCATACTACAAATATAAT
Source organism: Macrotis lagotis (assembly GCF_037893015.1). NCBI lineage: Eukaryota > Metazoa > Chordata > Mammalia > Peramelemorphia > Peramelidae > Macrotis > Macrotis lagotis. Next base: position 218,722,501 of record NC_133662.1, read on the forward strand.
CCCCAAATAGACATCAGTAAATGAAGTGTACTGAAACTAGAGCATCATTACGAGTAAAACTGTTGGCCACAAATGCCTGCACATAATATTGAATAAGACTCTGCCAAAATTACATGAAACAAAGTTTTTAATATGTCTCTATACTGAGTACTCATTATTTATGAGTTTCAGGGAATAAAAAGTTTTAAAAATATAGACATTGAAAGAAATGAAAATTGCATAGGACTAAGAGTATGTGCCATTGCTGCAGTCTCTTATACTATTTAAAGAAGCTATCCTAAAGATATTTTCAATGTTACTATAGATGATGTAAGCTTTTTATCCTCCTACTCTTATTCAATTGTAAGACAGTAATTTTATCTGCCCATGCAACAATCTGAAAAACATTCAAAATATAAGAATAATAGCTGGATAGAAATTTTCCCTTACAGTATTTTTATTTGAATTCCCTCAAAGCCTAGTCCATTATTCATATTATGTGAAAATTATGGATTGGGGTGCAGTGGGTAACCAATGGGAAAATAAGACAATGGCAGCAAGGATGTTGTGTAGATGCAAAACTCTGGGAGCTATGATACCACCCACAGTAATTGTGGAGGTTTGACAACCTGAAATGTTGGTTACTGGACTCTGATGTGATTGGATAAACATCTTGGTCAGTATGTTGAAACTCTTAATATGAATACAAGAAACAGACTGGGCAGCATAAGGGCTGTTCCTCTTTTAAATTGTCATTATCATCGTGAAATGGAGAAGAGTGGAGCAAATGGCCCTTTGTGTTCTGGTACCCATTATAAGAAGAAAAGATTTATCAAAACAAATAAGTCATTGTGTATATTGTTTTTTCCTGCTTCTCATTTTATTATGCATCAGTTGGTATATCTTCCTATGTTTCTTTGAATTTTTTATATTTTCTCACTCTTGATGATGCAGTAATATTAAATTATATTTGTATTCCATAAGTTGGTTAGCTATTCCCCAATCGAAGGGGAATTATTTGTTTTAGGGGCTGGGTACCACATTTAAGGAAGGTCATTGATACACTAAAGCAGGGGTGGGGAACCTTCTCAAAGGTCCATTTGGATATTTAGAACATCATTTGCAGGTCATGCAAAATTATCAACTTAAAAACTAGTCTGCTCTGTTTGTTCAAATATTTAATTAAATAACCCCTAAAAAGTTCTTAGATTTATTGAATTTTGAGTCTTGCCTGCAGTTTCCATGATTAACACTAGAGAGTGTTTAGAGGAGACGAACCCAAATGGTAAAGAATCTAAAGATTACATTTCAAAATTATTGGTTGAAAGAGTTGGTTTTCAGGCTAGAGAAGGAAATAGCTAAGCCATTCACAGTTGATTATTGTACAACGTTGTTGTTACTATGTCCAATGGTCTCCTGGTTCTGTTCACCTCATTTTGCATCAGTCCATTTAAGTCTTTCCAGGTTTTTCTGAAATCATACTACTTATCACTTCTTATGGTACAATGATATTCTCTGGAGTTCTTTAAGGAGAGTATGGATAACCACTTGCTGGGCATGTTATGAAGGGAATTCTTTCTCAGGTAGGGGTTGGACAAGATGGTCATAGAAGCCCCCTTCAAATTCTGAAAACTTTGCCCTTTTGTCATCTTTGCCCTGAAAAATCTGGTTAGAAATTTTGGTTTTAATTGGGAAGAAAAGGGTTAAAAAGGTCCTCATAGGCACCCTAAACACTATTTTCTATGAGATGGAGTTTTTTTTAATCCCACTAGGAAGAAACTATCACAAAAGCCATTTTTATCCCAAGGTCCTATTCCATGGAATAATGATTCTGCAACTTGTATTGCATAAAGAACCTGGAGAGTGAACCCACCTAACCAATGACAAAGTGTGGAGTCTCCATATATGATCTGGAGCCAGAGCCAGTGACTCCATTATTGTCTGATTACAAATTTGCATTCCTCATAGTAGCAAATGAACCTTACAAGGCAGACTGTTTTCTTAGAGAGCTTCAACAACTATATGTTCAGTCACATAGACTAAATGAAAGAAGACCATGCCTTTACCAATTATAGTGTCCGTGGCAAGGGCATCCCTAGCCTTGTCGGTCATGTTTTAAAAGTCAGATGGTTATCATGGTTTTTATATACTACCTAGAAGTGGTAGGAAGGCAAAAACCAGAGCAGAAGAATGACCATCCTGTCCCTTGGGGAAGATCAAGAGTCAATTTGGCAAATTCCAACCAAAAAAACCCCAGTAAAAATCAATACTAGGGTTTTTCAGAAAGTCAAAATCTAAAGATCTAAGTTGGTTAGAAATTCTTGTTGCTAGAATATGAATTGAGGTTGAGAAGTTAATACTGAACTAGAAAGCAAGATGCAGTATTGGAGAGACTATGACTTAATCGAGACTCAGTCTTTCTTGGTGACTGTATTCTTCAGGATATCTCTGTCTTTCTGTCTCTCTATCTCTGTGTTTTGTTTCCATGTGTATGTCTCTCTTTCTGTCTCTATCTCTTTATCTCTTTCTCTGTCTCTCTGTCTCTTGTCTGTCTCTCTCTCTCTCTCTCTCTCTCTCCCCCCATGTGTCTCTGTCTCTCTAGCTGGTCTAGTGAATGATTTTATGCCTGTGTCTCTGGGTAACACACCAGAGAAACATTCTGTTTTTATGTTTATGGGAGAGAAAGAAGCCCCGAGGGGAATCTCTATTGGTCTCTATCTGCCTCTAACAACAACAACAATAATAGTAATAGCAATAATAATGCTTGTCCTTCATTTTTGAAGATGACTATGGTATCAGGAAGGTGGCGCCATGACAAGCACATGAATTGGAGTGGAGTGGGGGAGGGGGACTGCACTAGGCCACCAGCTTCACTTTCTCCTCCAGAACCCTCTGGATACAGTGGCCAGAGACGAATCAGGATAACTCGATATGGCCCTGGGTGTGAGGTGCTCAGAGTTAAGTGACTTGCCCAAAGTCACCCAGCATAAATGCACAGGTGTTTGAGGCCAGATTTGAACTGTCCTCCTGACTCCAAGGCCAGTGCTCAATCCACTGCTTTATCGAAACTCTCCCTCTAGGTAGAATAATAAAACCAATAACTAGTCCCATTCTACTCAGTAGCAGGGATTACAGTAAGGGGGCAGGAGGTGAGACAGAGCCCAGTCTCACCTTTGAGGCACATTGAGCATAGACCTAGTACATACAATAAATGTGTGCTAGGTGAATGCCCGCAACCCTTTGCAATCAGAGATGAGGTTCAATTGTGCCTCGACTGTCATCCCCTCACCACATGTCCCTGAAGTAGTCCTATGACTCTGAGAGATAACCACAGAGTTGGCTAACCAAGTTTCTGTCTAAGACCAGGTCTTTATAGTACCTTCTGTCAACCTTTCAGGGAATGACACATGGGGAAGATGCTAGAACTTTTAATAAGTCACCAGATCCAGAAGCTCTTAGGAGAAGAACTGGGATGAGAATTGGGGTGTTTGGATTCAATGCCTAGTGATGTAACAGAAGCAAAAATAAAATTCCAGAATGACTCATTTTGAGGAGTCTTTTTGTCTTACTTGGAAAAGGTGCACTATTCCCACAGCCTTTGTTCTTATGCTGTGACTTTTTTATGAAGTTCCAGGATGATTTTTCTTAACCAATTCTTCAGCTCTTTTACTGAAGGAAAACCATTTTTATTCTGTTTGTGTTGTCAACTGAGCAGTGACATTACATCATTTCTTATTTATTTATTTTATTACTATTCAGTACAAAACAAAATGCTGAGGGCACCCATCAGGGGAAAAAACAATAGAGGAATGGCTGGAGGAAGCATTGTTGAAACATTCCCTTGTCTTGTATTTTTGCTCCTGTTCTTCCCTAAGACTTTCATAGGCAACAAAAAGGCAAGAAATTTATCACAAATGGCAGAAAATTGCTTCCCATTAATTTCCAGAGCCTTTGGCTACGACAGCTCAATCGGCAAGAACTGTTACTGCAAGGGTATTCAAGAAAACAGAACACGTTAGAATAAAAGCTATTTTGCTTATCAGTTTCATATTTTAGAAGAATACGTTTCAGCACATTATCCAGAGAGACTTTGCAGAGCATCCCATTGGTTTATTGCAAATCAGCATCCCTGTACACAGGCATTTCAGGTCCTTGACTTGAACATGGAGAGAGGAGATGAAGCTCAGAAACTGTTGGCAAGAGTGGGAAGAATGATTTCCTCACTTCTCTGGCAAGTATCAAATTGAGAAAAGTTAAATTGTTTTTCAGAATGAAGTAAGAGGTACTTAAGAGAGAGAAAATGGGATGTTTTTTCACTCTTCTTTCTATGCCTTTCTAGGGCCTCTGTTGGCCAAAAATGTTAAGTGTTTATATGGCAGTTAGGGTAGTGTATGGAAACAAGAATAGATTTAGACTGGAGACATGGATTTAAGTTTGGACATCTATTAATTATAGAACTGTGGAGAAGTCACTTAACCTTTTAGGGCTTCCATTTCTTCATGTGTAGGACAAGGATATTAATATTGAAACTACCTATTCTAGGGGATTTGTGGTAAGGAAAAAGCTTTGCAAATATAAAAAAGCTATGTGCACTCCACATAACCCACCAAAATAATATACATAATTTGTTCCTAGGGTCTATTTGGGCTCATCATAAATATATATCACTACCCAAGAGCTCTCCTTTTCCCCTTTAAAATTCAGCCAACCAGAATTAAACACATTCCAGCTTTGGTAAGGTTAAAAAAAGAAAACAGTTACTTTAAAAAAAAACAAATTTTTTTTGTCTATCTTTATATCTCTTATCAGTACCTGGTAAGTAGTAAGCATTTAATAAATGTTTGTTGATTCTCTGAGAAAGGATTAAATCAAATAAAAAGTATCCCCAGCAGTTGCTCCAGTTGCCATCTCCCATCTATCTAAGGGAAGCAACAGTCATCTTCTTGAATGAACACACTGTCTCCCCAGTCTGGTGGAAATGGAAACCCACCAAGAAGTCTTTTAAGAAGTTAACATCAGAAAGTGGTTCCTAGATCACCTTCTCTTTCCTCTTCATTTATCAGGTTTAGAACATGATATTCTTACCACTTTATGCTCTTTCTCCATTTCCTCAGCATAAATTTCAGAGATTGAAGAAGATTTCTCCCACAAATTTCTTTTCTCTACTCCCCAAATTCTTTCCAGGATCACTTTCCTTCTCCATGACTCCATCTTGCCTCTATGGTCTTGGAAGCATTAATGGGAAGTGCAGAGTCCCAATTATCTGAAAGTATTGCAAGGTCCTTGTTGCTGCTTCTCAGAAGTGTGTGTGTTTATTTATGTGTCTTTGTAAGAAGGAATGGAATGCTTCCTGTTAATAGCAGGAGGGAAATTTGCTAGACTCCATTTATATTTTCTTTCCCCTCTCTCTATCTCCTTCTCTTTCCAATTCTATTTCAAATCTTTTGGGACTTTTCTTTCTTTTAGAGTGAGCTACCTGCTGTCTTGTAGGGCAAGTTATAATTGTCCATCTCTCAATCACCTTTGGGCTCATGTGGGAAGTGTAGGAAATGAGGAGAGAACCCATTTTTGTGAATATAGGGGTATTCAGTTTTCTCCAAAAGAGTTAAAACTAATGGTTTTACAGTTGGATTTGATTCAGTTAGGATTTATTAGTTCCTCAGGTTTGTGCTTTGAGTTTTAATTTTTTCAGTGTAAGAGAAAAAGTTTCCTAGAAGTATGTTGGAGTCAGCTCTGACACAGAGTCTATTGTTAAATTTTTACTGTGAGAATTTATCCCTTTGAAATCAGCAAGCTCTAGAAATTAAAGCTTGAGTTATTATTTTGCTGATTGTCTAGACTTAAGAAAGTGATAGAGAAAATACTAGTAATCCACTTTTAAATTTAAAAAATGTAGCCTAAAGGGACAGCAAGATAGCACAATGGACAGTGAATCAGCCTGGATGACTAAGTTCAAATTTTGTTTTAGAAACTTACTAGGCAAGTCATTTGATCCCAATTGCCTCCCCACAAAAATGTGTCTTGTACATCTATCTATCTATCTATCTATCTATCTATCTATCTATCTATCTATCTATCATCTATCTATCATCTATCTATCTTCAGAGAACTGGCTATTTAACATTTACTGGTATATTCTAGAATTCCCATACCTCAGTTAATGTCACAAAAGACATACTATGTAATGACAATGTGCTAATGAGGTGTTTAAATGCACCTATAAAATGCAAAAGTTTCTCAAAAAGGGAACTAGAGATTGACTGAAGAAACAAATGGATCATACATCTATGGGTTTCAATAGTCAAATCCTGAAGAACCTCAGGCAATCAAAGTTCAGAAGAATAGTGGATTGAGACCCCTTGCAGGGGCAGAGGAAATTTCTCTCTCCTCTTCCTCTTCCATCAGTCATGACATCTAGTCTCAGAAGACTAAACACTCCATCAAGGAGTTCAAAATCTCTGGGACTTTGAAAGACTGAAGTGGAAGAAATACCCTAAAGAAAAGGATAATTAATAGGCAGGAGACCTTGCATCTATTAGGAAGTAGATAGTCATAGATAGCAAGGGATAACTACCTGAGGGAGGAAATAACTTGGATTTATGGAGAGGAACAGACACTTGGAACCCAGCATGAGATTCTGTGTAGAAAGAAAAACCCTACAATTCTAAAAGTTATGAGGTTTTTTTTTTTGGCCACAATTAATCCCATATGCATACTCACTATCACTCAAATTCCAAGTTTGAGGTCATTCTTCTCATGGACACAGTGTATCTTTGTGGGAGATTGAGCCCCAGGTTTAGGAGAAGGGATTTTTATGCCTATTGTTCTATACTGTTTTATACCTATTATTCTTACTATTCCCTCTTTGCAGCTGCCTTTGTTAAGAATTAATTGTGTCAATGTGTATGTACAATATTCACCAGATTGTTCATCACTGAGGGGAGTGGGGTGGAAAGGGAGGGTAGAAGGAAATTATGTAACTTAAAAATATGCATATGCTTGTGGATAAATGTTGAAAAATTTTCATAATATGTAATTGGAAAAATAAAATATCAATTGAAAAAGAAAAATAGTTAATTGCATCTGTTGTCTAATTGTTAATGGAAAGTATATTGGTAGGGGCTCATAAGCAAAAGTATCAAGACTACAGAATATTATAAAGATCCATCCTGTGGGACCAAACCTGCAAGTGAGAATATAAATTGGGGAGTTCTGTAACAGAATAAGATGAAGTTTTTGGTTAAGAAACTTTCAGAGAGTATTATTCCAACTAAAGGAGAAAGCAATCTCACATTGACTAGAAAAAGCATCCATAGCATAGAAACATTTTCAATAGAGAGTTGAAAGCTTATTTAGTACAATATGTTATATGAGGCAAGAACCTTCCTCCAAGCCCTGCCAGCCTTTCTGACAAGTAGAGTCATCTAGTCGCTATTCAAATGACTTCAAAGTTGAGGCATTCACTTTGTCTTAAGGTAGCCCATTCCATTTTTTTAAACTACTTTAATTACCAGAAATTGTTTATATTGAACAGAAAATTTACCTCTTTATAATTTTTATCAATAGTCCTAATTTTCTTCTCTAGGGTAAAAAAGCCCAATATAGATTTCATATGCCAATCCTCCAAATACTTGATGATAGAGATTATGCTCACCATCCTTCCCCATCTCCTCCTCCGCAGATCATCAAACCTTTTTCTTTAATAGTTTAATATGACCTTCTAGTCATTCACAGAATCAGAGTTAGAAGAGGCTTCAGAAATTGTCCAAGTCAGGGGTTCTTAAGCTAGGATCCATGAACTCTCTTAATTTTTTTTTTGTTATATTTCAATATAGAATAATATAATGAACATCTCTATGTATTTTATTTTTTTAAGTTAAAAAAACGCTATTTTATGAGTGTCCATAAGTTTCAATAGAAGGTATCTTTGACACAAAAACCAGTTAAGAACCCCTAATTTAATTCTGCACATACCCAGTGAATCTATGCATCTCGTTTTCGCTCTAAGATGTGCCTGCTTCCCAGGCAGAGCACTCTACTTTTGAGGAGCTCTAATTTTTAATAAGTTTTCCTTTATAACAAGCCTAAAAATACTTTTCTGCAACTTCCATCTGTTCCTCCTGGTTCTATGTGAATGAATGATGTGTTCTAGGCAGAACTGGCTTTGCCTGAGGTGACTGCAGTTATACCTCAGATGTGAATATCCTCCCAGGAAGTAAGATTTCTCCCCTTAGGGGATGAGATCCAGGACAGTGGTGGGGTTGCAATGCTAACTATCTAACCTGTCAACTTTTCTCCTATCTCTCATTCTATCATTCATAGGGATGACAGACCTTCTCTTTGGAAGTCTTCTCACCAAGGTAGAAATCTTACTGGTACAGTATGAACTGGAAGTATCAGTAGTCAATGGAGCTCACTGCTGGCCTCACTGGTCACTGCCATCCCCTAATCTAACCATATAAAACTCAGTCTTAAGCCTTCCCCAGTTACTCTCCTTTGTTGGTCTCCCTTTCCACTAGGCCTTCTGGAATTCTACTCTCTATATTTTGAGAGCTTCCCATTTGACATAATTTGGAGGTTATAAGTGTTCAGTTGGATGACAGCTATTAAAAATATTGTTCTCAAAATTTTGTGGGTCAATATTATATTCAAACTATTATGGATGACTTTTTTGTAATAATACTTTGGCTCTAGAACAATTTATTTGTTAAATTCTAAAGGGTATTCCAGGGTCTATATAATAGAGATTTTATGACTTAAATTTAGGGGAAATAGAGAGTTCAGGTGTTTAATTCAGATCTTTTGATCATATTCTTTAAAGTATTAAATAGATGTCAAAGTTGGGTAATCCATAGTGACATATTGACAGTTTCTACTATTTCCTTTAAAAAAATGGGATTGTTGGGGGGCGGAGCCAAGATGGCAAAATGAAGGGATCCAGTCTTAGGAGCTCTCTGATAAAAACTCATAAACTAAGGACTCTAACTAAACTTTCGAGAGACAGAACCCATAAAGGGACCCAATGAGGCAGTTCTCCTACTCGAGGTAACCTGGAAAAGAGCAGAAAGGCTCTGCTCCCCAGGATTGGAGGGGTGGCCCGCCGGAGGGGTGGCCCACCAGAGCCAAAGAACTTCAGCCTCCCGGAGGCAGCCCCAGGGCGCTGGGAGCCTCAGCTCATAGCAGCGGGAGAGTCTCCTGAGCTGCACCCCGGGGAGCACCGGGCACAAAGTGGGGGAACAGCTGGGGAACCTCTGCCAGAGCGAGCATGTGGAGCCCAGCCCTCAGGGCACACAGGGAGCAGCTTGGTCTTTCTGCAGCCTAGACCCAGAAACAGAAGCAGGTGGAGCTGGTAAGCAGGAGCCCCCAGGGCATGAGCCCATTGAGCTGAGGGAGGGGAGTGAAGAGAGACTGCAGAGCTCTGTCCTCTGCCCCTGGAACAGGACTCTGGAGCTCTGACCACATTCAGATCCTGATCCCAGTCTAGGCCCCCCCATAGAACAGCAGGGCCCCCCCCCCACCTCAGCCTCGTGGCAGAGGGGGGCGCTTATGGTCATTCACAGACCAGGAGGGAGGACAGAACCTCACACACTGAGACCCTTGTGGGAGTGTCCCAAAAGCTCAGGAAGCACCCCCCAAAAAACAGGCTTAGGCTGGGAAAATGAACAAAGAAACAAGAGGTAGACCATTGAGAAATATTTTGCAAATGAGCCCAAGAAGGATCAAAATACTCAGTCTGAAGATGAGGAAGCACAAGCTCCTGCATCTAAAGACTCCAAGAAAAACAGAAATTGGGCTCAGGCTATGATAGAGCTCAAAAAAGACTTTGAAAATCAAATGAGGGAGTTAGAAGAAAAACTGGGAAAAGAAAGGGGAGAGGTGCAGGAAAAACATGAAAATGAAGTCAGCAGCTTAGTCAAGGAAATCCAAAAAAATGCTGAAGAAAATAGCATGCTAAAAACCAGCTTAGGTCAAATGGATAAAACAGTTCAAAAAGTTATTGAGGAGAAGAATGCTTTAAAAAGCAAAATTGGCCAGATGGAAAAAGAGATAAGAAAACTCTCTGAGGAGAATAAATCCTTCATACAAAAAATAGTATTCAGGGAGATTGATGAATTTACCAGAAATCAGGAATCAATACTTCAAAACCAAAAAAATGAAAAATTAGAAGAAAATGTGAAATATCTCATTGAAAAAACAACTAATAGGGAAAACAGACTTAGGAAAGATAATTTGAAAATTATTGGAATACCTGAAAGTCATGATCAGGAAAAGAGCCTTGACATCATTTTCAAAGAATTACTACAGGAAAATTGCCCTGATATTCTAGAAGCAGAGGGCAAAATAGAAATGGAGAGAATCCACCGATCCCCCTGAGAAAGAGATCCCAAAAAACCAACCCCCAGGAATATTAAAGCCAAATTCCAGAACTCCCAAGTCAAAGAGAAAATATTACAAGCAGCCAGAAGGACACAGTTCAAATATCATGGAGCTGCAGTCGGGATCACTCAGGACTTAGCAGCAGCTACATTGGAAGCTCGAAGGGCTTGGAATACAATATACTGGAAGGCAAAAGAGCTTAGAATGCAGCCAAGAATGAACTACGCAGCAAGGCTGAATGTCCTCTTCCAGGGGAAAAAGATGGACTTTCAATGAATCAGGGGAATTTCAAATGTTCCTTTTGGAATGGCCAGAGCTGAACAGAAGGTTTGATCTTCAGATACAGGACTCGGGTGAAGCATGGAGATTGGAGGAGAGGGGGGAATATGAGGGACTTAATGAGGATGAACCTCATGTATAGAAAAATGATACTGATAATATTCATATGAACCATCTCAGTTAATAGAGCAGGTAGAGGGAGCTTTTATAGTTGAAGCACAGGAGAAAGCTGAATTCAAAGATAAAATATGGTGTAAAGATGGAGTCAATAAGAAAAAAAGGGAAATGGAATGGGAGAAAGAAAAAGGAGAGGGGGAATAGGCCAAGATATTTCATATAATAAGATTTTTTTTATTACAATGAGCTATTGCAATGATATGGAAGGGGGGAGGCAAGGGGGAATGAGGGAACCTTTGCTCTCATCAGAGATGGCTAGGAGAGGAAACAGCAAATATACTCAATGGGGTATAGACGACTGGAATAAGAAGGAGGGGGGAGCAGGGGGAAGGGGTGGGGATGTGAATAAAGGAGGAGAGGATGGACCATGGGGGGAGAGTGGTCAGACATAACACATTTTCTTTTTTTACTTCTTGCAAGGGTCTGGGATTGGAAGGCCTGCCCAGGACCACAGGGCCAGGTGGATTCTGGGCCTAAGGGGTGGTATGGGGGCTCAGGGCTTCTTGGCCCCAGGACCAGGGATCTGTCTGCTGCACCACTCAGGGACCCTACAGCAGAGTCAGAGTGAAAGGAGAGAGAAAATATAATACACGGTAGTGGAGAAATAAGAAAGGAGGGAGTTGCGATCAGCAATGGCAACGTTGGAAAAATATGGAAGTAACTTTTGTGATGGACTTATCATAAAGAATGTGATCCACTCACGACAGAGTTGATGGTGTTGGAACAAAGACTGAAACACATTTTTTGTTATTATTATTTGGGGGAGGGTGCAGGGCAAGTGGGGCTGGGTGGCCTGCCTGGGGCCACATAGCAGGGTGATCATTGGGTGTCTGGGGCCGGATTTGGACCCAGGTGCTCCTGGCTCAAGGGCCAATGCTCTGTCTGCCACCCAGCCACCCCTACTATTATTACTATTTTATTCTATTTTGGGTCTTTTTTTTCCTTCTTTTTGGTTTTTGCAGGGCAGTGGGGATCGGGTGGCTTGCATGTCACACGGCTGGGTGATTGTTGGGTTTACGAGGCTGGATATGGACTCGGGTTTTGTGGCTCCAGGGCTGGTGCTTCGTCCATTGCGCCACCTGGCCATACCTACAATTATTACTATTATTTTTTTATTTTAATTTTTTTCTCCCCCTTTACTTTTTTGCCCAAGCAAGTCTATCTATATTCATGGGGGGAGGGGTATTTTGTTTACTTGTAAACAAGTATATTTTATTAATGTAAAGAAAAACATTTGTACAGAATGAGAATAAAAAATAAATTTAAAAAAATGGGATTGTTGCAATAGAACTGTAACAAGTACAGTTAGGTCAAGACTCCTTATAGATAGACTTTCAATAATTCTTAGTCTTATTTTGCTATCAAAAACTTCATTTCTAGAAACAAATCTGCTTGTCTAAAGCAATTGCCCAATGCTTCTTTGTGAATTTATTGGTTGAGTTCATGAGATTGTTCCACCTTTGGTTCTGAGATGTTTCATAGGCTCAAGGTAAACAAAAGCCCATTTAAACTGATAAACCGGGGTGGCTAGGTGGCACAGTGGATAGAGCATGGGCCCTGGAGTCAGGAGTACCTGAGTTCAAATCTGATCTCGGACACTTAATAATTACCTAGCTGTGTGGCCTTGGGCAAGCCACTTAACCCCATTGCCTTGCAAAAACAAGAAAAAAAGGAAAAAAAAGAAAACTGATAAACACAGTGGCATTTAGCTATCATCTTGCTTTTATTGTTGCCCCATGAAATGGTTTGGGAAATATTTGTTAGGCAATTAGATAAACATCTATTAATCCTTTTCCTCTCTTTTTTTGATGAGAAAAATGTTATTCTTTCTGTAATGGCCTTAAAAAAGCAAGACTGTATTTTGTTAACTTTGTATATATTCTTGTTTGCTATCTCACAACTACATTGTCATCCATTTTGCTACTTTAACTACAGATAGATCAAATTGATGTGAATAAGTAATACTGAGAAATGGTCACACTATTCAAACTCAATTATCACAATAGATATATATTTTATATAATTATACCTTTAGCCCAACTGCCATATTTACATATAATTATAACTTTGAGAAATGTAAATTATGTTGATTTTGATGATGCAGATTCAGTTGATGATGATGATGATGATGATGATGATGATGATGATATGGAGGACTCACAAAGCACCAATTGGAAACTGCCATTATCAGAATCTTTCATGAGTACTAATTGAGATTACATTGCTAGTCTTAATATTATACTCATTCCTCTGTTATTGTTATTATTTCTGGGTTGGCATTGTACTACAGAATAAGATCTGATAGTTCAAAAAAATACTCTTTCTTCTTGTCTGATCCTCCATTATCAAGTAAGAGTTTGCTATGCTCACAGAACAAGATTTTAATTGAGAGCTTAGAAGGAGTTTATGGAACACCCTGTGAATGACCCGAGTCTGGGATCAGACCATGCATTCACATTGACCACACTTCTCCATCAGAGCCTCAGAGGAGATTGTCCAACTAGCTTACAAGAAACTTTCCAGGAAGGGCCTTTTCCCAAATCTGCCATTCAGTCTCTACCATGGGGCACATCATGGTGATTTCCCACAGCTGGTGTTCCTTCCAAAAAGCCATTCCTCCCTTAGGCAGGTGAAATTGGGAAGTGACTCTGCCTGCTAATGAAGAGATGATGCTCCTTTAATGAGAACAGGACATGGTGCTGGGGGCCCACTATGGATGAATAATTACATCCTAATTAAATGCCGCCTTTTGTTTCCTACTCATTTGCTCAGCATTAAATGTGAATGAAGTTTCCTGTGCACAAGACTTTCAGGCTCTGACGAATTCCCATGAAGTTGCTAGGGAGCTCTATCTCCCACAGTGCTCATTACTCCATTAGTTTTTATCAGGATTTATATATAATCTTTTAAAGTGCAAAAAACAAATTCCTGTTAGCTCCTGATTATCTTCATTATCTGAATTACAGTTTATTCAGGGCAAGCCTTGTTTTCAAGCTCTGTTGACATTATCACCACCTCTGATTAAATAAATTCTTTGTTGACATCATTACCATCTCTGTTTACTCTTCCTGTCCAGGCAGTCTGCATGAGGAAGGCAAAGGAACAGAAAGATCTGCTTAGGTGAGTTCTTTGTACCAGACTGAGAGGTGATGCTTTCTATTCTCAGGGATGGGATGGGGCGAAGGTAAAAACTGACTCAGGGTTGAGTTGGGGAAATGGGATAGTTTTACATTTCCTCTCCCAACAGTTCCTCACATGTGATTTCAGTAGATAATACATAGGGTGATCTGGGAGTTGATGGCTTATTAGATAGACTGAGGCACTTCTCAGAGAGCTGTCCATACACTCTGGCCTTTTGCTTCCCCCACACCAAGGAGCAATGGCTCTATGCAGCAGAACCATACAGATAAATCCCCTTCTCCAACCTTGCTGAAAGCATTGGAAAAGAGAATGGAGTCTTTTATCTACTTTAGAGATACCAGAAAAGGCTCCTTTCTAGGAAAGTTTATTTTCTTAACTCATTCTACCATCAGCTTCCAAGGCACTTATAGTCATTGGAGACCAATCAGGAATAATCTGTGTCATCCCTGCAAGGAAAGTGCATGTCTCTCAGCAAAAGACTAGAGAGTATTTCCAGTTCCAGAGTTTCATTTATTCATGCTTGCTTCATAAAGTCTTGTAAAGTCCTTTCATATTCAAATTCCTTCTAAAACCAAATGAAAATTACTTTGAGATTCTCGTTGTTTCTTTACTGCCACTCAATTTGATTTCTTTTAATTAGAGTCTAGAATAGAAGTTCTAAACCTGAGATGACTGTGACTTTTTTAATTGCTATTTATATTTCAATGTAATTGTTTTATGCTTCAAAAGCATTATTCCAAAGAATCCCTGGACCTCACCAGCTTACCCAAAGCATCTATAACACTCGCAAAAGTTAAGAGCCACTGCAACAGAGGTCATGTATTGAAGTTGATACGGGGCCAGTCTGAGAATCAGAAAAAACTAGGTTTAAGTCCTGCCTCAGAAATATCATAGCTCTGTGACCTTGGGCAAATCACTTGCCTCATAGTGTTCTAGGCAACTCTCTAAGACTAAATTACAGAAGAGCAATTGATTTGTATTAGTGGGATAATTTCCAGGCAGGCAATTTTTTCCTCATGGATGAAACCATAGATCTATCCCTCTCAGTTAGCATCAGGATTATTTGCATATGTATTTTATTCCTCTTACTAAATGGTAAACGCTTTGAAGACAGAAACTGTATCACAAGAACATGGGATTTTAGAATCTCTGAGTTGGCAGAACTTTGAAATAGTCTAGTATCTGATTTTTTTTTTTGGTCCTGGCATTTAGCATTGTTGTCATTGCTGTTTTTGAAGAGGACAGTGACCTCGTGGATAATATCATATCTTGATTTGCAAATGAATTGGATTTAAGGGAGGCAGAATTGTGCAAAGTTGTTAACCTAACTCTCTCTCTTCCTGAGTCATCAAAGTCCACTGGCAAGACCAAAGTAAGGATGACTGATGATGGCCCAGGATGCAGTAGATGACCTTGGCATCTTTGATATCTGACCAAGCTCTAAACTCTCCCCAGGGCCTGCTCCAGCTGTTTTCATAGCCATCGAAACAAATTGTTTGGGGCAGCTAGGTGGCACAGTGAGTAGAGCACTGGCCCTGGAGTCAGGAGGATCTGAGTTCAAATCTGACCTCAGACACTTGGGCAAGTCACTTAACCCCACTGCCTTGCAAAAAGAAAAGAAACAAATTGTGCTCATCCACTCATTCACTTGCTTGGGGTAGACTCCCCCCCTAATTCACCAACAGATATGAAGCCTGTCACTCAACTTGGTTTAACCCATCTGCCAAGATGGTTTACTGGGATGTGGCCAATGAGCATGCTACAGCTTCTTGGAACCTCTGGTGAGAGCCATATGATTCAGGTGGACACCTAAGGTGGATGAGTAGCCCTGAAAAGGGCTTGGCAAGTCCTCAAAGGTGCTAGTCCGCCTGATTATCCCAGGGCCTTATTAATCACAGCAGCTGCTAAATAGCAGCTGTTAAATTGAAATAATCAGCCATTTTACATCATCTGAATTGCTGGTGATTCCCTGCCTGGTATTTGTTGGTGATCTCAGATCTACAGAGATATTGCAAAAGTAGAAATGAAGGGCTTAATAACTGCTTTGATATGGGTATAAGAGAAGTTGAAAAGTTAAGGATGACATCTAGGTTGTGAGTCTGGCTGACTGGGAAGATGGTGGTACCCTCAACAGTAATGGGGCAATGCTGAGCAGCAATTTGACCCTTTGTCTTTACCCTCTGTTAAATTATCTCTTCTGGACATCATCACTGACCTTTTGATTACTTAAAGTGTTCTTTGCTTCAATTTGCTGGGTTTAAACATTGAACCTAACCATAATCACCTGCTGCCTCCCAGCAAAGGGGAACAGAGATTTGTCTAGATATGCCATACCCACATAAGCAGCTAACAAAATCTCTTACTTGATGATGTCTACTATTCAGCCACATTCTCTGGCTCCTTCAATATAATATTTATCTGCATTATGGCCATATATCACCCTTGGTTCTTATGATACTCTGTGGTTCCAGAAAACTGTGGTAAAGTGATGAGGAACTAACTTTTAACTCTCTTACCATACTTCTTATGTTCTAAACAAACCACATGAGAAGACTGAAAAGCTTTACTTTTCCCAATAACAAAATCCTCCTATTTATCACCTATTGCTTTTTTGGTTCAACAACGAAAATACACACACACACACACACACACACACACACACAATCACTGGCCTCTGCAACTAAAATTAAGATCTTTTATGAGCTAGCACAGTCACAAAAAGCATTGCATCAATATTTATTCACCTATTTAAATTTCACAAATGGATCAGTCTGGTAAGGTTATTTCCATCTGTCTCAGCACTACACTTTCTTCATTAGCATGTTCCAGGATCCTCTTTCATATGAACTTCACAGAGAAGCCTATTTCACGTTTCCTTTGAACTATTCCAATTCTGCCTTGCTCATAGAGCACAGTACTCTCTCTCTGATGAGGGCACACCATGCTGGGCAGTCCTGTGCCAGGGTCTCTCATGCTGCATAATCAATACCAAAGTTCTTAAGAGAGACCTTCAGAATGTCCTTGTATTGCTTTCTCTGACCCCCTTGTGAATGCTTTCCTTTTGTGAGATCTCCATAAAATAATCTTTTCAGCAAGTATATGTTTGGCATTCAAACAGCATGGCCAGCCCTTCATAGCTGTACTCTCTGTAGTTTAGAAAACTCACCCCAGTTCTTCACATGGACTATTATTTGTACCTGCCCTGAGGTTGAGTATTGGTCTGATCAACAAAGTCAGACACACTGTAACTGTCTCTAACATAGTGATGATGTTTTGGTCTTTTTCAATAATGAAGGACAATAATCAACCAACCAATAGGGAAACTCTCCACCAGAACTTCATGACTGGACCAAATTTGACTCACAGCAGATCAAGGTCTTTGAGGATCATTCACATCACAGACATGAAAGGTAAGCTTCTAATGAAGACAAACAGAGAGAAATTACACATTCTAGAGTAGACAGTTGATGACAGATCTGCTCCTCCCAAGAAGAGGAGGGAGGGTTACCCTGTCCCTTGGTCTTATAGAAGGAGTTCTTATAGAAGGAGATATGGAGGGGTAGTGAGAAGAACTTTGGCCTAGGTGTTGAACAATCTGAGTTCTAGCCTGACATCTATAGAAATAAGTGGAGGCTGCACTAGGTGAATAAAATTTAAGCTTCCTTCCAGAGCTACCATGCATCAGTAATTGGTAAACATAATAGTTACTGGCATTTATAGAATGCCTTAAATATGTTTTTATTTATCTATGTTAAATATAAAAATATATCAAATATTTATATAAAATCAAATTATGTATAATCTCATTTGATCCTCATAATAACCCTATGAGAGAAATTCTTCAGGCATTATTATCATAATTTTACACATGCAGAAACTGAGATTTAGAAATATTAAGTGATTTTGCTCCCTGGCACTCAGCCAATAAGTGTGATAGACTAGAATAAGTTAGGGCTGGAAAGGACCTTAAAGACTATCTAGTTCAACACTCTCAGTTTCAAGGTGAGGAAACTGAGGCTCAGAAAATCAAAATGTATAAATCAAAGTCATATATAATGGCAGAGTTGATATTTGAAGTCTGCACTATTTCCCTACCCAACCTTCATTTAAGGGCATGATGTTTTCTCTGATATTTTCTTTCATGTTCCATTGCTAAAGTTGTTGAGATCTCATACTGGTCGCCTCAGCATTTCTGGAAGTTTTTCAAGAAACTGTATTGTGGAAAGGCAAGTTGCTTCCCTTAAAGAGAAACTGTCTCTTTAGAAGGATTTCACATCACTAGAAATATAGAGTATTTGCACCATTCTATATGGAAGCTGGTAACAGATTTCCCTAGGCTTCTCCACTCCATGAAATGGGAACCTACCAAGGGGAACCAGTGCTATTTCATCTGTATCTAAGGATGGAATCAATTAACTTGAGAACTAGAAATGTATTTTTTGCTCTAAAGGAAAACCTTAAAGTTAAACTTGATTGTCTGGCTAAATAAGGTGTCCAGGGATCAACCTTCCACTCCATGGGTAACATCCTCTTCTCACTGAGCTGAATGGTAATTGTGACCTTGAGAAAACTGAAGGTCCACTCTGGGAGGATGGGGGAAGAGATTTAAGAAGTAACTGGAGTCAATGACTTCCACAGTCTTTTGCTGTCAAATTACCTTCAGGGGCCATACTAATCTTCTCTATATCGTTCCAATTTTAGTATATGTGCTGCCTAAACGTGCACTGCTGTCAAATTACCATCCTAAGATTCAGGTTCAGACCAAGTCAGTCCCCTTTTCAAAAAAATCTTTGATTCTTTATTACTTTTGCATCGAAAGCCTTATACTAAATGGTGCTATTGTTGATTTCCCATCTTTTTTCCAATTTCCAATATTTCACTTTACATAAATGATTCCAAGCCAAGTCTTGGGAACAAAAAGACCTGTTTGATGATGGGAAAGTCAGATTCTCTTGTCACTCAGCTTCTCAGTTTGGAGGTATCAAACACCAGTCCTGGTGTGTCTGGAAACAAATTAAAATGTATTTTAATTATATTTCACAAAATCATAGTGCAATAGAACATAGATAATGTTAATATGTGGTTTTCTAAGTCAATGTGTGACCCAAGGGAGCTTTAGTTTTGGTTTAGTGAACCCATTTCCATTTGAATTTGTCATTTGTCCTTTATTCTTGAACAGGACCATGACATAAAGAAGGTGATGGCATGAATTGCAAGTGAATTGGATTTAAGTGAGACAAGGCTGTGCAAAGTCACCAGGCTCACTTTCTCCTCTGAAGTCACCTGGGTCCAGTGGCAAGATATTTGAGTTTGACACCACTGTTTCAGGTAATTATCAGTGGTTTTTGTCAGATCTAACAAGTGGAGCATGTGGTTTTAGAGTGAGGAGGGAACCCTACTACCTGAACTCAGGAGAGAGACTAAGATGAATGAAACCAAATCACTCACAATCTAACTTTTGGTTGATCAAGAGGTCCTTGCCACACCTGCCTCTTGGAACATTTTGTGATGGGACTGTTGGAGCTCAAAGAAAAGTTCAGGTGTGCTAGATAAAGTACTTTCAACCTACATTGGGAGAGGGAATTCCCTAAATTAGTGAAAATCAGTGAGATCCTTCTTCTCCTCCTTTCCATAATCTAAGTTCTGGTCAAACTGGACTATTAGCTGTTCTCTGAAGTTGACACATTGCCTCTTACCGAGCAGTCACAATCCTGCTCAGAATGTGCTCCCTCCTCATCTCTGCCTTTTCTATTACTGATCTTGCATAAGGCTCTCAGTCCAAGTGACAGCTCCTCTATGTGCTCCAGATCCCTGTGTTGCTGATCCTTTCCAGCTTCAAATTTACCTAATTCATTTTGTCATTCTTTGCTTGTTTCAGTTTGGTCTAGTGAATAGAGTGTGGGGTTTGGCCTCAGGCAGAACTGGGTTGCAATTCTTTCTCATAAACTGACTATTTGATCCCCAAATAATTACTCAACCTCTCTAAATCTCAACTTTTTCCATCTCTAATATGGGAAGGATAGAACCAAGTCTATCACGGGTTTGTTGTGAGGATCATATGACGATAGTACTTTGTAAATTCTAAAGTTTTATCTATATCTATCCATATCATATAGATAGATATAGATACTAGATATAATGAGGAACTCTGAAAAAAAAGAACAAAAACCATCATCATGAAATTCTGTGATAGGAAGAGAAAATTGACTAACATGGAGAGAGCATCCTCTCATATGTTGAATGGACCTTCAGTGGTGAACTGATAGGAGGGCAGGGACAAGAGACCCAGAAAATGAGTAGGCATGGATGGATTGTCCCTACAGCACTGGAGGAAATTCCTAAATTAAAGAAATCACAGATCTATTTGATTGTCCCTAGGGCTTGGGACTGTGCTTTCCACTGAATAGGCACTTATATGTATTTGCTAAATCTCATTAAATTGAATGAGCAGGTTGGAATTTTTTTGCAAAACTCCATCTCACTCAAGCTTACCAACAACTGATGGAAGATGATGCTCTTGCAGATATCCAAGTAATTATCATGCAAAAGAGATCTCCTGAGCTAAATACTTTTCGTTTGGGAATTTGTTGTCTCTAGATTTTTCTTTCACTTCATGGAGCCTGATTTCTAGCAAATTTGTAATATCATACTTCAGTAATGTCCAAACTATAATTTGTACATGAATCTTTGCCATCAGGCTGGGATGCCTCTTTTTTAACACAGAGATTATGATGTGGAGAAGTTAACCCTTTCAACTGTTACCCGCCCCCTGCCACCTCAGGCTTTCTACTCTACCTCCCATCCACTCCCAATTGGTATAGTGAGTGTCTCACATACTTCAGCCCTATGGGTTGCCTATATATAGTGAGTCACATTATGTAAATACCATGGTCTTTTTATTAGTCTCTCTTATATCCTCTGCCCCCTCTCCTCCTTACAATTTTGGGAACTAAGTAAATAGATACTGCCATTACTACTGCCCTATTATTTATTAAATTAACTATACCAGGAACTTTTCAAATCATAGTATTTCTCCCTGACCACTCCTTCCTGACCAACAATATAGATTGTTTTATCCACTTTGCTTCTTCTCCCTCTGGTATTTCCTAGTTTCTCAAGACTTGTGGTTGTTTGCATGATCTAACTAAGGAGTTAGATGACTGGGAACAGAAAAGCAAATGAAAAGGGTATGGGAAGGTTTTTACCAGATCCAGCAAGTGGAGCATGTGGGTTTAGAGAGAGGGGGAATCCTACTGTCTGAAGGCAGAAGAAAGATTAAGATGAATGGAACCAAATCACCCACAGTCTAACTTTTGCTTGACCAAGAGGTTCCCCCACCCCTGCCCATCGGGGACATTTTGTGATGGGACTGTAGGAGCTCAAAGAAAAGCTCAGGTGGTTCAGGAGATAAAGCACTAAACCTGGAGGCAGGAAGACCTTCATACATTTCCAGTCTAGTATTGTTTGCTGTTGTTGATCTTTCATTCGCAAAGAGGACCATTGGCATCATGAGACTGGTGTTCTGATTTGCGGATGAATTAGATTGAAGTGGGGCAGAACTGCACAAAGTCATCAACCTCACCTTCCCCTCCAGAGTCACAGAAGTCCAGCGGCAGGACAAAAGTCAAGATGACCGATAATGGCTATTTAATAGCTGTGAGATTCCAGGCAAATCTTTTAATTTCTCTTTCCCTCAGTTCCTGATCTGTAAATTAGAAATAGTAACAGCACCGATATACAAGGGATGTGGGAAGGATAAAATGAGATGACAGGTGTAAGTGTTTTTTAAGCTTTCAGTGCTATTATTATAATCAGAAAGGTAGTCTATGTCCTACAGGCATTTGACCCCAGGCCTGCTAGAAAAAACTTCAGATAGCCTTGGGGAATGTTAGGCCTCTTATCACCCTCTCAAAGAGTTGTAAAGCTTCCGCTGAGGAAGAGGGCAGACAGCAAAAAAATGACAGCTCTGGTAGAAAGCATTGGCAAAAGTAGAAGGCAGGGATAGAGGCAACAGCAGAAGTAATGCGGGGAGAGAGCAAGCCCTGGGATTCCCAGACTTCAAAAACAAAATCTAAAGGAGGGGCTGGTCAAGAGACTGACACGCAGACCCCCAGTGTGGCAGAGCAAGCCTGAATCAAAAAGTTTCATTCTCTGGATGATACAAATTTCTCCTTAACAGGGAAGGTCCTCCTAAGGTAATAAGTTGAAAGAATTGTCCAAGTCTCTGGAGAAGGTAGGGTGAAACAAAGGTCTTTACTCTTCAGGAAAGCTATAATGAGAGTGAAGTGATTAGAGCTTTGTCCCTGAGGACTACACATGGGTGTTCTACTTTCCCACGTTCTGCAGTCCATTATTCCCTGGGTCTCAATCCTTTGCTAACCCCACATCATAAGATAAGATTAGCTCTGCTGACTAACTTAGCTTTTTCTATTCTCCCTAGCTCCCATTTAGGTCCTGCTCCTATGGCATCCCTTTGTCAGTCTTCCTTACTGTCATCCCAATTTCCTGCTACCACCTCCTTTTGAGGGATGGAGCCTGGGCTGGACTAGCTGAAGGATGGGCTGTTCTCTCTCCCAGCAAGATTATACCTAATTGAGAGTGATGTAGGGGCAAACCAGCCAAAGGAGGATCTTTAGACTTTTTAGCAATGTAGATGAGCTTTCACCATAGTAACCCCATCTGCCTCCCTCCTTAATTGTCCTCCCCAACAATGAAGTCTCAGAGTCTCTGTCTTTCTCCTAATAGCTTCACAAGATATGAGAATCCTTGTTCTTGTCCTTGTAACACAGGTTGCAAAGACAAGAATAAAGATTCTCTTCATGTTCTTTACTTATCATCCCTCATACCTGAATGTGTCCAAAACAGCAGGATTCATAGTTATGATTAAATCTTCAGGAAAGTTTGAATTTTTGCAGCAATGTAGCTGTGCCCATAGGGTTGTATTATAAATCTGGAGGACTATGTGAGAAGATGGATGCAAATCAGAGAGGAGATGACAGTTTTGTCTTTTTTGTTTGGTTGGTTTTTTGGTTTTTGACAGGGTCATAGTATTAAGTGTCTGAGGCTGAATTTGAACTCAGGTCCTCTTGACTCTAGGGTCTGTACCCTATCCACTGCACCACCTAGCCGCCCCTGGTTTTTTTTTTTAAATAGGGAAAATAGCTGTGGATTTTGTTCTATATCCATCTCTATGTTCAAAAAGCCTGCCTCTTCACACAAAGAAATTAGCTATTAATAGTAATATGAAAAATGCTTCAAATCAATATTGATCAGGGGTGGCTAGGTGGTGCAGTGGATAGAGCACCGGCCCTGGAGTCAGGAGTACTTGAGTTCAAATCCAACCTCAGATACTTAATAATTACCTAGCTGTGTGGCCTTGGGCAAGCCACTTAACCCTATTTGCCTTGCAAAAATCTAAAAAAAATCAATATTGATTAGAGAAATAAAAAATGAAAACAACTCTGAGGTACCACCTCACACCTCTCAGAGTGGTTAATATTACAAAAAAAGAAAAATGTTAGATGTTGGAGTGAATGTGGGAAAATTGAGACACTAAAGCACTGTTGTTGAAGTTGTGAACTGATGTAGTCAATCTAGCGAACAATTTGGAGCTATTCTCAAGGAGCTATAAAACTGCATATTCTCTTGGATCCAGCAAATATCACTTCTAGGTTTATTTCCCAAAGACATCCAAAAAAGGGGAAAAGACCTATTTATACAAAAATATAGCCGCTCTTTTTGTGGTGGCTACAAATTGGAAATCTAAGGGATGCTCAACAATTGGGGAATGACTAAACAAGCTATTGCAGGTGATTTGTAATGGAATATTATTCTGCTGTAAAAAATGACAAGCAGAATGATTTCAGAAAAAAAAACTTACATGAATTGATGCATAGTGAAGCGGACAGAACCAGGAGAACATTGTACAGTAAAAGCAATATTGTTTGAGGAAGAACTGTGATGCTTTGGCTCCTAGCAATCCAATGATCCAAGGCAGCCCCACAGGACTAATGATGAAGCATACGATCTGCCTCCAGAGAAAGAAATGCTGTTGTCTGAATTCAGATTGAACCATGTTATTTTTCACTTTCATTTTTTTCTTTTATTTGAGTCTTCTTATACAAAATGACTAAGATGGAAATGTTTTCTAATTACACATTTATAATCTCCATCTGGTTGCTTACTGTCTCAGGGAGGGGGGAGGGGAACAAGGGAGGGAGGATAGAATTTGGAACTCAAAACTTTAAATTAAAATATAAAAATTAAAAAAAAAATAAAGCCTGCCTTATGTTTGATGTTTTTGTTAGCCTGAATGCTTGCAAGAGAACTGAGTACACCCATTTTAGGGAAGTGTTTTGTACTGATTTTTTCTTTTTTTTTTTCATGTACTGATTTTCTTACTGCCTTCTGAGATGAGCATAGGCAGGGTGTCTAATAAGGAATGCACCTTTCCAAATGCAAGGTAAGAGCTTAAAGCTTAGGACCTACTCCACTTCTACCATGTTTTTCTTGTTCAAAAAACACTTTCATTACTTAGCCATTTCATTCCCTCCTGAAAAGTGGGCTTGCCAGTATGAGAATGCTTTCTAGAATGTCAAACAGTTATTGACTTCTGACTCTGTGCCATAACACAAACTGCTGCTTCTCACCACCAATGCTTCATCTTATGGTGCTGGAACTGTGATTCATCACAGAATACTAGATAGCATTAGAGAACAATAGCTTTTACAGGATGGAACTGAACACAAATTCACAAAGATTTTTTTTGTTCTTATTAAAAGATGCCACATTAATCTCTAGATCTCTGTCTTTACAATTTCTGTAGAAAATGAGTCTCTTACAGCACTGTTTTTATTAATGTGATGCCTATACCCTGAAAATTATCTTATTTTATTGATACCTTTTTGTTTCAACAAATTTATTTCTAAATATATTCCAATCCATAAAGCCGTGCCTTGGATTGAGCATTTTAAAAGAACAGGGAAGGAGGAAAAGACAGCTCAGTAGAGGTAATTAATATAGGGACCATATTTAACAGTCATGTAGTCAGATGATCACTCAATAAACATCTATCAAGCTATTACCATGTGCCAGACACTAGGATAAGCACTGAGAAAAGGCAAATGGCATCCTTGTTCTCAAGGAGCTCACAGTCTGATGGGTGAGACAATAAGCAAACAATTGTGTACAAACAAGGCATAGAATAAATTGGATCAACAAAGAGAAGACACTAGAAATAAAGGAGATCCGGAAAGGCTTTTTGGAAGAGGGTGAAATTTTACCTGGGGCTAGAAGGAAATCAGAGAAGCCAGGAGGTGGAGGTGAGGAGGGAGAGCATTCCAGACATGAAGGACAGCCTGAAAAAATGCCCTCCAGATAGGAGGGGCCTGTCTAAAGACCATTCAGGGGGTTGGTGTCACTCCACTTCTGCAAGGAAAGGAAGGAGATGCCCTTTTCTCACATCTTTTTCTGGAGCCAAGTTTGGATTTTGTTATTAAAGAGCTCTCTTTTATTTCCTCAGGATCCCTATGCCAAGTCCACCCCTCTCTTTTTACTATTAGGAGACATCCTGTTTCTCAAAGCCAAGGTCCAGTAAAGCTACTTGAGCTTGGTATAACAATTATCCTTTGCACTCACCCTCTGGATGATCTCAGTCACAGTAAAATCCCAGAAATATTTCATATGAGCACCAAGGGGTCTCTGAGCTTGGGCAAGCAACTATAGTACCTGTGTTCTGGTCATGAGGTCCTGCTATGAGTCAAAATTGTCTTGTTGCTGTTGCCCCTTTATTGATATAAGTGTCACAATTTGTCCACATTTATCCACAATAATACTGGAAGGGAACCTAGCACATGTGTGTCTAGTTTCCCTTCTCCAATGGAATAAAGAAAGCCTTTTGCTTGTAACCACTGTTAGCTCTTTGGTTTTATTTTGTTTTATTTTATTTTTGGAGTCAACTGTGGTTTTGATAATCTGTGTGAGCTCTCTGAGGTTTTTCTTTTTAGATTTACTAGATTGCCAAGTTGTGGTGGATTTTTCCTCATTTGATCAGGGTTGATACTTCATCATTCTTTCTACTTCCATTTTGTCTGTATCCTTAATAAATCAGCCAGTCAATAAAGCACAGATAAAATGTCTACTGTGTACTATTTAACTACTCTGTTATTTATTATAAAAGAGGCAAAAGATTGTTCCTTCCCACAAGGAGCTCACAATCTAGCCTTAATACCGATTTTGAGTGAGAAGGGACCTTAAAACTTTTAGCACAGTGTCTCCATATATAGAAGATACGTAATAAATGTTTCTTGAAATAAATTGAATTGAAAGATCAACTCATTCAATTCCCCCCTCTCCCATTTTTAGGAAAATGAAGCCAAAGATAAACTGACCTAAGCTTACAGATAAGTAGCAGAATCACTGATATAACCCTATGAATGTAACATTGAAGTCTATTACTTATCCTTTAAAAGTATTATCAAATTCTATTCCATATTAATTGAGTCCCCATTTTGTTCAAAGGTTTGAGCCAAACACTGAGGAGGATACAAAAATGATTAGACACAACTCTTGTTCTCTAGGAGTTTACAAGTCAATATTGAAAAACATTCGATGCCATTTAATGGAGAGATACACTTTTGAGCAGGCCAAGATACAGTACAAAAATTAGTTTTGTGTTGTTGTCGACATTGCTGGGAGATATACATAATGAAGTCAACAAAGTGACCCCAAAGGATAAAGGCTGATGATTGATTTCTCCTCTTAGCTTTTGTTGTGGTTCAGTCATGTCTGACTCTTCTTGACCCACTGGGGTCAAGGTTTTGGCACTGAATTTGGCAAGGATTTTGGAGTCATTTGCCATTTCATTCTCCAGCTCATTTTACAAATGAGGAAACTGAGGTAAACAGGGTCAAGTTAATTGTCCAGGGTCAGACAGCTAATAAAAAGTGTCTGAGGTTGAATTTGAACTTAGAAAGATGAGTCTTTTTTACTCCAGGTCCCCCCACTGCACCACCTAGCAACCTTCTCTTAGCTTTTACTCTTTTTCAACTTTTTAAATATACATCAGAGAAGATATTGAGAGCAAATGAGCTTTATAAACCCCCACATAAGTTTCACATAGTTCTTGTGGGTTTTTTGAAGAGAGGGCAGAATTCATGATATGGATTTGGGGGGCAACGTATTACCAAAATGACTCGAAAAGCAATGATAAGGAATTTTTAAACATGTCATATAGTTCTTTAGGATCACATTTTCCTTTGGAACCTCCCAATCACTGAGTTAGCTCTGACAATATGTGCATCAACTTCATCATCTATGTGGATATCCTAGAAAGTATACTGCCAAGTTAAGTGAACTTATCCATAGCATTCAAAATTTCTCCATTTGCTTTAATTGATGGTTCCACATATGGATTGTGGGGTGTTAGCTGGAGGAGAACCTCTGTTTTACTTGGTGTTTTTGGGGTCAAAATTATCACAAGTTGCTCAGAATTGATCTATTCTCTGTTGTATCTCAGTCTCAGAGGCTGCATTTAGTGCACAATCATCTGCAAATAAAAGTCACACCTCAATTCTCCCTCCACTTTAGTCTTGACTTGTAACCTTTTCATGTTAAATAATTTACTTTGGTGCAGTAACCTTGATACTATTTTGATCTTTGTTGAAGGTATCTAATATTATCACTGAAAACATCATATTAAAAAGCATGGAAGCAAGCACATAGTCCTACTTCACTCCATTGGTGACTGAGAAAGCCCAAGAATATTGTCCACTATCCAGAACCCATGTAAGCAAGCCTCATACACAATATTGATAAATTTCTCCAAGCAACCAAATTTTGCCACAATCTTCCCCAAGTTCTCATGACTGACAGTATCAAAGGCTTTGATGAGAGCAATGAATGTTGGGTACAGACCTTTGTTCTGCTCCTTGCATTTCTCCTGGAGTTGTTAGGCAGTAAACAACATATTGACCATTCATTGGCCTTTCTGAAGCCACACTGTCTCTCAAGTAGATGACCATCTCCCAGATGAAAGAGCAGTCTATTAAAGAGGACTGTGGCCAGCAATAATAAAGAGATACTCCTCTCTGATTGTCACAAGACAACCTACTTCTTTTGTGTTTATAAAGATGGACAATGAATTACCTCCTTTTATCACATAATTTGGAAAATTCCAGTCAGCTCCAGTCGAAAACTCTTTTTCATTTGCAAATTTGTCTAGAGAGGAATTGATAAACTTTACAATCAATGGTTTCAGTATTGTTGGTGACAATCTTTGGGGAACACTATGAAAGTGTTCAACCCATAAGAGGCTTGTAAAAGAGGCAAGGAAAAGCTTTTTCAGTGGAGTGGAAGTGGGGAAGGTGAGGGTGAATGAGTGAGCCTTCATTCTCATTGGAAGTGGCTCAGAGAATTAATAACATACCCACTCAATAGGGTATAGAAATTTATCTTACCCTAGAGGAAAATAGGAGAGGAAAAGGATGGGAGAAAGGGGATGGGGGAGGGAGAATGTAGGCATTAGA
Organism: Macrotis lagotis; assembly: GCF_037893015.1. NCBI lineage: Eukaryota > Metazoa > Chordata > Mammalia > Peramelemorphia > Peramelidae > Macrotis > Macrotis lagotis. The sequence continues at coordinate 218,750,979 of NC_133662.1, forward strand.
AGAGAGGGAATATCATGGGAGAGGGTAGTCAGATACAGCACACTTTTGAGGAGGGACAGGGTGAAAGGAAAGAGAGAATAGAATAAATGGGACTGGAGAGGAATAGGATGGAGGGAAATACAGCTAGCAATAGCAACCATGGGGAGAAACTCTTGAAGCTATTTCTCTGATGGACTTATGATAAAGAATGCAATTCATCCCAGAGACAGAGTTGATGGTATCTGAACATAGACTGAAGTACACTTTTTTTCTCTCACTTTATTTTTCTTGAGATTTTTCTATCTCTTTTTTTTTGGAGGGGGGATTATGTTACTTCTACAATAAGACTATTATAGTAATATGAAAATAAATAAGTAAATTATGTTTAAAAAAAAGAAAAGAAAAAGTGATCAGTTAATTTCTCCTGGATCGTGTCCTTTTCACTAATCAGTGTGGCTCCATCAGAATTGACAGTTGAGATGCACCATAGTTCTTTGGTTCATAGCCTTCAGGGCAACATAAAAGTGTTTTGGATTGTTACTATAAGTTTAAAACTGAATTTCATCAGCTTTCTTACTGAATCAAGAATTCTGCATCTCTAAAAGCTTCATTAGCACTTTACTTTTGATGAAGTTAAATGGGGCCTTTTTAGAGATAGATGAACTATCCTCTTGATAAATAAACTATATAGAGAGTTCTTGTTTTTTGCTTAGTATCTTCTGAATTTCTTCATCATTTTCATCAATCCAATATTGCTATTTAGGAGCTTTCTGGTCAAGATGAATCAATGAGTAAAAGCAAACATTAAATAACTTAGCAAGGGTCTCATACTTAGCAAATATCTGCTGCCTCTAAAGGGAGTTGAAGTATTTGCCTTTTTGAAACTTATACTTTGTCTCATACTTCTGAATAGAAACTGAATGAATACACTTTTAACTCTGAGAACCTTCATGTAATGTTTTCCTGAGTTTTATTTGGTGACTGTAGAAGAAGGAGGTTTGAATTTATATATTTTTAGAAAAAAAATTTTAAATAAGTTATCCATGTTGTTATCTCAAATATCCATTCCCATCCTCTCCTTTTATGGAGATTCTATGTCACAAATAGTATTTTTAGAGAAAAAAAATCAGTTCAGCTGATCAATACATCAGAAAATTCTAAAAATAAATGCAACATGTAACACCTGTAGACTTTCCACCTTCAGTGAAGAGGTGGATTGGGGGTATCTTCTCATATCTGTTTGTTCAAGTTCAGTTTATATATGTCATTGCCCTCCAAAAATGTAAGCTCCTTCAGATCAAGAATTATTTCATTTTTTTAATCTTCATATCCCCATCTCCTAGATCAGTGTCTGTCCAAAACAGGGCCCTTGAAAGGGTTTCTTGTAAGACCAATTGAATACCTGAAATCTACTTTTAGAATTCACAAGAAATTTTAGTCAAGGGGCAGCTAGGTGGTGCAGTAGATAGAGCACCTGCCCTGGAGTCAGGAGGACCTGAGTTCAAATTCAGTCTCAGACACTTAATAATTGCCTAGCTGTGTGAATGTGGGCAAGTCCCTTAACTCCATTGCCTTAAATAAATAAATTTTTTTTTAAAAAAAGAAACTTTAGTCAAGACTCCTTAATTGTTAAGATCATTCCAAAAAGTGTCCAGGATCCCTCAATGTACCTGTAAGTCAAACACAAATCCTGTAAGTCCTATCTAATTGAGGGGAGCAAGATGTTTCAAACAAATCCCATCTTCGTTGCTTTCTAGGTTCTTTATTCAGAGAGTCTAAAAGAATACTAAGGAGGTTTGGAGAGATAAAATATCTTTTTTAATGTACAGCCTTGGTGGTGGAAGGCTGCAGGGTCAAGTCCACACACAAATCTATGTGTATAGTGCAAGTTTGCTTATCGGTTCCCAAATATCCTAGTCCACTTCTCCTGCTATCCACTTGCTGTTCATCATTGCCCTTTCCATGCTGCAAGCTAGCTCCTATCTGTTCCTGTTTTTAGCAATGCAAGGTCCTACCATGTGGTCCTGTCTCCTAGGAATGTTCCCTAGTCTGGACAGTTATAGGGGCATAGAACAAAGCTGCATCATGTTAAATCTGAGACTTACATAAGTATCATAAACTATAAACAAGGTGCATGACTGCTTCCATGTCCAAATAAAGATTGTATTTATCTTTCTTCTTTTTGCAAGGCAATGGGGTTAAGTGGCTTGCCCAAGGCCACACAGCTAGATAATTATTAAATGTCTGAGGCTGGATTTGAACTCAGGTATCCCTGACTTCAGGGCTGGTGCTCTATCCACTGGGCCACCTAGCCACTGGATATATCTGATCAACTGTGACTAAGGGAAATTCATATTCTAATTCTGGCCAAATTGTTTGCCTTACAGTACCAATTCCTTCCCAACTCCTACCAACAACCTACCTATTGGTCCATGATAGTTAGATTAAGAATACAGGGTGATCCTAAGTCTTGGACTGTTTATGGCACTAAAACTTTTGAGACACCATTATTTAAAACCAAAGCTCTGAACTCCAGCTATGATTTATCTCCTTATATCAGACCATGTCAAATAACATATGAATTCAAACCAAAAGGTGTTTAATTATAGAGAATACCAAGGTTAAAAATGAGAAAACAAAAGGGGGACTCCATCTCATACCATTCTTTACATTGTCTTGAGGGAGAGGCAATACTAATTAGACAACTCACCTACCAAGGGCATGACCCATTTTCAACTTAATCCTCAGTAATCATTGGGTCTCTCCACAACTCCAAGTTGCCTTTGAAGTAGCTATGTTTTTCCCCCTATGGAAAGTGCTGATGCCAATTTCTCCTGGGCTGGTTCTCTATTCTGGAACTTTCATCTTCCAGAGAGCTGTTTCCTTTGGCCATTGAGGTCATGTCTTCCTCCAAGTCAATGGTATCACCTTTTTAAGAGATTGCTGTTCAGAACTAGAAATCATTGTACACTATAATATCAACATGGGGTTGATGATCAACTTTAATGGACTTGCTCAATTCATAAGTGCAACAATCAGGGACAATTTTGGGCTATTTGTGATGGAGAACATCATCTGTATCCAGAGAAAGAATTGTGGAGTTTGAACAAAGACCAGAGACGATTGCCTTTAATTTAAAAAAAACCCATCATCTTATTATGTAATCTTGCTATCTCTTATATTTTATTTTTTTCTTGAGCATATGATTTCTCTCTCAACATATTCAATTTAGATCAGTGTATAGCATGGAAACAATCTAAAGTCTAATAGACTGCCTTCTGTAGAGGGTGTGGGGAGAGAAGTGAGATTTGGTGAAAAATTGTAAAAATTCAAAAATAAATACATTTATTTTTTAAAAAAGAGATTGCTCTTTGTTGTTGCTGTTGTCATTATTGTTCAGTCATTTATTTCAGCTGTGTTTGACTCTTCATGATCCCATTTAGGATCATATGGGCAAGATGATGAAGTCAGGGGCAACTAGGTGGCATAGTAGATAGAACACTGGCCCTGGAGTCAGGAGGATCTGAGTTCAAATTCAATCTCAGACACTTAATAATTACCTAGCTGTGTGAACTTGGGCAAGTCACTGAACCCCGTTGCCTTGCAAAAACAAAACAAAACAAAGATACTGAAGTGGTTGATCATTAATTTTCCAGCTCATTTTACAAATGAGGAAACTGATGCATTTATTATAGTTTATTATAGCTGCCACCTCTGAGACTGCTGTCATGACTCAAACATCTGCTGCAGTAACCATCATTGCCAGTTATTTGCAGCACACTGCTTGCCAAGACCATCCTTTCTGACAGTGGATCAGTTTATACCTCAATTGAGTTTAAGGAATATCCAAAGAGGGACCTTATCTGAGCTGTCATTGACTCAGTTCATTGCCCTTTAGCAAATGGTCAGACTGAAAGGATAGTGCTGAGCCCTAAGGATCACCTGAAGCAGATTGTGGGAAGAGATTGACCAAAGACTTCTTCATTGCTCAATATGTCACACCATATTCCTTATGGTTCAATTTGTTCAACAACATTCAATCCTGCTGAATTACTGTATTGGACAAAATATAAGCATCAAGTCATCATCACCCCTTCTAAAGAACAAAACATAAGCGGGGGGAAGAACTCAGACATTTAAGTGTCTAAAACATATAGTTGCTTCCTTAGAGAACCATAAACGCAGCTAAAGTTTTATTAGAAGAAACAGTAGCATTAACTTCCTGCATGGTTGCCATTAAGTGGTGCTCTATCCACTGCATTCTATCCATTATGCCACCTATCTGTGATCCCTCCGAGTATATAATTGGGATCATAAGGGAGTCCTGTCAATGTGCTAGACCTGTAGTCATTTCTGGAGAGACATGTTCTGTCTCTGAAGGACTGCTACTTTGAGAAGAAATAATCTCTTCATTGGTTCCTTGGTCTCATGATGGGAGTGACAGATGGGTGACAGAGCTTCATTGAAGAGTTATTGTGGGCGGCTAGGTGGCATAGTGGATAAAGCACCGGCCCTGGAGTCAGGAGTACCTGGGTTCAAATCCGGTCTCAGACACTTCATAATGACCTAGCTGTGTGGCCTTGGGCAAGCCACTTAACCCTGTTTGCCTTGCAAAAACCTAAAAGAAAAGTTATTGAAACAGGAAGAGTGTTTCATAGAGGAGTGACTTGGCCCTATCTCTTCCCTTCTTTTGAACAGATTCAAACTCTTTAAACACCACCCCAGATTTCTGCTTTTGTTCATGTCAGCAATGGCATGTGCTGGCTAAACAGACCTGATCCTGGACCTAAAACCTCAAGTTGCCACTTTTGCTTTTTTTTTTCTTTTCCATGAGTACATATCCTGAGACAGGTGTTTCTAGCCTTTGTGGCAACCCCATGAATTTAAAGAGTTTGGGAGCTTCTGCTTCTGGGTTCTGATTGCTCATCCAGAGGTGATGGCATTTTAAATGCCAGAGGTTATCCCTATGGAATTTTGGAAGAGAAGACAAACACCAACACAAAGATGAGCTCAAGTCATGCCCTACTTTCCTAAAAGACATATAACTTTAGGGAGTTATTCAGACAGTGTTCTGCAGAGTCAAGGTGAAGGCAGAATCCCTGGTTAGTAGTTCTATGATGTGTTCCAAGTTTTAATGGTTTGAATATCAGTTTCACAGGAGAATATGTAGGAGTGATGGATTTTTGCATCATATTTTAACTATTTGTCAAAATGTGCTTATGAGTGTTTATTTTAAGAATTTCTTTTGGATTAAAGGAGATAGTTGTTTGATACCTAATTTACTTTGCACATTGGCTAGCTTTTTTTTTAGGTTTTTGGCAAGGCAAACAGGGTTAAGTGGCTTGCCCAAGGCCACACAGCTAGGTCATTATTAAGTGTCTGAGACCGGATTTGAACCCAGGTACTCCTGACTCCAGGGCCGGTGCTTTATCCACTGCGCCACCTAGCCGCCCCTAGCTAGCTTTCTAAAAAGTCTTTTTTTTTTATCTCAGGGGGAGTCCCTAGATATGATCAAAACCTAAACTTGATGAGATTTTGCCCTGGAAATGCAGTATAGTGATATAATGAGGCAATGAGTATGAAAAACAAAAATGACCTTATCTCCTATCTCTTTGGTCAGGTGCTCTCTAGACTGAGTCTAGTACAAGCAAGCTCATGATAGGACCCTTTACTAGGAAAGTGGATTCCCTTCTTTAGTCTTCTAATTTTACAGATAGAATATCTCAGGGCTAGTTTTTTTTTTAGAATGATTTTATTTATTTTGAATTTTACAATTTTTCCCCTAATCTTGCTCCCCCCCCCAGAAGGTGGTCTGTTAGTCTTAACATTGTTTCCATGGTATACACTGATCTAAGTTGAATGTGATAAGAGAGAAATCATATCCTTAAGGAAGAAACATAAAGTATGAGATATAGCAAAATTACATAATAAGATAACTTTTTTTAAATTAAAGGTAACAATCTTTGGTCTTTGTTCAAACTCCACAATTCTTTCTCTGGATACATATGGTATTCTCTGTCACAGATACCCCAAAATTGTCCCTGATTGTTGCACTGTTGGAATGAACAAATCCATTAAGGTTGACCATCACCCCCATGTTGCTGTTGAGTTGTTCAATGTTGTTCTGGTTCTGCTCATCCTTCCAGGCTTCCCTGAATTCCCATCCCCCTGGTTTCTAATAGAGCAATAGTGTTCCATCACATACATATACCACAGTTTATTAAGTCATTCCCCAGTTGAAGGACATTTACTTAATTTCCACTTCTTTGCTACCACAAACAAGGCTGCTATGAATATTTTTGTACAAGTGATATTTTTACCCTTTTTCATAATCTCTTCAGGGTATAGACCCAGTAGTGGTATTGCTGGATCAAAGGGTATGCACATTCTTGTTGTCTTTTGGGCATAGTTCCAAATTGCTCTCCAGAAAGGTTGGATGAGTTCACAACTCCACCAACAATGTATTAGTATGCCAGATTTCCCACATCCCTTCCAATATTGATCATTGTCCTTTCTAGTCATATTGGCCAGTCTGAGAGGTGTGAGGCAGTACCTCAGAGATGCTTTATTTTGCATTTCTCTAATAATTAGTGATTTAGTGCAATTTTTCATATGACTATGGATCACTTTGATTTCCTCATCTGTAAATTGCCTTTGCATATCCTTTGACCATTTGTCAATTGGGGAATGGCTTGTCTTTTTAAAAAAAATTTGACTCAGTTCTCTGTATATTTTAGAAATGAGTCCTTTGTCATAAATACTAGTTGTAAAAATTGTTTCCCAATTTACTACATTTCTTTTGATCTTGTTTACAGTGGTTTTGTCTGTGCAAAAGCTTTTTAATTTATTGTAATTAAAATTGTCTAGTTTGTTTTTTAATGATGTTCTCCAGGTCTTCCTTGGTCATAAACTGCTTCCCTTTCCATAGATCTGACAGGTAAACTTGATCTCCTAGTTTGCTTACAATATTGTTTTTTATGTCTAGATCCTGTATCCATTTTGATCTTATCTTGGTATAGGGTATAAGGTGTTGGTCTAATCTAAGTTTCTTCCATACTAACTTCCAATTTTCCCAGCAGTTTTTATCAAAGAGAGAGTTTTTATCCCAATAGCTGGACTCTTTGGCTTTATCAAACAGCAGATTACTATAATCAATTCCTGCTATTGCACCTAGTCTATTCCACTGACCCACCACTCTATTTCTTAGCCAATTCCAGATAGTTTTGATGACTGATGCTTTATAATATAATTTCAGATCTGATAGGACTAGTTCATCTTCTTTTTTACTTTTTTTCATTAAATCCCTGGAAATTCTTGACTTTATTTCTCCATATGAATTTAGTTACAATTTTTTCTGACTCAAAGTAATTTTTTGAAATTTTGATTGGGGCACTAAACAAGTAGTTTAATTTTGGCAGAATTCTCATTTTTATTATATTTGCTCAGCCTATCCATGAGCAGTTGATGTTTGCCCAATTATTTAAATCTGATTTTGTTTGGGTGAGAAGTGTTTTGTGATTGTTTTCAAAAAATTTCTGAGTCTGCCTTGGCAGGTAGACTCCCAGGTATTTTATATTGTCTGAAGTTACTTTGAATGGGATTTCTATTTCTAGCTCTTTCTGCTGCATCTTTCTAGTCATATATAGAAATGTTGAGGATTTATGAGAGTTTAGTTTATATCCTGCAACTTTGCTAAAATTGCTAACTATTTCTAGTAGTTTTTTAGATGATTTTTTGGGATTCTCTAGGTATACCATCATGTCATCTCCAAAGAGTGAGAGTTTTGTCTCTTCCTTCCATATTGTAATTTCTTCAATTTCTTTTTCTTCTCTTATTGCTGAAGCCCAGGGCTAGTTCTAACAGCTGCAGAGAAAGTCACATGTAGACAAATATGACTGATTGGTAAACTACGTATTCCCTCTATAGCTTGTTTGTTCTTGTTTGTTGAATTAGATTGTGAGCCCCTTGAGGGTAGGAGCTAGGTTTTGTTTCTTTATATGGAACATAGTAGATGCTTAGTGTTAAACATAATTTTCATTTATAAATGAAATAATAGAACTTAATTTTATAAATGAAGTTTTATTCTCTAGGATCTTATCAAGAACCCCTGGATGGATGACATCCTTACAGATACCAACCCTGATACAAAATTTTCGATACATTTTATACAGAAAGGACAAAGAATCATAAAACTGAGTTAGGCAACCAATGAGGTATTATATAGATGACATAGTTCTATATTATAATACTCTCACAAGTTATAGTATTTGCTTCAAATTCCTATTGATAAAAATCCATGTAAGTTGGAGAGGGAATGTTTACAAATAACCATAGGCTTGCTCTCTTCTTCTCTAAAATTTCTCTTTTCTACTGGTTTGTTGATCCAGATGAAAGAATTTATTGGTGCTAATACAAAGCTGATCAGTATTATTGACACAGGCCAAATCAACATTTAGCTCTAAGAGACAGGCCTTGACATAGAAGATTGACATTTTTACACACAGAGAGACAACATTCAGATTTATAACTACTAATTACAGGCTAGAAAGTAATTTTTTGGATCAGAAATATAGAATTAAAAGAATCGGTAATAAACATTAATTGATTATTGAAATCTGGTCTAATTATATCTTCCCTATCTTGGGGAAGTTGATATTTTAAGCCTAATATAGAATTTTACATTCATCTATACTAAAACTCTTTAGAACTCATTTGGGCTATTGGTAAAATTAGGAATTTGGACTATATGTCCCTGACTCCACTAAATGAATGGTCTTATTTATGATCTTCTCAATAAATTTAGTGTATTGTTCTAACCTGTAGAGTTCTTTTTATATCCCAACTCTACTATCCAATTTATCTAAGTTTTGTGCCATTTACACCTTTTTAAAATTATACAACTCTGAGATTTTACTTCACACCACATAGATTGGTCCCATGAAGGTAGTGGGTAACTGGGCAAAGATGGCAAAAATAGAAAGCCAGTGTTGGAGAAGCTATGATTAGAAAGGCACATTAATGCACTGTTGGGGGCACTTCCAAATGTTCCAAAACCAAGGCATCTCTCCTGGACTGGATATGTGGTTCCCCTTCCTGACCATAATTTCTACCAATTCCAGTGTCTGAATCAGATTTAGTCCTTTGTTAGAACACTTCCAATTGCTTTCAGGAATAATCAGAACTCTTATCCTGAAATCAGCAGAAGCTTCTTCAACATGGGACTATGCCCAAAGAGCAATAAAACTGTTCATACCCTTTGACCCAGCAATTCCAATTCTAATACTATATATCCAGAAGAAATTGTAAAAAATGGAAAAAGTCCTACATATATTTAAATGACAAAAAAATTAGGAAAGACAAATATCAAAAGGAGACATAGAGCAAATAAATTATTTGATTAAATTTTATATTATTTTGAAGAAATGCAAATAATTTTTACTGTATAGCTATATCAAGGGTTATCTCTGTATCATTATAAATTGAGAGTCATTGAGTTTATAATCACAATTTATGTGTCAGATAATCTAAGGACAAATGAACTTGTCTATAAAAGCATCATAGTCTGACTCCCAGATCACTCTGAACTTGACTTGGTTCCACGGCATTTGAGTCTGCTCTCCTACTAGCAACCAAGAGAAACAATAAGTATTTTAAACACAAATATATTTATTGCAAAGCAAAACATAAGAGGGACTTTAAGTAGATCTAAAATCCAGGAACAAGGAAAAAATTCACATTGATAAGGAATTTCCTGCAACATGGGTACAGATGGTATTTCTTCAGTGAAGATTGTGTTCTCTTATCCCAGTGTTTCTTGAGCCTGGCTTGTAAATTCCATGTAGAATTTCACTGTGTTCAATTTTCTTGGTCTAGGAACTCATTGTAGTCCAAAAATCCCTCAGCACAGTCTAGGCTACCTCCATTGCTCCAGTAGCTCCCATTCCTATTAGTCCCAGATAAGGAGATGCTACCACCAATTCCCTATGAGTACTGCTTCCTGCATTCCCTAGATTATCCCCATCCTTAGTTTAAGAAATCTTAGCATCTTGTCTAGCAGCTAATTCTTCTTTATCTGCCATTGTTATCATTCATCATTGCTGAGGAAACTATTCTCTTCTTTTCTCCTTTTTTTCTTTTTCTTTTTTTTAATAAAATTTTATTTTTCCCCCCAAATACATGCAATGGTAGTTTTTTTGTACATTCTTCCATTTGCAAATTTATGAGTTCCACATTTTTATACCATTCTACTCCCCCCCCCTTCCCCATAGTGGCAGTCTGGTAAAAGTTGTACAAACACATTTTTGTTTAGCAAATTTATGTATTAGTCATGTTGTGAAAGAGAAATTAGGACTAAAGGGGAAAGGAAAAACAATGAGAAAGGAAGGAAAAATGCAAAAGAAGTTGTAAAAAACTGAACATAGTATGTATTCAGACTCCATGGATTTTTCCTATAGATGTAGATGACATTGTCCATGGCATTTCTCTCAGGGTAGTCCTTGTCTCTGAACTTCTATAAGAAGCTACATCTATCATAGTTGATCACCTCATAATGTTGTTAATGTATACAATGTTCTTTTGGTTCTGTTCACTTCACTCAGCATCAGTTCATGTAATTCTTTTCATGCATTTCTAAAGTACAACCACTAATGATTTCTTATAGAACAATAGTTCTTATAACATTCACATATCATAACTTGTTCAAGTTTCCCCAACTGATGGGCATCCCCTAAATTTCCAGTTCTTTACCACTACAAAAAGAGCTGCTATAAATATTTTTAAACATGTGAGAAGTTTCCATTTTTCATGATTTCTTTGGGTATAGACCTTGTATTGGTTTTGCTGGATCAAAGGATATGATCAGTTTTATTACTCTTTGGGCATAGTTTCAGATTGCTTTCCAAAATGACTGAATTAATTCACAACTCCACGAACATTGTATTAATGTTCTCATTTTCCCAAATCTTCTCCAAATTGATTGTTTCCTTTTTTTGTCATCTTAGCCAATCTGATAGGTGTGAGGTGGTACCTCATAGGTGTTTTAATTTGCATTTTCCTTCTTTTTTTCACTTCTTTTTCTTTGGTTTATTTATTTTATATTATTACAATGATTTCTTTATAAGACCCCCCCCCAAGAAGATGAGAAACTTCAAGAATAGTGTGAGAGAGAGAGAGAGAGAGAAAATGTCAGTCTGTGTTCAGATTCCAATGGCTCTGTCTCTGGGGTGAGTTGCCTTCTTTATCATAAGTCCACCAGAGAAGTTGCTTCAATAATTTTCCCACAGTTGCTATTACTAGCTGTATTTCCCTCCACTCTATTCCTCCTCACTTTCATTTATTCTATTCTCTCTCTCTCTCCTTTCATCCTGGCCCTGTCCAAAACTGTGTTGTATCTGAGTACCCTCTCCCACAATCTTCCCCTCTCTTCTATCACTTATCCCCCCCCCTTCCTTCTCTCAATTCCCCCTTATCCTATCCCTTTCTTCTCATTTTTTGCTAGGGTAAGATAGATTTCTATATCCTATTAAGTGTGTATGTTATTTCCTCTCTGAGCCATTTTTTGATGAGAATAAAGACTTATTCATTCCCCCTTATCTTCCCCCATTCCACTCCATTGAAAAAGCTTTTTCTTTACTCTTATTGTGAAATATCTTAGTTCCTTCTTCCTCTCCTTTCTCTTCCTCCCAGTACTTCCCTTTATCATCCATTGATTCATCTTTTCACTATATTATACCATCATATTCCACTCCTTCATATGCTGTCTATATATGCTCCTTCTAACAGCTCTTATAAATGAGAAAGTTCATATGAGTTATCAGTATCTTCTTTCCAAATACAAACAGTTCAACATCATTAAGTTCCTCATAGTTAGTCCTTCTTGTCTACTCCCTTTATGGTTCACCTGAGTCCTGTACTTGAAGATCAAAGTTTCTATTCAGCTCTGGTTGTTTCAATAGGAAAGTTGGAAAGTCCCCTGTTTCACTGAAAGTCCATCTTTTCCCCTGAAAGAGGATGTTCAGTTTTGCTGGGTAGTTGATTCTCGGTTGTAAATCAAGATCTTTTGCCTTCCTGAATATCATATTCCAATCCCTATGAGCCCTTAATGTAGATGCTGCCAGATTCTGTGTAATCCTGACTAAGGAGCCTTGGTAGCTGAATTGTTTGTTTCTGGCAGCTTTTAGTATTTTCTCTTTGACTTGGGAGTTTTGGAATTTGACTGTAATATTCCTGGAAGTTTTTCTTTTGGGATCTCTTTCAGGAGGTGACTGGTGAATTCCCCCAATTTCTATTTTACCCTCTGCTTCTAGGATCTCAGGGCAATTTTGCTGTATTATTTCTTGAAAAATGAAGGCTAGGCTTTTTTCCTGTTATGACTTTCAGGTAGCCCAATAATTTTTAAATTATTTCTTCTGGATCTGTTTTCAAGGTCAGTTCTTTTTCCAATGAGATATTTCACATTTTCTGCTAATTTTGGGTATTTTGGGGAGAGTTTTATTTCTTCCTGATCAGCTTCCTTTAGTTCCATTTTATATTTGAAGCAGTTAAATTCTTCAGGGAGCTTTTTTTATCTCCTTTTCCAGCTGGCCAGTTCTGCTTTTCAAGGTATTCTTTTCCTCATTTGCCTTTTGTTTTGCTTTTTCCATTTGGCCTAAAATGGTTTTTTATATATTATTTTCTTCAGTATTTTTTGTATTTCTTTCACCAAGCTCCTGATTTGGTTTTCGTGATTTTTCTGCATCACTCCACTTCCCTTAATTGCTTTTCAAAGTCTTTTTTTGAGTTCATCCATAGTCTGAGCCCATTTTTAATTTCTCTTGGAGGCTTTGGATATGGAAGTTTCTATTTTGTCATCATCTGAGTATGTGTTTTGATCTTCCATGGGACTAAAGTAATTTTCTATGGTCAGATTCTTCATTTTCTGTTGTTTACTCATTTCCTCAGCCCAAGACTAATTTACAGCACTTCCAAGGTTTTGAGGGTTTTGGGGAGGACACCCCACTAGGACCTTTATTCTTCCAAAGTCTTATGCCCTCTTGCCTATGCTTTGATATATAGATGACCACAGGTCATCCCTCTGCCCTGGAGCTGTGAGGAGGATCCCTGCTATCTTAGTATGGAAGGCCAAACTGCAACCTGGATCTATGTGTGGGTAAACAGCGAGTCCTGCCTCAGGGAGAGCAGAGAGATTTCTGCAGTCTCCCCTGACCCTCTTACTGTCTGCAGACTGTGCTCTGGAGGTGCAGGCTGGTTTCCCCTGATTCCTTGCTGCAGGTTCTTGCCGCAGGGATGCTCTGAGACCAGTGCTTCTCACTCCACACTCATTCTGGTGCAACAGAGTTCTCTTACCGTCCCTTCAAGCTGTTCCAGGTGATTCCTGGGCTGGGCTGGGCTGGGCTGTGCTGGGCTGCACTACACTGTGGCTGTGGCTTTTTTCCAACCCCTGGTCCCAGTGAAACATGCCCTTCCTGTGAAATTTCTTAGTTATCTTAGACTGGGAAATTGTATCATTCAGTCTTTCTGTAGGTTCTGCCCCTCTAAATTTTGGCTAGTCATAATTTGATGGCTTTTGGAGTTGGGGGAGGGAGGAGACTCTGGGAAATGCTACCTTCAAGCTGCCATCTTGGCTCCGCCCCCTAATTTGCATTTTTCTAATCAATAATGACTTAGAGAATTTTTTTCATATGACAATATATAGTTTTAATTTCTTCATCCCAAAACTGTTCCTATCCTTTGATCATAAATCAATTGGGAAATAACTTGCAATCTCATAAATTTGATTCAGTTCGCTATATATTTTAGAAATGAGTCCTTTATAAGAAACAATTTTTTGTTTTCCTTCTAATCTTGGCTGCATTGGTTATTGGTGCCAAAACTTTTTAATTTAATATAGTCAAAATCATCCATTTTGTAATTTATAATGTTCTCTTTCTTGTTTGGTCTCCCCTTTCCATAGATTCAACAGATAAGAGTATTTCTTGATCTCTTCATTGGTCTATGTCTAAATCCTGTACCATTTTGACTCTATTTTGTTGTAGTATATGAGATGTGAGTCTATGTCTAGTTTTTGCCACATTATTTTTCATTTTTCCCTACAGTTTTTGTTGAATAGTGAGTTCTTATCCCAGAAGTTAATGTCTTTGGGTTTACAAATTTAATCAAATCAAACTAGTCAATCAAAATAGATTGCTATAGTCATTTACTGCTGTTTCTTTTGTACCTATCCTAATCCATTGGTCCATTACTCTATTTCTTAACCAGTACCAGGCAGGTTTTAATGCCTGTCACATTATAATATAGTTTTAGATTTGTACTGTTCATAAATTCCCTTGATATTCTCAACCTTTTGTTGCTCCAGATGAATTTTGTTACTACTTTTTCTATAAAATAGTTTTTGGTAGTTTGATTGGTATGGCACAGCATAAGTAGTTTAATTTGGGTACAGTAGTCATTTTTATTATATTAGCTCAGTCTACCCATGAGCAATTGACAGTTTCCCAATTGTTTAGATCTGATTTTATTTGTATGAAAAGTATTTTCTAATTCTGTTCATGTAGCTTCTGATAGGAGGTAGATTCCCAAGTATTTTATATTGTTTACAATTACTTTAAATGGAATTTTGCTTTCTATTTCTTGTCTTTGGACTTTGTTGGTAATATATAGAAATATTGATGATTTATGAGGGTTTATTTTATATTCTGCTCCTTTGCTGAAGTTATTGCTTCAAGTAGCTCTTTATTTGAATTTGGCTGCAAAGAGTTAAAGTTTTGCTTCTTCACTGCCAATTCTAATTCCTTCAGTTTCTTTTTCTTCTCTTATTGCTAAAGCTATCATTTCTAATACTATATTGAATAATAATGCCAATAATGGATATCCTTGTTTCAACCCTGATCTTATTGAAAATGCTCCTAGTTTATCCCCATTACAAATAATGCTTGTCAATGGTTTACAAAGATAATGTTAAAGTAAAATTCCATTTAGTTATACACTCTCTAATGTTTTTAACAGGAACAGGTGCTGTATTTTATCAAAAGTTTTTCAGCATCTATTGAGCTAATCATATAATTTCTGTTAGTTTTGCTATTGAAATGATCAATTATGCTCATTGTTTTCCTAATATTGAACCAACCCTGCCTAGCTGGTATAAATTCTACCTGATCATGGTGTAATGATCTTGTAATAATTTGGTGTAATCTCAGCTAAAATTTTAGCATCAATGTTCATTATGGATTTCATCCTGTACACATTTACAGTTAAGATAACTAACTCTGTATTTCCCTCCATCCTATCTTTCTTTCCTCATTTATCCTTTCTCTTTTCTTTCCCCTTTTCCCTCCTCACTTATGTTTTGTTCCCTTTCCCTTTTAACTTGTTTTTTTTTAATTTTAACTTTAATTATACTTTTACTTTTGCCTTCCCTTTGATCAGACCCTTCTTCCCCTGTCTTTCTCTTCCTTCTCCACCCATACTTTCTGGCAGGGTATGATATTTTTTAAATGGTCATTTTATTTTTTATTGCTTTTTTATTCTTTGTAAATATTTTATTTGTTATTCCAACTACATATAATGGTAGTTTTTACCAATAATTTTTTTCCATATTACTATAAGTAGTCTTGCTGTAAAAGTAAACATAATCCCCCCTCCCTCCACAAAGATAAAAAAATTTCAAGAAAAAATAAAGTGAGAGGAAAAAGGTATGCTTCAGTCTGTATTCAGAAACCATCAGCTCTGTCTTTGGGATGAATTTCATTCTTTAGCTTAAGTCCATCAGAGAAATTGCTTCAATAGTTTCCTATTATTGCTATTGTTAGCCATATTTCCCTTCATCCTATGCCTCCCCAATCCCATTGATTCTATTCTCTCTCTCTCTCTCTCTCTCTCTCTCTCTCTCTCTCTCTCTCTCCTATCACCCTATCTCTCCTCAAAAATAGGTTGTATCTGACTACTTGATCTTCCTTCTCTTCTATTACCTACACCCTCACTTCCCTCCCCCGTCCCTTTTCTCCCATTCCTTTCTTTTCCTTTTTTCCTCTAGAGTAGGATAGATTTCTATACCCTATTGAGTGTACATGTTATTTCTTCTCTGAATCACTTCTGAGAATAGTGAAGGCTCACTTATTCCCCTTCACCTTCCCCCACTTCCACTCCATTACAAAAGCTTTTTCTTGCCTCTTATATGTGAAATAACTTAGCCATTTGACCTCTCCTTTCCATTTCTCCCAGTACATTCCTTTCTCACCCATTGATGTTAGATTTTTAAAATCAGTTTGGAGGGTTGGTCATTCCCTCTTTGGACTAAATCTGTTGGGAATAGAATTTACTGAGTGTTCAGCCCCTCCCTTCTTTCCTTTCTACTATAATAGGCCTTTGTGCTTCTTCATGTGGTGTTATTTATCCTTTAATGCCTAGCCTTCTCCTAGTATTATCCTTTTTTCATGTCTTTATGGTTTTAACCCTGTACTTACAACCCCTCTGTCAAAATATATTCTTTTTATCTGTCCTGATAGAAGTATCTTTCTCAAGGGTTGTTTGATTGATTGCTTGATTGATTGACAAGCAACATTACTTCATAATCACTAAGTACATTTCCTTCTGTCCCATTAGAAATACATTTTTCAAGAGTCATAAATAACATCAAATTATAATCAGTTTATACCACACCCTCTTTTCAAGTACCCTCTGTGGACATATAATGCTCATAAGTTAAAATATCATGTAAAGCAAAATCATTTCATGAATCATTTATACCCTCTCTTCTCTAAGTACATTCCCTCTACTACAACCCTTGTTAACCAAAGTATGGAATAATGCAAAATCACTTTATAGTCTATTTATATCTAGTCCTTCTAAGTACATTCTCTCTCTGTGTCCCCTATTGTACTGATAATGATGTTTGTCCTTTGTTCACATCAGGGGAGAAGATGCCTTGGCATGAATTGGATTTGAATAAGGGAGTATTGTGTTAAGTCACCATCCTCACTTTCTCCTGTGGAGCCATCCAGGTCCAGTAGACAGATACAAATCAGGATGACTGGAGATGGCCCTAAAAGCAAGGCAATTAGAGTTAAGTGACTTGCCCAAAAAAATAAGTATCAAGCTAGTAAGTGTCAAGTATATGAGACTGGATTGGAATTCTTCCTCCTTACTCCAAGGCCAGAGCTCTATCCACTGCATCATTTAGCTTTCCTAGTTGTGTGAAGGCTTTATTTAAAGTTTTGTTGGGGAAAGCTCCAGGAGCATGCTAACTTTGCCCTGCTATCTTGACTCCAGCCCATGATTCTCATGATTCTTTTTCTCTATTATCTACCCTTTTTTGTCTTTTCTATCATGTACTTTGACCCACAGCATGATGGGAAATGTAGTCATTTCTGATGGTTCCTACGTTCATGTGATAAAAAACAGTATACTCCTAAACAAAATGGAAGCAATATGTCAACAATCAGAAAACAAAATTGGAGTCCCATGTCAGACCATGATACTTCTGAATTCTTCTTTCTACTGCAAAGTAATTATTATACATCAGGAGCTCCTCATTACCTGTGAATGTTCCACAAACTCTGGGGGAGCAGGGTGGTATAATCAGCAGAGGTCTTGCTGGTATTGATCCAACACTAGTGATCTTTCATAATTTTCATTTGTTTGCTCATCTGTCTTTTTTTTCAGGGAAATGAATAACATTAATGAATGGGCTTCCAGGGAGCAGTGGCCCTCATCACATCTCCATCCATTATTTATGATGGAACTAGCATCCAAAAGTGTCAATACTATGCTTACACATTCCATAATGGCCTCCAGAATGGAAGTTGTTGTTCCTCTTGGGATGTCACATGTATTTTTGTGTTCTTAATAAGACTGATGTGCAATGAATAAGAAAATTAGTTTCTGTGCAAAGCAACATTATTGGTGAACACTCCTATCAATATACATTGAAATTGAAGTGGAATGGGCCATTAAGAGAGCTTTTCAGACAGAGAAAGGTATTGGGTACAAGCAGTGAGTGCAGGGGGGGTGCTGGTAATGATGTGGGTGAGAGTCAGAGGGAATCAGGGAATCAGATATCCCAGTCCTCTGTAAGACTCTAGTTTGTTTCTTGAGCTGTTATCTCCTTGCCACTCACTCCTGAGAGGAGCAAGCAGGCAATAAGCATACCACATAGGGTGAAATGTGATTGCAATATGGATGAAGGAATGATACACACAAATGCCTAGCATCTGGATCTGTCTTTCCTCCATAATTTGTAAGGTAATTGAGGGCAGAGATTGTGTCTTGTCTATGTTCTGAAAATAGCCTCATATGCCCTTATCATATTATCATTATTCATAAGATCAAGAGCTGTAAGGGAACTGAGAAATCATCTAAACTGATCTCACTTTGTCCAGGAGGAAATATTCCCAGAGAGTTAAAGGAACTTCTCCAAGGTGACAGGAATAGAACAGGATCTAACACAGGCTCAGGTGCTAACACCTTGGAAGCCATGCTTTCTTTCCCCTGGAAGACCACTGGCTACAGACCATCCCAGGTTACCACTCCTTAAATTGTATCCCACCTGTCCACTAGGTTCAATAGTCTCTAACCAAATACCTAGCTGGGAAATCAGTACCATATGGGCAGGAGACTTGAGATAACAGTACACGATAAGTGACGGGGGGGGGGGGGTGGAGATCATCACTATCACTGGATACAAGCATGCTGTGCCCTTTTATTCCTTACAGCTCAGATCAACACAAGTTCAGATAGGAAAGAAAGAAAGAAAGAAAGAAAGAAAGAAAGAAAGAAAGAAAGAGAAAGAGAGAGAGAGAAAGAAAGAAGAAGAAGAAGAAGAAGAAGAAGAAGGAAGGAAGGAAGAGAAAGAGAAAGAGAAAGGGAAAGAAGGAAGGAAGGAAAGGAAGGAAGAAAGAAAGAAAGAAAGAAAGAAAGAAAGAAAGAAAGAAAGAAAGAAAGAGAAAGGAAAAGAAAAGAAAGAAAAAGAAGAGAAGAAAGAAAGAAAGGAAAGAAGGAAGGAAGAAAATAAGTTTTTATTAAGTATCAGCTACAATTCCAGACACTATGTTAAGCACTTTATAAATATATCTCATTTGATCCACATAACAACCCCAAGAGATAAGTGCTTTTATTAACTCCATGTTACAAGGGAGGAAACTGAAGCAAATAGAGGTGACATGACTTGCCCAAGACCATACAACTAGTTATGGGTCTGAGGCTGGATCTGAATTCAGGTCTTCCTGACCTCAGGTTCAGCACTTTAACTGCCAAGGGAAGGAAAGGGTAGAGTGATGGGGTCTGGGGGTAGAAAAGGTAAGAGGAAAGCAATAATCAGTGGCCATTTCTCATAATAAACTTAGTCCTAGTCCTCCCTAATCCCTATTCTCCTCTGCCTTCTCTATCCACTGTGTCTTCTAGAACTTTCCTTCACCATAAATCTCTTCCTCTCACATTCTTTCCATCTTCAGGTGTTCATTGAAACCTTTCTCTTGACATGCTTTCCAAATCTTACTGGTTCTTTTCTCAAATTCACCAGCATACAAGGCTAGGAGGAGGAGCTGGCATGCTTCATGCCACCGCTGCCACTCTCAGACCCTCCTCTCTCCATCACTTTGCAACCACCACTCATCCCTTAAGGTTCTTCCATCCTATCAGGTCTTCTCACCTCCCCCAGCAAGTTTGGTGCCGGCTGACAGTCTTCTCTACCTCAAAGTCTTATCCTCTTAAAAACATCAATTTTTCAGGCTCCCTGATCCTACTTACCTTTGTCTTCAGTGTTCCTCAACCATGAACTGAAGTGGTCATGTCTTAGATATCTTTTCCCTCTCTCAAGTGCCAGAATTATTTATGGTTCATACTGTAAAATGAAGTAAAAGAGCAAGAATTTGAATCCATGTCCTTTGGCTCACTCTTATGGGGCATTACAGTTTTGAGGGATTTTATCTGCTTATCTCATTTGAGCATCATATCAAGCTTATAATATTGGTGTGCCCATTTTGCAGGCAAAAACACTGAGCCTCAGGAAGATTTAGAAACTTCTTCAAAATTATTCAACTTGTAAGTATATAAACTGAAACTCAAACCTATGTCTTCTCATTCCAAATTTAGTATTCTGTCCTTTGTAACAGTGTCTCTGTGGTTCCTTTCTAGCTGAGAGGTTGTTGTGGCAGGATGTGGAGTTTAAGAAAAATGCTTACTAGAGGTCAACCTTTGGGTATATATTCTCATAAACTCATTTGATGGGTGGGAAAGAGCAAGTGAAGAGTTCACTGAGGAAGGATTAGAGACAAATTGACCCCAAGATGTTTCTATGACTGAATTCACAGTCATATCTGATAATAGTTTATCTGCTTAGTTACTGGCTCCTAGCAGACATTAGATTTTCAAACAAAAGTAAAAGGATCATTAGTATTTTGAGCTAAAAAGACTTTGGGGAACCACCTAGCCTTATTCCCTAATTTTACAGATGAGAAAACTCTGTTTTTCAGAGATTATGTTTCATAGTTTCATAGCTCTCAAGTTGGGAAGAACCTTGAACAATGTCTAGTTTAGCTCCCTCATTTTTACAAGTGGTGCAGCTGAAGTCAGAGAAATCAAGTGACTTCTGGCCACAAATGACTGTTATTTGCTATCTCCCTTTGGCTTGGTTAAAGAAACACAAGTAATATGACAAAGAGCTAGAAATCGATTTCAAACTTTTTAATGTTGAATTCATTGTTCTTTATACTGTATACCTCCCTTCATATCCAATGTGCCTTGAAATAGCAGAGGGGCAGCTAGGTGGCACAGTGGATAAAGCACCGGCCCTGGAGTCAGGAGTACCTGAGTTCAAATCCAGCCTCAGACACTTAATAATTACCTAGCTGTGTGGCCTTGGGCAAGCCACTTAACCCCATTTGCCTTGCAAAAAAAAAAAACCTTAAAAAAAAAAAGAAACAGCAGAGAACCTCTCACCCCTTACACAAAAACATGCATCCATATCCCAGCCTCAATGCATCTTTTATGTTTCTGTTTCATCCCAGCACAAAGCAATGAGGCTAAAAATGTGGACCATGCCATCCCTTCCTCTTCACCCCATCCCACTCTCCTATTGCCTCCCTTCTGCATGCTTACAAGCTCCTTAGGTACTAGAAAAATGGTTTTCCCATCCCCAAATGGACACAAGGCAACTGGAGAAGAGCTCCATATTCCACAACAGAGGAAAATCAAATAAAGATGGGGATGCTGAAGCTGTTGCAAGACTAAATTCGAGACAAATAAAATGCCTTGGCCCAGAATTGCTTCTGGCTCCCCAGCACACGCTAGAAATGAATGTGCCATTACTACCCAACAGCCTGTTTCTAATATCATTGCCCGAATCACTTTGCTCCCAAGGCCATGTAAGAAGGGAGCAGGATGGTAATGACAGCTGGGCTCCAGAAAATGGTTCCGAAGCATTGGGAGTGAAATTCTTTTTATGTTGTCATTAATCTGGGCAGCAAAAAAATAAAGGGGTAATGGAGATGGGGTGGTGGAGTTGGCTCCCCATGCCACTGCACTATTTAATAGTTTGATATTTCTTTTCTTATACTTTTTTGCAGTTGGCAAAACCTTTTCATATCTATTGTTTTATGTGATTCCCCATTATTATTGTTTTATGTGATTCCTCCTGTGAAGGAGGGAGGACAGTATGGGGGAGTGGAGCCAGGAGATTCATTTTCTCACTCACTTTCCTTTCTACTTGCCTTGAATTGTGAGGACAATCCTTGAGTTTGAGGGCAGGGAGTGGAAGGAGACTTTCCCTCCCCCTGCACCAACCAGTAAGTGTATGACATCCTAGGTAAGTCTGTGTCTAGGATGGGGCCACCTCTGGCTTGAATCTTCTCTCCTTTAGTACAAGACACGTGAGAATTGTCAAGATAGATGAGTCCCTGAAAGTCCACACGCAGGAAGCAACATCCTTGACCCAATCTAGCAGTAAATCAACCAGGTAACCATAATACAATGTCCTGAAAGCAAGCGAACCTATTAGTTATGGCACAAGCAAAAGGGAACTGGATAGTAGGAAGAATGTTTGGAGCCTCTAGCATTAGTTTGAGCCTACTTCCTTAAGGGCCAGAGTTAGAACTATGTACTCTATTTGGGGAAATGTTTTTTAGTTCTAGCTATTTCTTTTCAGTAAATATTACTTTTTAAAAGCCAAGTTTTATGAATTGGATAATTGTCAAATCTAATGGTCTTTTCTCATTCCTCATCCTTCTTTACCTCTTTACTGTCTTAGACACTGTTAATAATTTTCTTCTCCTTGATAGTCTCTTTTCTCTCTTTGTTTCTTTGTTTTGGTTTTGGTTTTCCTCCTATCTATCTGACCACTACTTTCCTTTTTGCTGGATATTCCTCCAGATCACACCATGATCAAATATAAAATTCTCTGTTTGGCATTCAAATACTTTCATAATCTGACTTCCTTCTTCCTTTCCAGTCTTTTGTCACCTTCCTTCCTGCCATGTTATTCTAATATAGTGATCACTTCCCTGATGATTCTTTCTCATGACACTCCATCTCCCAACTCCAAACATTTTCACTGGTTGTCCCCCCATGCCTGAAATTATCTTCCCTCCTCATCTCTGCCTTCTGGCTTCCCAGGCTTTCTTCAAGTCCCAGTTAAAATTACATATTCTACATTTATGATCTGGATATGCTGTTTTGCTGCCTTTGGCACTGTTTATCATTCTCTTCTTTTTGATACTCCTTTTTCTCTCTAGTCTTCCTTGCTCCAGTCTTCCTTGTGTTAATTAATAGTATCAACGACATTGAGATATTACCTGGCACAAATGATATTAGCAAGAATACACTGGAATAAGACCTTGACATGGTAGAAAGCCCATAATCCCTTGGGAGTACCCCTAGAACTCTGAAGGGGAAAATATCAATAATCATTCTCTGGGAATTTAAGCTACTGGCGTGCATGTGGTTTGGGGGAATGAGTATAGAGGCTTGCTACACAATCATAGGATCATAGAGATGAAAGAGATTGCAGATCTATAATCCAGTCTCCCATTAATTCTTAAAGCCTCAAAAAAAAGTGAGGTTTTAGAGAAGTATCATAACTTGGGGATAAATCATTGACAAATCTCTTACTACCTACATAACCTTGGGCAACTCACAGACTCACTGAACTTCAATTTCCTCACCTGTAAAATGGGGACTTGGTTCATTACAGTTCAAGTGTTATGATCATTTAACTTGTCCAAAAGCCAGAATGCATCAGAGGGGGAAAATTGTGAAACATGCAAAATTTGCCAGCCGTCATCTTTCTGTACTTCTTTCCATCAACTGAGAACTTTTACATTGAATAATTCAATGTAATCAGACTGACTACAGGGTTCTGGGATCTACCCTACCCCCAATATCCACTCTATCTCATTTCCCACTCTGTGGTTCCTTTCATTTGGATCCATTGGTCTTTAGAGGGGTCTGAAGAAAAGCTGCTTGTTTTGCCCAATTCTTTCTCTACTTACCCACCAGTTTGGGGACATCATGGTATCTTAGGGTAAACAAGAGATCTCATTAGTGATTTTGTCCAAACCTTACCCAAATAAGAATCCTCCTCAGTAACATACCCAATTCTGTTTAAAGATCTCCTTTGAGGAAGGAGCCTCTACCTCCCCTGTTAGCCCATTTCACTTTTGATTAATTCATTACAAGGTTTTTCCATCTATGAAACCTATGTCTTCTGCTCTTTAAATCCCAACCATTACTCCTAATTCTGTTCTCTATGGGTCCAGTAAGAATTTTTGTCCCTCTTTCATGTGACAGACTGTACAGAACCAGACAAATAAGGATGCCTTGCATGTTGATTATTGAAGAGTTAATAAAAGGAGGTTTCTTTGACTCTAGCATAATAAGGCTAGGCAACGAGGCTAGAATAGCACTTAGCTTGTATGTTTACTATCCCACCATATCTCCATTCAGAAGCACATCTGTTTAGCAAGATGGGGATGATCTCATGATCATCTGGCATCTGCAAAGCCTAAAGGGCATTGATTCTATAGAGGGAGTGTTTTTATATTCCAGTTGACCAGGAAGCCACACCAACACAGTCAGAGGCCACCAGGAAACTGTCAAGGGAGGTATAGCTTGGGCCATCCTGAAGATAGTCAAGTTCTGACTTCTTTGCTTTTGTAGGGAAAATCTGACCTAATTTATGTGGATGAAGGGAGAGTCACACAATCCTTCAAATTCTTGAAGAGAGTTATTATGTTCCCCTACATCTTCTGTGTTCTCTTTTCCAGTTAAGAATCCACATTTCCTTCCTTGCTTTGGGCATATTCCTGAAGCTCTTTACCATTCAGGTTATCCTTATCAGGTCACTCTATGATTTATCTGTACCCTTACTGAAACATAGCCTGAGAACTAACCAAAATGTCCCCAGTGGGGTCTGACCATAGCAGGATGCAGCAGGACTACCTAATCCTGGACATTCTACCATTCTTAATGGTTAAATATGAAAGACTCTTTGCTCTTGCCCTTTCTAGACAGACACCACAAGACAGTGGAGTCATCTGATTCTTTGATGTGAGGGAGGATCTCCTGCCCAAATAATAATTTATATGAAATAATTAATGGATAATTGAGATGGGTGATCACTCCTATTTTTTTTGTTTATCCACTTAACTTTTCCTCTTGAGAACATAAACTGGTTTTGATTCAAGGGTCACCCCTTAGTACCAGCCCCTTCCTTCTACTGCATGATGACAAAATGATAGAGAAAATAAAAGGGATTAAAATTCTTTTACTAACACTCACTTGGGGAAAAAATGAAATTTTTCCTGGTGTTTGGTTTAGAGTAAGAAGGGAGAACAGGGCACAGTCTGGTGTGCACCCTAGATTTGGGGGAAAGCAGATTTCAATGGGAAAAACGCTAATAGAATCACATGGACTAAAGGTCTACAGAGTGAGTCAGGCCAGGAGGGAGGGGATGTTCTCAGGATTGAAATAGTGAAGACTCAAAGGGACTCTGATGAGGAAGAAAAACAGAAGTCATTCAATGACTGCTGTGGATACACAGAGAGTTCAGCAACCACCTTGTATATTTAAAAATTATAGAAAGAAGATGCAAGCCAGGGCAGGTAAAAGAGAATGAATACAAGAACTTGGTATGGTCCAGTAAAAAGTAACAAGAATGCTAAAATCCAGAAAAAGTGGAGGCTGATGAAGAAAGACAAGGACACCAAAAAAGGATTGTTAAAAAAAACTGCTTGGGATAAAGAGAAGGATCAAAAAAGATAGAGGGCAACTATTCAGGGTATATAGAGTGATGGTAACTAAAGACAATAAGAAAATAGAACAACTAATTTCTGGTTTTGTTTCTATTTTTTTTCTAGCAGGGAGATGATCTTTGACTTAGAAAGGAAAGAACAAAACTAGCTAGTGAAATGTTAATGAAAGGGTTGCTTGGGCCAATGGAAAGAGTACTGCTGACTTGCAAATCCGAAAATATCAGTTCAGATCCTACTTGACCTTAAATCACGTCACTTGACAATGTTAGATATCAGTTTCATTAACTGAAAAGGAGATTCGGTGACTTTTAAGTCCCTTCCAGGTTTAGATCTATGATCCTTAATATAAGTAAGGAGATAGTTCAAGAGTGCCACAATCCCTTGGAGGAATTCAAATTGACTGACCCAAATGAATGGCATTCTCCCACATTGAAAGAGCTAGTGAGTGTATCTGCTGAACCACCACCAGGAATGTGTGAAAAACTGTGGAGAACAGAGGGGGAAAAGCAACTGGAGGAATGTAAATGTCCTGTTTGTCCTTTTCAATTCTTTCCAGGGAAGGAACAAATCCCTAAATCCATATCATTAATAGAACTATATAGCTATGGTGTGTCACCTCAACCAGGCTCTTGCTTCTCCCCTTCTCTTCTTGACTATCTAGCTCATTTATTACAAAAACTATCCCAAACTTTGTCATACCCTTCAACCAATGTCATTGCCATTTCCTATATCTAATGAAAATAACTCAGTTCCCACTTTACCAAGAGTACTAAGGACAAATCTGGAGTCTTACAATATCCCTCTTTAATTCCTTTAGGCTCCTTGGTTGTTGTTCAGTTGTTTCAGTTATGACCAACTCTTCATGACCCCCATTTTGGAATTTTCCTGACAAACATATTGAAGTGGTTGACCATTTCCTTCTCCAGTTCATTTGGCGGATGAAGAACTGAAGTAAACAGGGTTAAGTGACTTGCCCAGGGTCACACAACTAGTAAGTGTCTGGAGCCAGATTGAACTCATGAAGATGAGTCTTTCTGATTCCAAGCCCAGTGCTCTATCCACTGTGCCACCTAGTTGCACCATATATATATATACTCTCCTTAGTACCAGTACCCATTATCCTGTTCATTTATCTCAAAAGAAGAAACAATCTCATTCCTCACCTCTGCCTTTGAGCCATTTTTTCACTTCACCAGAATCTTGCTGCATGGGAGGAGATGATTGGAGGGGAAAGTTTCTACCTTTCCATCTCCCTTTCTACTTTCAAGATGGTAACCTCTCAGAACCAACCTGGAAAGGCTCTTTGGTCTCTAGGCTAAAGAATCTACTTTCTAGAAAGCGCTTAAGAGTGTTTTCTTAGCCAGAAAAGAAGAAGCCCTCTTCACAAGAAATGCAGAGACAACCAGAAGGGATGAACTATCAGTGAACTGTCATACAGACCATTCCTGATGGAAAGAATCAATCGACATCAAATCTCAGTTTGAATTTTTTGAGTTGTTCTTACCCATGTTGTGTGGTCCCCACCCATGTGTCTCTGTATTATGGTTTTGTAATGGTGTGCTCACTCTCCCCACTAGAGACTATATGGTTTGGTGGCAGAATGTGTCCCAGTTTTGAGTGGAATATTATAATTTAATTATTCTTGGGGTGGCTAGGTGGTGCAGTGGATAGAGTACAGGCTCTGGAGTCAGAAATACCTGAGTTCAAATATGGCCTCAGATACTTAATAATTACCTAGCTGTGTGGCCTTGGGCAAGCCACTTAACCCCATTTGCCTTGCAAAAAACTAAAAAAAATTAAAAAAAATTAAAAAATAATTTAATCATTCTTGCTTTACTTACTTTTTAATAAAAGTGTATGATTGAGATTTCATGATGTCATGTTAGTTGGTTTATTCAATGGGAAGCACACTGCTATTGGGGACCCAAGAGTTATATTTGTTCCCCCATCTAAGATTATACTCTTAGCACCTTAAGAGAAAATGCTAGACAATCCATGAGAACAGAGACTGGTCTTATTTTATCTTGACATTCCCTCCATCCAAACCCCAGGGCCTGGCACAAAACTCTTCACTTAGTATCCATCTAAGGAATATTTGTTGAATTGAATAGAAATAATCTGATGATAATATCTCACTTATTAGAGTATAAATTCTTTAATAAAAAAACTAATTGTTAAAGGGTTAAATTAATAAATGAATCTCAAAGTTGTAAGGTACTTTAGAATTTATCTAATTCAGCCTTCTACCCACTATAGATGGGTTTTAATATATTGTCTTCTAGCTTCTGCATAAAGATCCCTAGTATTGGGTAGTTAAATACTTATTAAGCCAAAATCTGCTTCCATCAGCCACCATTTGATCCTAGTTCTGGCCTATGAAACAACTTCTAATTAGTCCATCCAATCCTTTGCCACATAACAATCTTTATATTTATTATCTTCATCCTCCCCTACTCATCTCTTTTCCAGTTAAAAAAAAAGTTCCCATTTTTCAAATGATATGATTTCCAGACTCTTAACTATCCTGTCCTCTTACTGCAGTCTTAAACCAGTTTTTTAGTCTTTAACTTTTAGTCTTTAATTTTTTTGTCTTTAACTGTGCATTCATTACTGGGCAAATTCTTCATTAAGTATGGCACCTGCTACTGGCCACAGTTCTCCAAATGTGATTCAATAGTAAAAGATAGCACAGGAAGATTACCTCCGATTCTAGGCAGTTTTCTATGATGCCAAGTTGCAGATAAGGTATCAATTTGCATTGGGAGGAGTTTCCTAATCAGAAATCTGGTATATTAATGAAATCACAGATCCAGTCCTATCCAGACATTATTCTTATATTAATTCAACCCCACGTTACCTTAGCTATTTTTACAGCCATTTTATTATACTGAGGGAGGATAGACTAATTCCCAAGAATGCTGGGCTTTGAAACAGGAAGATCTGAATTGAAATACCATCTCTCTGACACTTATTAGTTGTGTAATCAGTGGCATTGCTGTTATTGTTCAGTCATGTCCAACTCTTTGTGACCTCATTTGGGGTTTGCTTGGTTTGCCATTTCCTTTTCCAATTCATTTTACAGGTGAAGACACTGAGGCAAACAGGGTGAAGTGACTTGCTTGGGGTCACACAGTTAGGAAGTATCTGAGAGCAGATCTTAACTCAGAAAGAGGAGGAAGAAGACCTCCTGACTTCAGGCTCAGCACTTATCCATTGTGCCAACCTAGCTGCCCAAGCAAGAACAAATCAATCACTTAATCTTTCTCAGCCTTGGATAACCCTCTATGACTTGCCTATTATTGCATTATGTTGCTGGCTTGTATAGTTAAGAGAAATTCTCAGGTCTTTTTCACATGATCTATTGTCAAGTCAAGGTCTCCCTGTCCTGTATTTTTTGCAATTGATTTTTATTTTGGGTTAGCTGAAGTTGCTAGATTTTTTACTTTTTTCTTGTTAAGTTTCATTTTGTTGGTTCATGATTCTTAAAAATCTTATTTAACTGTCCCTCTCAGGTTTGTATTACTCTACAAATTTGATAAGTATACTATCAGGGCCTTTATCTGAGTTTTTGATTTTAAAAAGGTCAATCAAAAAAGAAAGGGTCAGAGTCCTGTGGACCTTCATAAGTGACTGATAAAGTTATCAAAGTCAGAGGATCATAGATTGGAGCTGAAAGGAACCTCAGAGATCAATTTATCTGACTGTCTCATTTTATACACAAGGAGATTGAGTTCTCAAGAGGCAAAATTGCTACCAAATCCCACTGGTAGTAATTAGCTAAGCCATTTATCAGTATTCTTTTTGTGTGTTCTTTCAGTCAGATGCAAACCCAGTTAGCTAATTTATCATCCAATGAACATTTCTGCATCTGTTCATCCAGGATACCATAAGAGCCTTTATCAAGTACAGAAATACTCTATCTCTGGCATCCTTCTGGTCTGCCAGACTGGTAACCCTATCAAAGCAAGAGCTTGCTTCTAGGGTCATATAAAAAAGTGGTGAAATAGCAGCAATTGCTGCACTTTGAAAAATGACCTCACATTTCGGGGAATGAAATTCATTTAAGTCCACCATTAATCTCTGCTGCAAAGAGGAAAAGGAAGATACATTGAAGAGTTTACAAAAAAAAAAAATTCAACTCATAAATCCCTGTGGGCTCCAGATCTCTAAGTTTCTGGGGGGAGGGAGAGAGAGAGAAACCAGGTAGAAAACATCAAGTCTTGTATGAAAATTAAAGTAATATGATAGGTGGGTCGATAACTTTCTTAGAGTAATAGAAAGAACATTCCCTGGGCTTCTGGGAGGGTGTCTACAGAACCCAGAGATCTGTGATCAGTACCCCAAATAAACAGAGAGATTTCCAGTTGGCAGCTTCCATCCATAGCTGGCTGGACCTCTCTCTCAGAATTCAGATGAAGCCTCTTCTAAGGGAATACTGATGGGTTCAAACTGAGACTACCTTGGGGCCACTGACAGACTGCGCAGTGTGCAGAACCTCATACCAGATGCTCCGGGGAGCTGTCTTTTTGTAATCTCAAAGTCAAGACAGGCTACCCATGTGAAAGAAATGGAAGAACACATTTATAAAAACTTGAAGTTAGGAGAAGAGACTTGAGAGTCATATCCCAATTCTGACACTATGTGTGTGACCATGGACAAGTGATTTATCTTCTCTGAGCCTCAGTTTCTCCATCTGTAAAATGGGGTGATAGTAACATGACTTATAGAGTAGGTGGGTTGTGAGGAAACTGCTTTTTTTTTCCTGCATATTTCCAGGACCTAGCACCTCCAATCCTGGTATGTATTGTTCAGTCATCTGAGTTGTGTCTGACTCAGTCTTTTTCTTGGTTAACTACTGGAATGATTCTCCATTTCTTTCTCTAGTTCATTTATACAGATGAGGAAACTGAGGCAAATAGAGTTAAGTGACTTGCCCAGGGTCACCATGCTAGGAAGGTCAGGTTTGGACTCAGGAAGATGAGTCTTTCTGACTCTAGGATGGCACTCTATCCATTTGACCAACCTAGCTATCCCTAGCATACAGTGAGCTCTTAATAGATATTTGTCTGATTGCTGGCTTGAATTTAAACCTCAAACTGTTCTAATAATCATAATACTTTCAGGTTTGCAAAGCATTGAATGTGTATGCTCAATCCCCCCCAACCCGAAATGCTCTGCCTCCTCACCTCTGCCTTTTAGAATCCCAGGTTTCCTTCCAGACTCAGCTCAGACCTGACTTGTTATATGAGACCTTTCTCAATCCCCCCCCCCCATCTATTAGAGCTTTCCTCTTTATGTAATCTTATAACCTTCTGTGTATGTGATCCCTTCCACCAGAATGGGAAACTCTTTGGAGGCAAAATCTTTGATTCCTCAGTTATCAGCACAGAATGATCCATTGATAAATACCTGTTGATTAACTGATGTTCTCTTTTAAGCTTTAGAACCTTAGGAATTCCCATTTCATAGATGGGAAAACTGAGACTTGGAGAGATAAAATAACCTGTACTTGGTTACACAATAAATTAGGGTCAGAGATGAAATTCAACTCTTGCTGGGTGTACATGACTTTTAAATTTAGCAATTTTTCCATTGCAACATGTTATGTTATTAAATTGATTGGGATAAAGCAATCATTTGCCATGAAATAATCGAGGATTAAGGTTCTTGCCTTGCTGCCTTGGTGGATAAGGAGAATGAAGAGTCAGGAAGAAAAATTCAGATTTTTTTGCTCTAAATGTTCATGTGATCCTTAACCTCTATCAGCCTCAACCTCCTCCTCTGTAAAATGAGGATAATAAAAATACTTAGCTCCACTAAGTTATTTTGAGAATCAAATGAAATAATTCATGTAAAGTGTTTTGCAAACTTTAAAGCAAACCCTGAGTACAAATTGAAATATGATTTCTTTTACTTCATTTTTATTTCTTCTTAAAAATTTTGCAATAAAGCAAATATGGAAATAGATTTTGCATGATTTCACATGTATAATTGATATCATATTGCTTGTTTTCTCAATGAATATGGGAGGGTGTAGAGAGAGGGAAAGAATTTGGAATCAAAAAAATTTAAATTAATGTGAAAAATAAATAAATTAATTAAAAAACAAAAACATTGAAGCAATATATAAATGTCAGCTATCAATGGTAAAGAGAAGAAAAATGGGAGGAAGGGTCTTGGCAAATCAAATTGGAGGAGGAAGGAAAAATTGGGATGGAGATGGAATAAAGGGAGAAAGGGTTTTGGGGGGGCAAATCTGGGTAATAGCTTCTCCCTATAGCAGTCTATCCCTCTGTCCCCTATCCACCAGACACATCATAAACCTTGCTGTGATGTGAAGAAGGAACTTGGAGCCAGAAGGCCAGTCACAGCGCCCTCCACCATGCACCAGTGGACTTTTAATAAGATTTGATGATGATGATAATATAGTAGGATTTGTTAACCAACATTGCCCTACAGGGAAGGCAGAAGAGCCGTCTGGCGTGGATTTAAGAGACAACCTGGTTTGGTGGGAAAAACAAAAGCAAACACTGAACCAGAAAATCAAAAGACCTGAGTCTGAGTCCAAGATTTGTCATTTAGTAGAGTTTTTGTGACCTTGGATAAACTATTTTGCTTTGGTGAGTTTAATTTTTCCCATCTGTGAAAATGGCATAATAACATTTAAGCTGCAATGGAAAGCATCTTAATCTGGCATTAGAGGCCTTGGGCAAATCATTCACCTCTTGGGCTTTTCGTTTTGCACCTGTAAAATAAGCAGGTTGGATGAGATGACCTCAAAGATCCCTTTCAGCTCTAAAATGATAATTCTATATTCTCATGACTTGTGCTCCAATCTTTGTTCTGCCGTTTACTGTCTTTATGACCTCAAGCAAGTTGCTTCACCTCTTCTGGCTTAAGTTTCATTATTGGAAAAATGAGGGAGTTTGATTAGTATGATTAAGCCTTATGATCCCAATACTTATTCTTCCTACCTTGAAAGGCTGCCATGAGGATCAAATGAGATAATGGGCAAGAAAGCTCTATATTATATTTCATCTATTACAGAATTTAGTCTGAAACCACTGCTTCTCAGCCGAGCTCCCGTCTATATCTAAATTGCAAGACTTGCTTTGTAATGAGCACAATTCAAAGCAGAAAGAATTCTATAATCGGTTGGGATATGCTCCATTTTCCCCAAGTATGAGGCAAAACAATTCCTGAACCCCTTCTTATCTCTCCAGAGTAATTTGAGGGAGAACATAGGAGAAATTCATAAACACCCATCTAAAATATTGAGATTTTTTTGCCAATAAAATGATTTATACCTATTAAAGAGATAGTATGACCCAGTGGATAGAGCATTTGGCCTGGAGGAGGGGAAGGGTCTAGTCAGCTTTCTGATAGAGATTAATAATCTCAGTTGATCCCCCAACTACCTTATGAAGTAGATGATAGTATTATCATAACTTTTCAGATGGGGAAACTGAGACCAAGTATCTAAGGGAAGAATTTAACATAGAAGTTCTTGACTATAAGGCCATGCAATCATGGTAGCCCCAATCAACTGTCTAGGATAGAATCTCCACATCTGGCTCTCCCTATACCGTCCAAATTATTGGTCTGAACAAAGACAAAATCTGTTGTTTAGTAGTTTCTTTGGTTGTGTCCAACTCTTTGTGGTCCCTTTTGACTTGATGAAGACTATTTAAAAGCATTCCTCATTGTATTCTCTTCCCATAATGTGTGAAATTTAGGCAGTTGCCTTCCTTTCCTGTGCCTAGACTTGGTTCTGAGCTTAAAAATCTGAAGACGCAGAGAATTTAAACAGTGATCACTCCTTCGAACCCCTCTCCCACACCCCAGAAGCAATTTCCCCAAAGAATATCTATTTAAAAAGAAGTCCAAAGGCTAAAAGAAAATAGGTGTTCCAGTGAATGGAGATGAACTTGGAGGCGAGAATCCTAGCTGTGAAGATCAAAGTAAATTACTTCAGGACTCGGTTTCCTTTCTGCAAAACTGGGATAAAAATTTGACCTATCTTGTAAGATTGTTAGGGATCAGTTGAGATAAGATCCCTATAGCAATGCTAGTTACTCTTATTATTTCTCTTAATTTTACTGAATTCAGTTCCCATTTCCCCACCCCTACCCTACAAAGACACAGTAAACATTTCCTTTGATTCTTTTAGCCATAAATATAAACACCTTCTCTGGAATTTCTATCTGGATTCTGGAGTTGGTCCCAGCCCTCTGCCTCCTGCCTCTAAACATTCATCTTCAGAAATCATTTCACCGGCTCTGACAGCGGTCTTGCCACTCCCCACTCATCCCAGCCACTCACCTCACTGTCTTTACAGTTTAACGCAGACAAATGAAATGCAGGATAAAATCTCCAGAACCATGGGGCAGGGACCTTGTCTTTTGTGTCTCATAAAGTGCTGTGTCTACCTACAGTGCTTTGTAAATAATAAATGGCCATAATAAAGAAGCTGTCTCTTCGGGGTCAAGGGCCCATGTTTGCAGAGAAGCCACTTCCCCTGCCGGGTCCAGCTCTTCTCCAGACAGGGTCATACGGGCCTGTCTGATGTAGTCAAAAAAGAAAAAAAGAATTTCTGTGGGGAGATGCAGCATGTACGTTGTGGATTCCAAATGCAAGAAGAGGCACCCAGCCAAAGTTTCTCAGCCAGAGGAGGTCAGGGAGCAGGCTGCTGACATAGGAGGCACTTTGAAAATAAATGCAAGATGCCATTGTTATTGCTTCTATGTTTATTGTTTCACTGAAGCTGGCCCTGGTACATTATAGAAGCTCAAGCCCTCCTCGCTGAGGCCAACCTCATAATTTATCATTGAAGTACAATGTTCCTGGTTCCAACAGGCATTATTAAGACAGTAAAACCCTGCTGACCTGAGAGCATCCAATGTGAGGGCTGGAAAGGACCTCAGAAGTTATCACAGCTCAACCCCTCCTCCCTTATTTAAGAGATGAGGAAATTGAGACCTAGAAGAGTGAAAGGAAATTGCTGAAGTCACTGTAGGGCAGAGGAAGAAACTAGATCCCAGATCGTCTCATTCTCAATTCAACAAACTTTTTTTTTTCTTTTTTCAGTTTTTTTTAAATTCTGATCTTACAATACCAAATAAAATGGACATTTCAATCTTTCATATATATGCATATATATATATATATATATATATATATATATATATATATATATATATATATGTATGTATATATCCAGACCATCTGTGTTTTTAAATCTATCTGAGGGGTGGCTAGGTGGCGCAGTGGATAGAGCACTGGCCCTGGAGTCAGGAGTACCTGAGTTCAAATCCAGCCTCACACACTTAATAATGACCTAGCTGTGTGGCCTTGGGCAAGCCACTTCACCCCACTGCCTTGGAAAAAAAAATCTATCTGAGACACAGTGGCTCTCTTTTTCCAGTGGTGTCTAGGAGCAAAGGACCCTTTTGCCTGAGTAGGGATGCCAAGTGATTAATTGGCAAGGAGGAAGGGCCTTCATCCTATAGATCAAGTGGCCCTGGAGAAATGGGTTTGGGATTTGGGTTCACTTTGCTCTTTTCTTTTCAGTTTATATGGGCAGCTGGGTGGCACAATGGATAGAGCACTGGCCTTGGAATCAAGAGGATGAAAGTTTGAATTCAACCTCAGACATTTGTCTCTTACGAAATGTGTGACCTTGGACAAGTCACTTAATCCTGATTCCCTTGCATTTAGGGCTATCTCTAATCATCCTGATTCATATTTGACTCCTGGACACAAAAGGCTCCAGAGGAGAAAATGAGGCTGGTAACTTAGCCCAGCCCCACCTCACTCAAATCCAATTGTCATGGCATCACCTCTCTGAAGTCATGGCCTTCTTTGAGAATGAATGACAAAATATCATCATCATTGCTTTTTCAGTTCTAGATTTGGAGAGTGGAGTCTCCAGCCTAGGAGTTTGAGAGCCACTGGTACCTTGGACCTCAGGATTCCCATCGACAGGTGTTGCCTAATAGCGATGTCCTGAGACCCCGGGGTACTAGGAGATTTGCCCAGGGGAGCTGCCTTGGACTTTGAACTTCTGTGGAATTGAAGCTCTGTAAGAAGAGAATGAACATAGTCCTCTTGCCTCCCCAGAGATTGGCCACATAGGCAATGGAATGAAGCTGTCCCCACCCATGTGGTAAGCCAACATAGAATGCTTTATCCCAGAAGTAAGTCCTTGGCATCTCCTCCAAATGACTCCTTCTTTGGAGATCTGATCATGCACCTGGTTATATATGGTAAAGAAAAGATTATACATGTTAAGTGCACATATCTAGTATGCATAGCTTGCTTTTCTATCAATGAGTGGCCAACCTGGCTGTCTACAGACCAGTACATAAAGGACTCACAGTCTAGACCTAGAAGGTGAAACTCAGAATTCATCTAATCCATTCCCCTCATTTATGGATGAGAACACGGAGGTCTACATACAGGAAATAAGTGTCAGAAATGGGTTTAAACTAGATGCTCTGCCTCCACAGCTAGAGTCCAGTCCAAAGAAGCCCCACTGGGAATGCTTTTCCCAAGCTTTTTGCCTTTGTATCATCCCAATAAAGCAGGTAGGGGAAAAAATCCCTTTCCAAACTGATGAAAAATCTAAGACAAGACAGGGGGTTAGTTGCCAGAAGTAATTCAATTCAATGAATTTTTATTAAATATCAACTATTGGTATAAGCACCACTAGGGTTCCTATCATGGCAAGTAGGTAACCTTGGATACTGATATATGAGATTGCTCCTGTGTATACAGGGGCAGAAGACACAGCCTGGGCAGGGCCTGTCCATAGGATGCAGCAGACACAGCACCTCAAAGGTGAGGTTTTAAGCCTATAGACCATGATGAGGTAATCCTGCTGTTTCTCCAGTCATATTCTTTCATGTTTAACCCTTTAATCCCAGATCTTCCATGTCCCTGATATCCTCAGTCTCTTCCAAAAAGGAGCCCTTGCATTTGGTCCCTGATCTACATGAACATGCTCTCTTTGTTTCAGGCTCTAATTTTGTACTTTTTCCCACATGAACTGTCAATGTAGACTACTAATAATAACTGATAATGATGACACTTGTTCTCAATGAAGACTATGATATCAAGGGGGGGAATGCCATGACACACTCATGAATTGGATTTGAATGAGGGGGTGCTGTGCTAAGTCTCCAACCTCACTTTCTCCACTGGAGCTACCTGGGTCTAGTGGTCAGATATGAATCAGTATGACTGGAGATGGCCCTGGATGCAAGGCAATCAGGGTTAAGTGACTTGTCCAAGTTCACACAGCTATTAAGTCTGAGGCTAGATTTGAACTTAGGTCTTCCTGACTATAAACCTCATGCTTTCAGGTTTGCAAAGCCCTTCACAACTTATTTGATCTCATGGGGAAGTTCTATTATTATCCCCATTTTGGAGATGAGGAAACTGAGGCAAGCAGAAGTTTTGCCCAGGGTCATATAGCTTGGGAATATCTGAGACAAGATTTGAACTCAGCATTTCTGACTCTAAATTCGGCACTCTGTCTACTTCTCTACTAGCTACTAGAGGGGAGTTACAACAAATAGCTATAATTCAAAAATAGAACTTAGCAGTGCACAACAGAGGAATAAATGAAGTATAGAGAAGGGCCAAGTAAGATAAAAATAAGATCACCTGCAGTGGAGAAAATCAAGAAGAGATGACATTGAAGTTGGTCCCTTAAGGCTGGGCAAGATTTCCACAGATGGAAGTGGGAGGAGGTGGGAGAATGTGGTCATTCCAGGTAAACTATCCCAGGAAGCTTGTGTTAAAAGTGAAAGTTCAACATTTCATGGTAAGCGCTCCAGATGTAGCACAAGTGTCACCAGGAATGGCCAGAGCCTAAGTCCATGTTCATATACTCCCCATTGGTGGCATCCATTGAAAAGCATAGTAGGATCATGGTAAGAAAAAATGATCTAATCTGGTTAAAGCAGAAAGTACATAGGGTGGGGATGCTATGAGTTAAGGCTTGGAAAGCTAGATTTGAACTAGATTGTGAAGAGCCTTGGATACCAGGTTCATTAGGAATTGGTTTTTATTCAGCAGGCAAAAGGGAGACTTTGCAGGGTTTTTAAAACTTAGGGATGTCATTAGATCTGTATAACATATTTCTTTATAGCATCAGGTCCTGAGAACAGTGGGAGCCTCTTGTACTGTCTGGAAGATCTTTAAGAATTGAATAAAGACCAAATTGAAAGAATATTTCATCTTTCTGTAAAAATTCAACCCTGGATCCAATCCATGATTCCAGTCCTGGAAGTTAGCTTGGCATATGATGTCTTTCTTCCCTGAGTCACTGCAGTGGCTATTAAGAGAATGAGATAGCTTGTAAGAATGAGGAACTGCTCCAGACCATCAGTGGTTCCCCCACTTCCCCTTTTTTCTATACCTTCTCTCTCAATTTCCAGTCACTTCTTTTGGTGGAAGACCTTGCCCACTTTATTGGTCTAATTCCTGTAAAAGGGAGACAGAAGGAATATAAGGATGAAAAATATAGACTCACTTTTAATAATTTCCCATAATGGAACATAAGAGCAAGAGACACGGTTAACCCATAGTAAGACATAAATCAAGAAATGATTTTTTTACAGACTTCTCACTGCCTCTTGAAATACAGGGTTTTGGGGGGACTAGGTGAGGAATAGTTTTACTTTCCTATATACAGAGTCAAAAAGATGATGGGGTAAATAAAATCCTACACCTGGAATCCAGAAGACCTGAGTTCAAATTCCATTTTGTTTACTTCCTATCTGTGTGACCCTGAGTAAATCACTTAACCTCTTTTTGCTTCAGCTTTCTCATTTTTCAAATGGAGATAATAATAGCACCTACCTCCCACAATTTTTTTGAGGCTAAAATGAGATAATATTTGTAAAACACTTTGAAAACTTTAAAGTTCTGATTCTGTTGTTATTATCACACATGATGGGACTGATTACAGGTTTTAGAGTTGAGAAACCTTAGAGATCAAAAGATCATTTCTCTAGAGTTAGAAGAGATTTCAAAGGCCCCATATGGCCTCTTTTTGCAGATAAGAAAACTGAGGCTCAAAAGAGGTTAGCCAAATTGTCCAATTTAGCAGTAGGTAAGAGGAGTAGTCAGGATTCAAACTCAAGACCTACCACAAAACAGTTTCTCCAAGAATCCTATCCACTTTAAATCAGAAAAGCAGAGAGAAATCAAATGAGCTGCCATTTCAATGTGTCTCATGATCCAGCCCTGACCATCTGCCCCAGACTCTCTTCTTTCCAGACTGTAGCAGCAGCCCCGTGAACCATTTTAATGAGGGAGTAGGGAGGAATTATTGCTGGCCAAAATGGCTTAGTAATATCTAATGGACCTGGGAATGATGCCCTCTTCACATCTTTCCCTCCCTATACTCCTCAGGGAAATAGGATGACAGAGTCAGCTTCAAAACCTTCAGGGACAGGAGATGCAGCCATGGTAGCTGTTCTACTTGTCATCTTCAAGGGAAGATTGGGGGGGCGGGATATTGAGCTTCAAGAGGAAGCAAATCAAAAAACATTTATTAAGGCTCTACTGTATGCAAAGTGCTGGAAAGACCAAGAACAAATAAATAAAGACATCCCATCCTCAAATGCTCAGTCTCATGAGATAGAAAACATGCAAACAACTCTGTACAGACAATATACATATAGAATAAATTGGAGAAAGAGAGAAAGCACCAATGTGAAGGATGGCTAGGAAAGGCTTCTTGCAGAAGAAATTTCAGAATGAGGAAATGGAGGAAGGAAGAATCTGTCATCCAAAAGATTATGCAAAAGGAAAATTCTCTTCATTTCTGATAAGGCTTCAATAATTTTCCCATATGGAAGCCAGAGGTATTCTGATGTTTTCAATGAAAAAAGGGAAATTGGTTCTCCAACAGTAAAAGCAACAGCTAAAGTTATTTCTGGGAGAAGGATACACACACACACACACACACACACACACACACACACACACACACACACCTGTCCCTGTCTCCTTCTTAGATCCATCTTTGCTGCCGAGACTAAACCTGCCTGCCTTTTCTGGAATGTAATAAAATCCTAAGAACATTGGGTCAACTCAGCATCTTGCAAAAACAGCCAGCCACCTCTGATAAGGAAATGCCATCTAGGGAAAGGAGGGAGTGTAGGAGGCTTCATCCTTAAGCATGAAATAAGTAATCAGGCAATATTATTATAGTAGGTCCTTAACTCTGCCTGCCCCAAATTGAAGCTACTGCCTAGTTTGTCCAGTGATATATTAGAAAAAGTCCTAAACACTGCCATAACTTGGGCATTAGAAGAAATATTTCCACTTTCCATTTTCTCATTCAGACATCAGTGTTATGGTCATTACGATTTAGCTGTTCAGAAAACATCCTAGGAAGGGAATAGACAATAAAAAGTTCTACAAGGGAATTTTCATCTATTGGCACAATCTCCAAAGGGGAAGCCATCAGGAAAGATGAACCCCAAGCAGTCCAACTGCTTCTTTTTAACAAAGAGGAAACTGAGGCCCCCCCAAATTAAGTGATTTTCCCAAAGTTGCACAGCAATTCTAAGAAGTAGAATTTGGGGCGGCTAGGTGGCACAGTGGAATAGAGCATTGGCCCTGGAGTCAGTAGTACCTGAGTTCAAATCTGACCTCAGACACTTCATAATTACCTAGCTATGTGGCCTTGGGCAAGCCACTTAACCCCATTGCCTTGCAAAAACCTAAAAAAAAAGAAGTAGAATTTGAGATCAGGTCTAGCATAGGTTTGTAACTTGGAGTCCAAAGACAAGAGATCAATGGATAAACTTGAGCTAATCTATGAATTTGAATGGAGAAAATGCTACATCTTTATTTTCACTGACTTTTAGTTGAAATTTAGCATTTCTTTCAATTATGATTTTAAAATAAAAACATTATTCTGAGAAAGGATCTAGGCTTCACCTATGGTTTCATGATCCCTGCTCTAAAGCCAATGCCTCATAGATACTCTTTCTTCCTTAATCCCCTCCTGGGAGATATTAGGAGGAAGATCTCAATAAAGAGTCTCAAATATATCAGGTATTTAATAAATGTTTTGCTGAGTTGAATTACATAGAATGAATAGAGCTATGACCTCTTAGCTCCAATAGCATCTCCCTACAAGTGGTCATCTAATTTCTGTTTGAAAATGTTTCATGATGTTTTTCTCCTCATCATTTTCTGAAGCAGCCCATTCGGATAGTAGACAGCTCTAATTGGTAGGAAGTCTACTCTTACTTTGAGTACAATTCATGACAACCTTTCAAATATTTGAAAACAGCTATTATCAAATCATTCCCTATGTCTCTTCTCTAGACAATCAAGCCACAAATGTAACACACCTACTATGTAGAAAGCACAGCTAAGATTTGATGGAACAAAGACAAAAGTGAAAAGCTCCAGTCCTCAAGAAACTTATATTCTAGTTGTTTTAATACTCTTACTATGATAAAGTTTGAATCCCCTGTGTAATCAGTCAATTAACAATCATTAAGACATACTAAGTGCAAAAGAAAGAATAAAAAAAATTATCTGCCCTTAAGAAATTCACTCTAATGGGGAAGATAACATAAAAAGAAGGATATACAAAGTTTCCCCCCAAAAGGTAGGATTTTAGTTGGAACAGGAAGTCAGAGAAGTCAGAAGGATGGAGAGGAGGAGGGAAAGCACTCCAGTACTGGGGTGGGGGTGACTATTGAAAATCCCTAGAATTAAAATGTCTTATTTGAGTAGCAGCAAGGAAGCCAAAGTTACTGGATAGAAGACTTTATGGGGAACAGGATGACAGGTGTAAGAAGGCTAGAAAGGTAGGGTGAACAAATTAGAAAGGGCTTTGAACCACAAATAGAGGATTTTATATTTGATTCTGGGAATCCACTTTAGTGGGACACGACTAAAGTTTGAGTGTATGTGGGGCATTATGGGAAGCATAATGAGGCCTATACTTTAGGAAAATCACTTTGGAAGCTGAGTGAAGAATGGATGGGAATAGGGAGAGAACTGCGGCAGGTTGACCTACCATCACGCTATTGAAATTGTCCAGAAGTGAGGTGATGAGGTACTGTACCGGGGTGGTAGCAGAGAAGAGGGGCATACTCAAAAGATGTAGTTGTTTAGTCATTCAGTCATCGTAGCCTCTTCATTTGGAGTTTTCTTGGCAAAGATACTGGAGTGATTTGCCATTTCTTTCCTCAGCTCATTTTGCCTAGGGTCACATAGTTAGTATCTGAATTTGGATTTGAACTCATGAAAATGAGTTTTCCTGACCCCAGACCTAGTACATTATCCCCTGCACCTACATTACCAAGTCACCCACATTACCAAGATTTTAACAAGGTAAAATTGATGGGTCTCAAAGCTGGTTATGGGAGTTAAGAAAGAATGCTTATGTGACATAGAACAAGAGTCTGGGTGACTGGGAGAATGGGAATACCCCTGACAATAATGGGAAAGTTTGGAAGTGGAGAGTTCTGGTGTCAGGGAGAAGATAATGAGTTCAGCTTTAACAGGTTGAATTTAAGATATCTACAGGAAAGATGACTATAGTTTGAGATGTCCACTAGGCAGTTGGAGATATAAGACTGAAGGTCAGCAGAAAGTTATTAGAATTAGATGAGTAGATTTGAGAATGATCAGTAGAAAAATAAAAAGTGAATCTTTGAGAACTGATGAGACCACCAAGTGAAATACTGTAGAGGGAGAAGAGGGCACAGAGAAATAGTCACCTTTCTTGGTCATGAATTTGATGGAGATTCAGCAAAGGAAACAGTGAAGGGGCCGTCAGGTAGGAGGAGAACTGAGAGAGAGTGGTTTCCAGAAAACTTCAAGAGAAGAGAATATTAAAGAGAAGAGGGTGATCAGTAGTATCAAAAGGCTACAGAGAGGTCAAGAAAGACGAGGATGGAGAAAATATTATTTTGAGATCTGACAAACTGAGATTTGGCAATTAGGAAATTGTTAGTAACTTTAGAGAAAGCAGTTTCAATGGAATAATGAAGTCAGAAGATAGACTGTAGAGATTTAAGAAGAGGGTGAGAGGAGAGAAAAATGATGGCACTTGTAATTACCTTTTCAAGGAGAATTAACTACAGGAAGCAGGAGAAGATGGGGAAGAGAGTGGATGGATCAAATGCAAGGTTTTTGAGGATGATCATTTCTGTAGGTGTTAAGGAAGGAACAGTAGACCAGGAACAATTGGAGATAAGTGAAAATATGGATTCCCTAGATGTATTCTCACATGGCAATGCAATTCCTAGAATGAATTTAAGACTGTGCCTGTGCAGAATATAGTGAACTAGGGGAAGTTGGGTGGTGCAGTGGATAAGGCACCAGCCCTAGAGTCAGGAGTACCTGGGTTCGGATCCAGTCTCAGACACTCAGTAATTGCCTAGCTGTGTGGCCTTGGGCAAGCCACTTAAGCCCATTTGCCTTGCAAAAACCTTAAAAAAAAAAAGAATATAGCGAACTATCACTTCCCCTGTTCTGGATGCACTTCTATTAAGACTTACTAGATGCACTTCTATTAACACTTACTAGATGTGGGTTCCTGGCCAAGTCACTTCACATCTCTTGCCTCAGCTTCCCACATTTGTAAAATGCAGATAATGCTAGGACTTATCTCAAAAGGTAGTTGTGAGGCTCAAATCAAATGAGACAACATGTATAAAGTTCTTTGCAAAGCTTAAAGGCTAGATATCAGTACAACCTTTGATCACATTAACTTTGCTGCAAATCACAAAATCAAATAGAATGATTCTTAAGCAATGAGCATAGGCACAATCCAGACAGGGTCACTGGTTCCCAGATATGAGATGGAACATGGCAGACAAACAGTCATGAAAAAGGAGTTTTGACATCCTATTCCATATGTTAACAACATGCTACTAATTAGAGGGACAAGAAAGGAAATTGTCCATGAGCATTTTGTTCCTGTTCCCATTAAATCTTTTAATGAGATGCCTGGTTGTGTTATTATTCCAAATGTGACAGTTTTTCATTGTTTAACAACGTGCTAAATATTTTTGCTGTTTGTTTCCATTCTTTCATCTCTGAGATGATCTGGTTGCTAAGATCTGGGCTCCAGTCAGTCAGGGAGTCTGTTTTCCCCTGAGTATTTAGCACACCCCCTCTTTGTGTTAGTTGGTTTACTCATTTAGTCAATTATTTTGAACACCTACTATACATTATGTAGACTGTTTGGTTGTCTATATTCTCTATAATTTGTGATGAGGTTCCCCCCCATCTCTTCTCTTTACAAAGTCTTGTGTTTATCTTTCCCAAAGACTACCTGTCTCACCTTCTTCTAGAACCTTTCTCTTACTGAGCCCACCTATCTCCAATCACTGCCCTCAGTACTTAGGCAAATAGTTCTTCCTGTATCAATTTGCATTTATTTTTTTGTAAGAGATTTTACAATGTTTTTGGACATTTGCACATGCATACACATATATATTCTTTCCCTTTACTAGCTCAGGAACTAAAAGAATTTTTGTGCTTGCTATATCTACTTATTACAGAGTACCCAGTGGCCACTGATTAGCAGAGCTCGCCAGAGTCTAAATAAACCCTCAATTAACTGATCAATTGTTTGATTAAATTAAACATCTATTTAGGGTCAGATATTTAGGGAGACACAAAGATGAAGAAGACACAGCTCCTGCCCTTGATGAGTTTATATTCTCCCAGGGAAAGACAAGACAAAATCATAAATGATTATAATTAATATTAGAATATAATAAATTCTAGAGACTGGTATGGTGTTCAGTACCTAGGTCAATGCCTTGTCCATACATTTAATGTTTGCTAGGTTTGATTTGTTATATTGATAGGGAATAAAGTGTGACAAGAGCTGCTTCTCTGAAGGGATGCCCCTTCTGATTGGTGGAATCAGAGAGGGCTCCATGGATGAGGTAGCAGTTGAGGTGGCCTTTGGAAAAAAGGAAGACTTGGGCGGCTAGGTGGCGCAGTGGATAGAGCACCGGCCCTGGAGTCAGGAGGACCTGGGTTCAAATCCGACCTCAGACACTTAATAATTACCTAGCTGTGTGGCCTTGGGCAAGCCACTTAACCCCATTTGCCTTGCAAAAACTTTAAAAAAAGAGAGAGAAAGATAAAAAGGAAGACTTTAAAGGAGCAGAGTGGATGGGATTGATGTGGGAGGGTCAAGAAGCAAACTCATTCCAGGCATGGAGGATGCAATAACCAAAAATCTAGAGGTAGAAAAGAGAAGTTTGGAATGGAATATTCAGGACCTGAAATAAATAAGCATGGCTTGAGAAAGAAAGAAAAAAGTATCGCTAAAGCACCTACTATATGCCAGATGCTTAGAACAATACTGGGAGATAGATACAATTATCCCCATT
Source organism: Macrotis lagotis (assembly GCF_037893015.1). NCBI lineage: Eukaryota > Metazoa > Chordata > Mammalia > Peramelemorphia > Peramelidae > Macrotis > Macrotis lagotis. Next base: position 218,795,596 of record NC_133662.1, read on the forward strand.
TTACAGTTAAGGAAACTGAGGCAGACAAACGTTAAGTGACTTGTCATGGGTTAAACAATTAGTAAGTTTCTAAAGAAGAATCTGAGTCCAAAGCTTCTTGTCTGGATCCAACACCCTATCCACTGTACCCCCTAACACTATAATCTAGTAGAGACGTAAATTAGAGTCAAATTAGAGAAGCAGTAAGAGCTGGGCACTTGGAGTCAGAAGACCTAGATTTACCCGGTTCTACCCATGTGTAATTCTGCTCATCTCTCTGGAACTCAGTTTCCTCATCTATAAAATAAGGGGCTTAGACTATATGACTTCTGAATTTCCTTTCAATTGTAACATTCTTTGATTCATCTGATCCCATATAGTCCCACCTTCCATGTATAGAAGGAAAGTTGTGCATATACCAGATAAGCCATCAGAAAGGGCACATAAATACACACTCAACAACCCAGTTCATCAGTCAGTCCTTCCATTACACTTTGATTTCATAACTCTAAGTCATAGAACTTCAGAGGCAGCTAGATAGTTTAGTGAATAGAGTTTTGGTCCTTGAGTCAGGAAAACCTGAGTTCAGATCCAGCCTCAGATATTGTGGGAGCCTAGGCAAATGACTTAACTGCTGTGCCTGGTGATAATAATAGCAACTTTTCCTTGGGGTTGGTGTGAGGATCAAATAAAATAATAATTGCAATGTACTTGTATTCAGCACTATTAGATATTATTATAATTATTCAAATCCCAATAAACTGTATCATCCTGGGCTAGTTAATTAACTTCTTTCAGTCTCAGTTTCCCTGAATGTAAAAAAAAGGGGACAATAATAATTACACCTATCTCCCAGGGTTGTTGTGAGGATTAAATGAGGTCATCTTTGCTGTTTAAATGCTTCTCTCCATCCCCCCTTTGAGTGAAGGAGCTTATTCTTCATTCAGCAGACAAAGCTTTAAGGAATGTGATTTTAAATTATGCCACTGTTAATGTCTCAGTGCTATCACTCCCATCGATTGAGAATGATCCTTCAAATGAAAGCCAGATTGCTTTGTCACTTCTCTGCTCACAATGGGAGAGGCCTTGCTCCTTGTCTTTCCAAGCAGGACGGTTTTTCCACTGAACATTCTTGGCAGCTGCATGCTGTTCTCCTAGGTTGGCAACTCCACAGCATCCAGTTCTGCAAAGGAGTTGAAAAATGATTGATAAAGATTCAAGCAGCCTCACATCTGTCACAAACACTGGCCCCAAGGGGCCATAGTAGAAGCCTGTCTGATTCTCCCTGGTCTCAAGTCTCAAAGCACCAGCCGTAGAATACTGAGCAACAGTAGGTACTCAATAAATGCTTTTTGATTGACTGCTTGCTTGAGGGGCAGAGGAAGCCTGGAAGCCTCTCTCATCACTACCAAGCTCCCCCAGCTTCCATGTATCAGACTCTTCTTACCTCTCAAATAAAATCGACATGTCATTTGTAAAGGGACTTTTTCTGACTTCACTGATGACAGTTAACTCATCTGATAAAGGAATCTGCACTCATATTACTGGGTGCTGATGGTTCATTTGGTATAATGATGCCAGAAGGTCTGAGTTCAAGTTGCAGTTTAGGAACTGAATAACTATGTGACATAGGAAATCACTTAGCCGATCTTAAATTGAATTCATCTGTGAGTGGGAATGAGTCATGATCTATTTCACAGAGTAATGTTATTTGTGATATGCTGGATCAGATAGAAGGCATTGGTATTGGGAGTAGAAGGACATCAAGAGTATAAGGAATGTTCAGTAAGGAGGTTCCTCCCTCCATTGATGAAAATGGGCAATGACCTCAACCCAGGGTCATTCCTGAAAAAATCCTGTGGACATTTGTTCCCCCTGTTCCTTCTTGCTCATCTCTTATCATCATCTCATCTCTTCACATTTAGTGCCAATCTTATTACTCAGCTGAAACAACTCTTTCCAAAATTAGATCTCTTAATTGACAAATTCAATGGTCTCTTCACAATCCTTTTGAATTCTTTCAACCTTCTTGGCTGTTCTGCAGCAATTTACAATGTTGACCATCCTCCTCTTTGGGCATTTGTAATATTGCTCTCTCCTCTTTTTCTTTCTCTTTCTCTCCCCCCCCCACCTCTCTTTCTGTCCTCTGTCTCCTCTCTCCCTCCCTCTCTGTCTCTGTTTCTCTCTCTTTCTGTTTATGTCTCTCTGTCTCTCTCACTCTATTTCTCTTGGTTCTCCTAGTCTCTTTCACTACATTTTCTCAGTTCCCTTAACTGGATCGTCATTCATATCATGTCCTCTCTATGGGTTCAAGCTTCTATCCTATTTTGGGATACCTTTTCATATGACTTCATCAGCTCATAAGTGTTCAGTTGTTATTTCTGTGAAGATAACATGTTAAAATATATATGTACACATACATGTGTATGTACACATACAGGATTGTCTCCTACTCTTCGTGACCATGTTTCTTCTTCAGCTTATTCCACCTCAAAGGAATAAACTGAGGCAAACAGGGTCATATGATTTGCCCAGAGTCATACAAGTAGCAAGTGTCTGAGACTGGATTTAAATTCATATCCTCCTGCCTCCAAAGCCAAAGCTCTATCCACTATTATCCTAAACACCTCTCTATCCTAGAATAAATATACATGCACATATATATTAATTATAACTGGGCAGCTAGGTGGTGCACTGGATAGAGTACCAAGCCTTGGAATCAGGAAAACCTGAGTTCAAATGCAGCCTCTGACTCTTGACATTTGCTAGCTGTGTGACCTTGGGCAAGTCACTTAACCTTGATTGTCTTACAGCCAGGGCCAGTTCTAGTCATCCTGATTCATATCTGGCCACTGGACCCAGATGAATCCAGGAGAGAAAGTGAGGCTGGTGACTTAACATAGCATCCCTTCACTGAAATCCCATTCATGTTCTTGTCAAGGCATCACCTCCCTGATGTCATCAAAATATATAGTCGTAAGTATACCTCATATGTATATATCATATACATCATATATATCATCATAAATATATCTATATAATTATAGATATATAGGTATATATGAAATATCTATAAATCTATAATTATAGGTATATGAAATACATATATGTATGTGTGTGTATATACATGTATATATGTATTTCAAGTCCCAAAGTCTCACTGGTATATGTAGATCAGTGTCTTACACTATAATGAGGAAGGGTAGAGTTGGTGACAAGTGGGAGAGGAGATCCTCATCACTTTCACCCAACTCTTCTGGTCTCTTCAGAGTATTCTGACTTCCAACTTTGAGAAAAAATGGAAAATGCTATCCCTGCCTCAGGGTGCTGAAGGAAGAATTAGATTTTGGGTGAAAGCCTATATGAGATGAGCTAATAGTCTCCAGCATGTGCCTATCCTCAGTTTGCTAATCTAGGGATTTCAGGGAATTTTCCTTTTGAGTGAAATCTGAGATTCTCTCTCTTGGTTGAGATGAGCTAACTCACTTGAGAGTTCCTTCCCTCTGCATGGTTTGATATGTAGTCTCCCATATATATACCTCCTCTGATTTCTGGTTTGCTAGCAACTTAGATAGTTGGATTTCTTTGTTGCTTGCTATTTATATTCATTGTGTGACTGGCATTTGATGGGAAGGGAATCAAGCCTTGGATATAAAGCTTGGGTCCTCCTTTGCCATTATGAAATAGTGATTGCAAGTTCAGTTTGAACCTGAAAACCTAGATTAACATCACTGAAGGAAGGAGATAAATATAATTCTAATTTGGTATCCCTCTCTCTAAAGAGAGTACAATGATAAACACCAGCCTTGGAGTCAGGAGTACCTTGGTTCAAATCCGACCTCAGACACTTAGTAATTACCTAGCTGTGTGGCCTTGGGCAAGCCACTTAACCTCATTTGCCTTGCAAAAACCTTAAAAAAAAAGAGTACAATGGCTAAGCTTCCAACCACATATTCCTGCTTTCCCTCCTGAAAGGAATTCAAGTCTCTCTTTAAGAAAGGATGGGGTGGGGGGAAGGATGGGGGTGGGACAGAGAAGAGACTAGAGATGTCCATTCTGCCTCAATTTGAGTAACACAATGATACCCCAGTGCTGGAGGAACAGCCTTACTATATTAAAAAAAACATATATATGCATTATTCACAGATATATGACTTTTATAACTCTATGTCTTTACATATAGGATATTTATATTATATATAATATATATTTACATGCATATATTTGGCTTCTTTGTGATATAATCAAGGTTCATTCAAGGTTACCAGCTTTTCTCTGGACTGGTCTCTAATTCTGTGACTCAGGATGGGCAGAGAAATGAGAAATGAGGCCCCTTGATATTTCCTAGAATATTTTGGCTTCACGCTTACTTGCTCTAGGAAAAGCAACCAACAACCTCCTCCAGAAGCAGCATGGGTCTGTTTCAGCTTTTCATGGAGTAGGGTGTGGCAGAACACTCCCCTCGATTCTTCTTCCTTCCCTTTCAGACCCCTTTGTCAGGGACCAGACTGCCAGCATTGACCCTGAGGGTCGGGGTCCAGATCCTGGCTTCTCCACCTGTGCCCCCATGCCAAAGCCTGGGTTCTGCTAGCCCATGTCCTCTCTTCTTGGAGGCCAAGCTGCAGTCAAATCATACCCCCAGGGGTTCCTACTCCTAGATTGCCCTCCATATCTTGTCACCCTAGAGCAAGCAAACTTGTCATTGCAACAAATATCACAGTCATTGCTTATATGGGAACGCATACAAACTATATTTATTGTGAAAAGGACAATAGCTATCCATTAAAAATCTTTCTCTTGGGGTCGCTTCAGTAAATTACACCAGATAGGATACACCAATAGATATTATCTCTCATAGTTCATCAATACACAGCTTCTCCTACAGTTACCCTCCTTTTATAGGAAAGTATGAGTTGTCAGTACCCAAGAAATTTTCAGTATCATGGCAGATCACTCACACCCCACCCTGGTTATGGCCATACTACTTCCAACCATTCTTGTAGCATGTGATAATATCAGTGGGAACTTTTAATTTCTTTTAGCTAGCCTTCTCTGCATTAGATATATCAGGAAGCAGACAGGGTCAACTGAATAATCCTGCCCAGTTCTTTCAGGGAAAGTTGGTGGTAGAATGGAGTGCTCAACCTGTAGTCAGGAAGACAAGAGTTCAAGTCTAGCTTTAGTCACTTAAGCCATATGACTGGGGAAGTCACTTCTTCTCTGGTTCAGTTGCCTTCACGTAAAATGGAGATAATAGCCACTTTTACCTCTCAGGACTGTTGTGAGGATCAAATGAGATATCTGATATATATATATATATGTATATATATATATACATATATATATTTATACACACACACACACACACACACACACACACACACACACACACACATAAACCTAATAAGAATAAAAGAACTTAGAGCTCTTAGTAGGTGCTCTATCATTGCGTAGTACCTTTCAGGAAGACGTTTGGAAATTTACTGATAAATAAGAACAAAGAAGACTGCTTTTTCAAACTTTTAGATTCAAGAGGTGCTTCCTGGAGGAGGAAACATTCCTTCTAAAGATCTGAGGACAGGGGGTGGCTAGGTGGCGCAGTGGATAGAGCACAGGCCCTGGACTCAGGAGTACCTGGGTTCAAACCGGGTCTCAGACACTTAATAATTACCTGGCCATGTGGCCTTGGGCAAGCCACTTAACCCCATTTGCCTTGAAAAATCTAAAAAAAAAAAAAAAATCACTTAAAAAAAAAAGATCAGAGGACAGAAATGACATCAGGATTTGGGGGGAACCATGTCCCAACCTGCTATTAGTAGCAGAGACTCATTTTGAAATTGGAAGGATAATGTGTTTCTATTTTCTGGACAAATTTTTGTGAGGCCCAAGATAAGCTGAAAATGTAATACAAGGGGATATTTTGGAGTGGGGGTAACTTTTCCTAGTACTGCTTTTGAACTGAAAACAGGGATGACTGTATCTCCTGTCAAGACAAGGTAACTAGAGAATTCAATTGTACACAAACAAAGACCTGGTCCCTCTGGCCAAGTTAATCACACCTGGGGAGACATCTACTGAGAACCGTGGGTAACTGTAGGAGAAGCTGTGCATTGATGGACTGTGAAAGATATTATCTGTTGGTAAACCCTATCTGGTGTAATTTACTGAAACAACCCCAAGGGAAAGGTTGTTAATTGATAGGTATTGTCCTTTTTCACAAGCCCTGTTAATGAGTTCTAATTGCCTTCTTTTACTTATTAAATAGGGACATGTCTCTCAGACAGCACTGAATGATTTGAATTTTTATGATAATGTATATGAGAAGCTCAGAATGATTGCATCTTGAAGGCAATGGAGACTTTGGAGAAAAGGAAGAAAATGATGTGGGTCATGGTGGTACCCAGTATAAAGGACAGTAGCATCACAATCTGTTTTTCTTGTCAAACTAAGAAGAGGGGGATGGGATGGGGGGGCATTTTTTTCTTCACCTAAAGTGCTTAGCATTTAGTAGGTGCTTAATAAATATTTGTTGAATGGCATTGGAATGATCACTTTATATAATTTCATCAAATAAAATAATAATTATAAACCTTAAAGCATCAAATAAATTCTAGCATTATTATTCATCTGAGACAGCAGAGATGATTAAAATGGAGAATTGGATACATTACTGGCTCTTCTTCATCCTTTGTCCAGCTGTGTGAGGGACATTTGCCATTATCTCCCCACACTGAAGGCCAAGTATCACTTGGAATGAGACCCTAAATCACCAGAGTGTTTGCTGAGAGTGCCTTCCTTTTCCTTTACTATTGTTTCATTTCTGATTAATGTTTCTTTTAAAATGCTTGTTCCTTATCTGATTTGTTAACCTGGTAGGAACTGAGCTTAGATGACCTTAAACGTCCCCAGTGTTTCAGAGCCAGGAAAACAATGGACAGTTACAGCAATGTAAATGGAAAGAATAACAAATCAAAAAATCGAAACTGAATCTTGTGAAAGTATAAAGAACAAGCTTGCCTAAGGAAAAGATGGTATCCTCCCTTTTGCAGAGTTGTGGGAATGGGAGGAGGGGAAGTTTGTGGTTTGAAACACTGCATATAATGTCAAGATTTCATTTATTGTCAGTGTTAATTAGTTACCAATCCCCCCCCCATCCTTTCCTCTTTAAAAAATCATTTTTATAAAGGATGATTATTTGGATGCAAAAAGAGGAGGGATAATAGGGCACAATGTAAAAATAGGAGATACTAATAAAAATCTGGTCCTTTAAAATGACGAATTCTCCATTACTAAGGGATAGTCCCTAGAGCCAAATGAGATACAATTATCTTTCCAACACTTCCACAGAACTCAGTAATCCTTATGAATACAGTTGAATGACATGTAGACCCATTTATTTTGTGGGGCTCTTTGACCTGAAACGTTTATAGATGCTTATGAAGTTCTGGGTCAAGCTAATGCACATGTTCTGTGGACCTGTTGAAACTGATTTTATCTTCTAGTATTTCTTATTACAGGGAGGATTTATTTAGTCAATATTTTTAGGTATAAATTTCTTCGCCCAATACATTTGTACCAATTACTTACAATGCCTAAACTGCATTTATTATAAGCATTGAATTAGTGGTTTTGTGCTGAAGGTTTTCCCCCTAGGGCTCAGGGTATAACGTGGCAGCAGTTATTTTCAATATAGAACTAGCAAGCTGGGCAAGTTGATTTGAGGAATTATTGTGCCACTGTTTGTGTCAAAATGAGACACAGTTACACTGAAGCACCATCACGTAATTTTGTTCTGAAGTAACATAGAAAGCCTGGGGTGAATAGTCACCATGTCTATTCAATTATTGGAAAACTGGTATTCAGCAATGGAACTAAGAGCAGAGATGTGAGCAAGAATAAAAGTACTTTACATGAGGTTAGGGACTGGGGGGGGGGGGGGAATGTCAAGTTTGAATAAAGGCATATTGGACTGAGGAGAATACATTGCTGTATTGTGTGAGCTGCCTAACATGGTGGGACATTCTCAGATCTCCAAAGAGATAGTTGTCAATGGAAGTTTGAAAGTTAATTAAAAATAATTACTACCACCCTCCTCCATTTTCATCTATCTCCCTTGTTGTCATTGTCTTCTTCCTCCTCCCCCTCCCCTTCTCTTCCTCCTCCTCCTCCTTCTTCTGCTGCTGCTGCTACTGCTTGTTTCTCTCCTTTTTCTTCTTCTTTCTTCTTTTTCTTCTCCTTTCTTCTTCTGCATCTTCTTTTACTTACTCTTCTCCTGCTTGCTCTGCTGCTGCTGCTTCTTTTTCTCCTTTTTCTTCTCCTTTTCCTTCTCTTCTTCTCCTTTTCCTCCTCCTCCTCCTCCCTCTCTGTCTCTGTTTCTCTATCTCCATCTCTCTCTGAATCTCTCTCTCTCTTTTTCTCTCCCCCTTCCAACTCATTGCACAAGCACACACACACACACACACACACTCTTCACCAGGGGAATTAGTAACTGAGTTAAAATCTCTCATGATGAGAGGATGAATTTTGATTTATACAACAGTCCTATTGAAAGGAGAGAAACCCTCTTGAGATAGGAACTCAGTGGCAACATTCCCCTTAGCATCCAGTAACACAGTGACAACAATGTTGGGGTCAAATCCTGTGAAACAGACTGGAAGTCAACAATACAGTCAGAAGTATCTAAGGCAAAAGTCATGGTCCACTTCAGAGAGGTTTCTACCTAGCAAAAAGGGAATCCTTTGAAATCTGACTACAGTGGCAAGAGACTGGTGCCAAGAAATATTGGAGACTGATAGGAACTAGGAGAAGATTTCCAGATGAATCCCCCATTAGAATGTAAATGTCTTGAAAGCGAAAATTTCTTTCAATTTTCTATAAAGAGTGTTTTGTATTCAGTAAGTGCCTAGTAAGAGCTAATTCATTCATTCATTCACTTGCTTTTGACCTCAAAAATGCCACATCCTTGGAGTCTAAAACCTGAAAATTAGCATATTGTATAGATTTCTATAAGAAGCCTCTTCCTGATAGTCTCAAAGAGTTAGACATGACTGAAAACAATTGAACAATAAATAGTTAAGTAGATAAATAATCAGGAAGATGACAGATAAATTGTGATAGAGATAGACAGATGATAGATGGAGAGATATAGATACACATATAGGAAAATAATTATTTATAGATGGGTAAATATGGATCTAGAGTAGGTAAATATATATATATATGTCTATATGTATATATAGAGAGGGGGAGAGAGAGAGAGATGAAATTTATTATGTTATTCATTAGAGATAGATAGGGTTTACTTATAGGCACTGTGCTTTGGTACTTAGTTGAGTAGTTAATTTGGTGGTGCTAATCTCCAAAGGGCAGCTTGTTCTCAAGACCTTATAATAATAAAGAATGGTATAACAAACTCCAGTCAATCAGCAAACTAGTATTTATTAAGCACCTATTGTATGTCAAACATTAGACTAGATGCTGTAGATACAAAAACAAAAGTGACAGTAGCCTTTGTCTATAGGGAGCTTATATTCTTTTGGTAGAATAAAGTTATGTTTATAGACACTAGTCATTTTTAACATAGGATATATGCAAAATAAAAATAGTGGTGTATGTATGTATATGTGGAAGTGGGGAAGAGGATCACAATGACCACCATGGTAATCTGTAAAGGCCTCTTTTTTTTTTAAGTTTTTGAAAGGCAAATGGGGTTAAGTGGCTTGCCCAAGGCTACACAGCTAGGTAATTACTAAGTGTCTGAGACCGGATTTGAACCCAGGTACTCCTGACTCCGGGGCCAGTGCTTTATCCACTGTACCACCTAGCTGCCCCTGTAAAGGCCTCTTGAAAGAGGTAATACCAGATTTGAGCCAAGTGTGCAAAAAAAAATGGCTCGATAAAATATTCTAGTCACACATATCAATGTATGAACATCAAGGGTACTAAAATAGAGCCAAGTGTGCAGAGCGTTGGTTCTCTTTTTTTTGGTTTTTGCAAGGCAGTGGGGGTTAAGTGACTTGCCCAAGGTCACATAGGTAGGTAATTATTACGTGTCTGAGGCTGGATTTGAACTCAGATCACCCTGACTCTAGGGCAGATTCTCTATCCACTGCACCACCTAGCTGCCCCTAGAATTGGTTCTTGATAAAATACTCTGGTCACATATATCAGTATATGAATATCAAGGAGAGTTCCCCAGTTATTTAGAATTGCTTATGATCCTAGACACAATAGGTATATACAAAGAGATGATAGAAGGTAATAAAAATCACCTCCATAGAACCGCTTTTCAGGTGGGAGTCATAGGAATTAAAAGAGAGAAAATAATTCAACTGAACAATATCTCTCCAAAGTCAATCAAGGCAAGACTGCTCCAATACATAGAGTCGTTCCTCCCAGAGCAGCATTTTGGGACCAAACAGTGATTGATGCTGAAGCCTTAGTGAGGTATTCTTTCCAGGATTCTCATAAATCTCCATACAGAAGCGACAGTAAGGATCAAAGATAGAGGGTCCTATTAGTGCACTACTGATGAAATTGTGAATTCTGGTGAGCAATTTGGAACAATGCTCAAAGAGTATACATAAAACTATGTATACCCTCTGATCCAGCAATACTATTAGATCTGTATTTTAAAATGAAAAGGACTTATATGTTCAAAAGATATCTATTTGGGGATACCCATCAGTTAGGAAATGACAGACCAAGGTATGTTTTATGATTGTGATGGAATACCATTGTGCTATGAGAAATGACTTACAGGATGCTATCAGGAAAATTTGGAAAGACTCATATGAACTGATGCAAAGTGAAGTGAACAGAACCAAGAAAACATTTGCACACAGTTACAGCAATTTTGTATGATGGTCAGCTTAGCTCTTCTCAGAAATACAATGATTCAAGACAATTCCAAAGGATGTATGATGAAAAATTCTATGTACTTCCAGAGAAAGGACTGATGGAGTCTGTATCAAGATCAAAGTATTTTTTAAATTTTCTTTTTCTTGTTTATTTGTCTTTTGGTTTATAATTTACAACATGTCTAATATTGGAATATGTCTTACATTAAATCACATGTATAATCTATATTAGGTTGCTTGCCTCCTTGATGGGGAGGGAGGGAAAAGAATTTGGAATTCAGAATTTTAAAAAATGAATGTTACGAAAAGTTTTTACATGTAATTGGAAAAAATGAAATATTAAAATATATATGTAGTTATATGATATAGTATGCTTCTGTGCTAGATTAGATTTATGGATCCCAAATTATGCAATTATACTCCATTTCATAAAGTAAACTTGAAACATATAGCTCTAGCGCCTCTGCAAGTGGCTAGACTTATTTTGATGAGGTAATTGGGGTTAAGTGACTTGTCTAAGGTCACACAGCTAGGAAGCGTCAAGTGTCCAAGGCTGGATTTGAGCTCCTAACTCTAGGGCCAGTTCTATATCAAATGCATCACGTAGTTGCCCCAAGGGGCAAGGCTTCTATGAACTGAGAAAGGTACCTATATTTGTATTGGGTCAGAGTTAGTCTAGAGGATCCATTGAAAATCATAGAGGTCAAAAGTGGGTAGCATTACTCTAATGTGTCCAAACCCAGAAAACACCTGTCATAGGCCAGTCATGGTTCAGGTGAGTTCAGTGATTTACACTTAGAATTGGAATGCAGTAAAATGTGCTGGGACTACATAAAACTCAATATAAAGAAATTTATTTAACAATTAAAATTTTAAAAAGATGCAATCACTGATTCATGTGGGCAATGATCCCTCTCATCTTCACATTATAATAGTGCCAAGTTAAAAAGAGATATTTGACTTACACTACAGAACGGGATTCTACCAAGCATAAGGAACATCACCAGTTGAGCTTTTTATACCTCAGGTGTACCAGGAAGTCACAGCAATGGTTTAAATCCTAATCCTCTGGATCAGTCAAATTAAAATGGACAACCTCTTTGCCCATTTAATGAAATCAGTCTTATCTATATAAATCAGATGCCTCTTGGACATGAAATGGGAGTAACTCCATCCAATTAAAATCACTGTCAAATATTGTATTTGTTTCCCCAGCATATAGCATTGTGTTTGACATATAATAGATGTTAAATAAATACTTGTTGGTTGATTGATGTTCTACAAATCCTACAGGCATTGTCCTGAAGCAGAGCTAAGGGCATGATACATAAATACCTCAGCATTGTTAGATTCCTTCAAAGAAACTTACAGAAAGTTAGTGGGGTCCAAGGGTACAAAGTATCATGGGTACTCAAAACCCTGAATCTTGATGCAATGGTAGAGTCAGAGTAGTTTGACTCTTGAGATTCTTCCCTCTGGGGGAGTCAGACAGTGAGTCAGTCAACAAGCATTTATTTAGCACTGACTGTACTAAGCACTGACAGTACAAGCAAAGCAAAAGACAAGGTCCCTATCCCCCCACTCCCTTTCAACCCCTGTACCAAGGAACTCACATTCTAAGGAAGGAGACCACGTGCAAACAAGTTTGTACATACAAGAAATATGCAATGCATATGGAAAATAATCTTGAAGGAAAGGTGTCCGATGGGAACCCTTTGATGAAGATAACCAGGAAAGGGTCCTCATAGAAGGTGGAGTTTGAGTTGAGTTGTGAAGGAAGTTAGGAAAACCAGTTGGTAAAGGTGAGAAAGAACATACTAGGTACTGGAAACAGACAACTTAGGAGAAGGACAGTCAGGCGATGGTGTCACATATGAGGAGCAGCAAGAAGAGGAAGAAACTACATTTCCCACAAAAGTCCAGCTCTCAAGGGCAATTTTGTTTGGAATTCCAGGACTGAAATTCCATGTATGCCTGAACCAAGGAATCATAGTCAGGAACACATAAAGCCTGTATTTCTGACTTAGAGTGGAGTAGAAAGTAGAGAGCTTAACCACCCCCCAAAAAATTATTTCTGTTGTCTTTAACCTTCTTCATAAGTCTCATGTCATTCTAAGCTTAAATACTCAACACCATTCTAAATATAATATTATTTATTTCCTTTAATATTTCCCAATTATGTGTTAAAAAATTTTACCATTCATGTTTTAAAAATTTGAGTTATATATCCATCCTCTATTGCTTGACCTTTTCATCTTCTATATCTCTTTTCAAAAATTTAACTTTGTTGATGAAGTCTCTTTTTTATCCACAGAAGCAATTCTTTACATTTCTTCTTCATTGGAAATTTCTTTGTGTCTTCAGACTTTCTTTTTAAGAGTTTTCTTTCTTTCCTGGGTCGATTTCCTCTGGGGAAATTTCATCAGTAAGACCTATTCGCTCTCCAAAATCTCTAAAATTTGAAAATGAAATATCTCCAAAAATCTAGGGTGTGTGTCAGCATAACACTTTTTGTCAAAACTTGAACTAGTTGTCTTGTGATGGAGCCCAAGTTATTAAAGACCCAAAAGATGAATGGTATTTTTTCTCCAGCTCAGGAAGGAAACAAGCTATTGTAGGATCCAATGGAGAGGGAGTTTCTGTATTTTATGAAGATGGACTCAAGGGAAAAGAGTTGGAGAGAATGAAGCAGTAAAAGTGATAGCAGCAACACCAAATAAAGGGAATTTCTAGAAGACAGATTCAAAGTCTTATAGTGACTGGACCCTTTTTCTTTCCCTGGATCACAGTTTAGTTTATTATAAGGAGTGACTGAATTAAGGTTCCTCAAAGAAACCTCTGAAACAATGGAAAATTTACTTCACTCTCTGTTTTTCCCCTTTCTCCGCTCTCTGTTTCATTGCCATCTGTAACTGGCTATATAGTTCAGTACTGTGTTTCTTTGCCATATTAAATTTTGCTTTCTAGTTATTTGCGCATTTGACAACAATTTATTTATACTTCAAAGAAGTCAAAGAGGAAAAGGAAATGAGAGGGAGAGGGAGAGGGGGGAGGGAGGGGGAGGGAGGGGAGGGAGAAAGAGATGGATGATAGATGGATGAAAGGAAGGAAGAGAGAAAGAAAGGGAGAAAGAAAGACAGAAAGAAAGAAGAGAAAGAGACAAAAGAAAGAGAGAAAGGAAAGAAGGAAGAGAGTAAGAAAGAAAAAAGAGAGAAAGGAAGGAAGGAAGAGAGAAAGAGAAAGAAAGAAAGAGAGAAAGGAAGGGAGAGTAAGAAAGAAAGGGAAGGAAGATACTTGTAACAATTCTTTCTGAGGTAATCAAAAATTAGAAACTAAGCGATCTACTTCTTGAAAAATGAATAACAAATTGTAGTATATGAATGCAATGGAATATTACTATGTAACAAGAAATTGGATAATTTCAGAGGAAATTGTGAAGACTTCTATGAACTAATTCAGAGTGAAATGAGAATACTAGGAAAAACAACTTTGAAATACTTTAAATAAAACTCTGATCAACACAATGATAAGCCATGAGTTCAAAAGGATGAAAATGAAAATTCCACTCATATTCTGAAAGAGAGGTGGTTTACAATATGGTGCTGATACCTAAACCAGGAAGAGTTAAAACAGAGAAAGAGAATTATAGACCTATCTCCCTGATGAATATAAAAATCTTAGCAATCTTAGCAAAATGATTACAACAAGTTATCACTAGGATAAAACATTTTGACCAAGTAAGATTCATTCCAGAAATACAGGGTTGGTTCAATATTAGGAAAACTGTTAGTATAATTAATTATATAAACAACAAACCTATCAGAAATTATATGGTCATATCAATAGATGCTGAAAAAGCTTTTGACAAACTACAGCACCTATTCCTACTAAAAACACCAGAGTGTGTAGGAAAAAGGGACTGTTTCTTAGAATAATAAGCAGTATCTATCTGAAATAATTGACAAGCATTATATTCAATGCGGAGAGGCTAAAGGCATTCCCAATAAGATCAGGGGTGAAACAAGGATGCCCATTATCACCACTACTATTCAATATCATATTAGAAATTAGCTTCAGCATTAAGAGAAGAAAAAGAAATTGAAGGAATTAGAATTGGGAAGGAAGAGACAAAACTCTCACTCTTTGCAGATGACATGATGGTATACCTAGAGAATCCCAAGAAACTGCTGGAAATCCAAAAAAACTACTGGAAACAATGAGCAATTTTAGCACAGTTGCAGGTTATAAAATATACCCTCATAAATTCTCAAATTTTCTATATATGACTAGCAAGATACAGCAGGAAGAGCTAGAAAGAGAAATCCCATTCAAAGTAACTTCAGACAATATAAAATACCTGGGAGTCTATTTGCCAAGGCAGACTCAGAAACTTTTTGAAAATAATTACAAAACACTTCTCACACAAATTAAATCATATTTAAATAATTGGGCAAACATCAACTGCTCATGGATAGGTAGAGCTAATATAATAAAAATGACGATTCTACCAAAACTAAACTACCTGTTTAGTGTCATACCAATCAAAATCCCAAAAAATTACTTTAATGAGTTAGAAAAAGTTGTAAGTAAATTCACATGGAGAAATAAAAAATCAAGACTTTCCAGGGATTCAATGAAAAAAATACAAAAGAAGGTAGCTTAGCCTTAACAGATCTAAAATTGTATTATAAAGCATAGGCCCTCAAAACTGTCTTGTATTGGCTAAGAAATAGAGTGGTGGACCAGTGGAATAGACTAGGTGCAATAGCAGGAAATTATTATAGTAATCTGCTGTTTGATAAACCCAAAGAGTCCAGCTATTGGGATAAAAACTCTCTCTTTGATAAAAACTGCTGGGAAAATTAAAAGTTAGTATGGAAGAAACTTAGATTAGACCAACACCTAACACCCTTTACCAAGATAAGATCAAAATGGTGACAGGGTTTAGACATAAAAAACAATACTGTAAGCAAATTAGAAGATCAAGGACTAGTTTACCCGTCAGATCTATGGAAAGGGAAGCAGTTTATGACAAAGGAAGAGATGGAAAACTTGACGAAAAACAAACTAGATGACTTCAATTACATTAAATTAAAAAAGCTTTTTCACAGACAAAACCACTGTAACCAAGATTAAAAGAAATGTAGTAAACTGGGAAGCAATCTTTACAGCTAATGTTTCTGACAAAGGACTCATTTCTAAAATATACAGAAAATTGAGTCATATTTTTTTAAAAAAGCCATTCACCAATTGACAAATGGTCAAAGGATATGTAAAGGTAATTTACAGATGAGGAAATCAAAGCAATCCATAGTCATATGAAAAATTGCTCTAAATCATTACTTATTAGAGAAATGCAAATTAAAGCTTCTCTGAAATACCACCTCACACCTCTAGATTGGCCAATATGACCAGAAAGGATAATGATCATTGTTGGAAGGGTTGTGGGAAATCTGGGACACTATTACATTGTTGGTGGAGCTGTGAACTCATCCAACCTTTCTGGAGAGCAATTTGGAACTGCACCCAAAGGGCAACAAAAATGTGTAAACCCTTTGATCCAGCAATACCACTACTGGGTCTATACCCTGAAGAGATGATGAAAAAGGGTAAAAACATCACTTGTACAAAAATGTTCATAGCAGCCTTGTTTGTGGTGGCAAAGGATTGGAAATCAAGTAAATGTCCTTCAATTGGGGAATGGCTTAGCAAACTGTGGTATATATATGTCATGGAACACTATTGTTCTATCAGAAACCAGGAGGGATGGGAATTCAGGGAAACCTGGAGGGATTTGCATGAACTGATGCTGAGTGAGATGAGCAGAACCAGACAAACACTGTACACCCTAACAGCAACATGGGGGTGATAATCAACCTTGATGGACTTGCTCATTCCATCAGTGCAGCAATCAGGGACAATTTGGGGCTCTCTGCAATGGAGAATACCATCTGTATCCAGAGAAAGAATTGTGGAGTTTGAACAAAGACCAAGGACTATTACCTTAAATTTAGGGGGGGGGGGGACTGATATCTTATTGTCTGATCTTGCTATCTCTTATACTTTATGTTTCTTCCTTAAGGATATGATTTCTCTCTCATCACACTCAATCTGGATCAATGTATACCATGGAAACAATGTAAAGATTGACAAATTAGCTTCTGTGGAGAGTGGGGGGAGGGAAGTCAGATTAGGGGAAGAATTGTAAAACTCAAAATAGATAAAATCTTTAATTAAAAAAAGAGAGGTGGTTTAACTTAGGACGACAAAAGAAGCATACATTTTTGGTCATAGCTAATGTGGGAATTTGTTTTGTTAGACTAAATAACTGTATGTGGGTTTTTCCCCTTCTGTTTGTTTTAATTTGCTTAATGGGGAGAAGAGGTGGTATGAGAGACAAATTAATTTTAGAAAGAACAACAATAAAGAATATTTATGCTATGTTATACAACATCTATTTCAATATAATTTAATGCTAGTTAGAGTTGTTACTCTGAATTAAAACTCCGGCAGTGAATCACACTGCCAAAGAGAAATGATGAAAATACATTATATCATCATCATGCTCCTGAATATACATTTAAACATCCTTCAAATAATCTCCACCATGTTTTCCTCCTCTGTTTTCCAGATGATCTCAAATGGGTATTTTTAAAAATCTGTTTTTTGACTGGATCTGTGGTTTTGTAGTAGATGAGAATTGGGGTCTCCAATAGAGATAGAAAGATAAAGATTGAGAGTTTCTTTGAACAGTGAATGAATTCATATAAACCCTAGGATTTTAAACTGCTCAGGATTTATTAAAGAAGGCTTACAAGATAATAGATTAAAACTCCTAGAAAAGTGGTAAGCACCTTGAGGACAGGCTAGGTGAAGTGAGAGAGAGAGAGAGAAAGAGATAGGCAGGCAGACAGACAGTCATGAGGGCTGGCTTTGTTTGACCACATCGCATGGGGGCCCATGGTATTCCAGCAAGGCCTAGGTGAGGAGCATGTGGCCTAGGAAAAAGAGTGAGAGAAAGCCATCCTTGCAAGATGGAAGGTAGTCAAGAAGAAGCAAAAAGGGTTATCACTTCCTCTGAAATACGCTTCTGTAGTGAGCTGGACAAAGGTTGGCACTTGAGGAGTAGTCTAGCACCCTACTCGGGTATTTTCCAATAGGCAAGCTACATACTGGTCCTTTCTGTCCCAAGGTGTGTGAACTCTAAGTTCAACATGTCATTTCCTGTCACACAAGCATCAATGGGCAAGATCAGGTAGTTGGAAACCTGAAGCTGGAGGTTGGGAATGAGGAGATAGTACAAATGGTACAAATAATGGAACAATAGGAACAGTATAAAAGATTACAAAATTTGTTTCCAATTACAAATCTCCTATATTCATAGTTCCTTGCATCATTTTCATTAATCTAAAGAGATACTAGTGGAGAACACCCTCTACCAATTACACTTGACTCCCTTGAAATATATTGTCCTCTAGAGGAGAAAAGTCAAACTCCACAAGAGGAATAATGTCAAACTCACTAGAAATGGATCCCTGCAGGCATTCCCTATTCTATTGACTTGGAATACTGTATCTATTGTTTTAGAAGACCACAAATCACCATTATATTTTAATTAATCTTGTTAAAAAAAACTTCCAAATTCCAATTTAATCTTGTCATCTTCTCCTTTTTTCCCACCCCCATGGGGAATTTGCCTCCCAGGTCTCCTGTTTGACACCTCTGTTCAACAGTATACATGGGTTTATCATTTTAATATTAAATGCTATGTTTTCACCTGCCTCTTTTCCTGCACTGTTTTTTTTTTTTTTAATTAAGGTATGCCATTCCATGGTCACATACCAGTCTTAGGTTTCATCCTAGCAAATCTCAATGAATGAATGAAAAAGCATGTATTATTTATATGTAAAACATTCTGTTATGTATGAGAATAAAAGTAAAAAAAATCAAGACAGTCTTTGCCTTCAAGAAATTCACATTCTAATATGGAGAGACAACCCATGGAGGGGTTACAAATGCAAGTCAGATGAAAAGGTATTTGATCCTTAAGGTATAACTGGCAAAGTGAATGATAATACACCCTCCTTAATATTATTTCTAATTCTAAAATTCTATCCCGTTCTGATGTTGAATTATTTGACACCGCCAAGGGCTTTGGTAACATGACTTTTCTAGTCTGTCTCTTCAGTTTCTGTGGCTTCTTAGGAGGTGAGGAATGCAGAACCTTCAGAAACAGTTGCCAGGTCATATCTAAAAGAGCTGCTCCCTCAAGAGTCAAATTTGCCTCCTTACATTAGTCTCTCTAGTTCATCTTGCTTGCTACCCATATTTTGTACATTTATATAGATACTTGAGGCCATAGCTTTTTATTCCTGGCACATTTCTTGTATTAGTTCTCTTGGGAAGTTCTAAAGATCTCTACTGTGATTTTCCTTTCTATATAGTAGCTATTTTTCTATAGTTTCTAGTTTGATGGCTATTCATAGGAGGATTTCTATCTCTCATTTCTGATTTAAAGTCCCCTGAAGAGTTTCATAGCTCTCGAGGAAAATACATTCTTAATAACCTATGTTAGATATACTCCATCTATCGCTGATCAGGATCTTGTCATTCCCATAATTTAAGTAGAAAACCAAGTCCCATTCTAAGACACCATCTTCTTACTCAGCTATTCACTTCTCAACTCTAGCTTTCTCTTCTGAAAGAAACCCTTGACTTTATTTCATAGCAGTGAAAATTCCACTTGCACCTCTAAGGTGTTCAGTTTGTCATTCATATAGGGGATGGAACAAATGAGAAATCAGATGTTAGGAAAATGCTCAACATATTCTACTCGATTCAGTCCCCCATGAAGATCATGTTCAGAAGGGGAGAGCAAGAATCCTCCATTATTCAGACAGGCAGAATCTACTGTTGCGTGCTCCCAAGGAGTGGGCTCACAATGGTCTCTCCTATTATACCCCCAAAACTCTGTATTCTCTAGCAATGTTTTCTAGATGCCTTCTGGATTATCAGGTACATCCATCTGAATCACCAGATTCAAGGACACCACCAGGAGTAATAGTCATCCAAAGGGCACAAGTCTTGAGGAATAGCTAGGTGGCTCAGTGTGTAGAGCCCCAGGAATCAGGAAGACATCTTCCTTAGTTCAAATTCAGTCTCAGACACTTAGGAATTGTGTGATCCTGGACAAGTCCACTTAATCCTGTTTATCTCAAATTCCTCATTTGAAAGCGATGACAAGCCACTCCAGGATCTTTGTCTAGAAAAACTCAAATGGGGACATGAAGAATTGGCCACAACTGAAAAATTATTGAAGCAGTAACTGATTGAGGGTTCCTCTGGCTCACATTGAATATATATCCTGGGAAGAGAACAGACATCCTTATTGTTGTCAGGTTGACAAATAGTTGCTTCAGTACCCCTCAACAGGGAATCACCAACCACCACCACTTGCCCCATTTTCCTTTTATTCTTACTGAATTTCTAACTGCTAACATTTGAGGATAAACATTGTTATTCCTTGGAGGACAAGTAACTACTTCTCCTTAATATCTATCTCCTTCCTTTCTGGAATAAGCCTCAGATCTGTTCATATTTAATAATTCCTTCAGTTTTCTTTGGGTGACATGCTTTCACCCTGTCCTGTAAAAGTTGGGATTTTCTTCTGCCTCTTTAGATTACTTTTCTTCTATGCAATCATTTTGCTAATTGTCTGTATCTGTGTTTTTAAGGAACATTACATTGTCCCAGATATTCTGAAAATTAGAGAGATGTTGCTTGGGTCCATTGACCTTTTATTCTAAGTAGAAGAGCTTTCATTTTGAGCCTAGATGGTAGTCATTTGTCTATAGCAGAAACACAAACATCACAGCTTCTTATCACTGAAAATTCACCCCCCTTTTTGGTGGCAGTGAGAACACCTGTTCTTTCTCCCTCTCAATAGCAGTTCTCCTGGAGAAGTGATTCAACTTTATATTAATCACTCACCTTCTCATCTGATTGACTGTTCCACTAGATTTCCTTTCTCTTCTGTTACTAACCTCTTACCTCTGCATCTTGTGTCTTACTCTCCCTTGCCTTATATCTTCTTGAGCTCTTCCTCTCTTCCTCCCCTTTCTCTTTGAATCCTTTCCTTTAACCTGAATTATTTTCCTTCTCCCCATTTCATTTTTCTTCAACTCCTACTAAGGTTTCTCTTCCCAAATTGCCATGTGAACTCTTCTGTTAGACTATAAGTTCTATGAAAACAGGGACTCTTTTTTTAAACCTTTCTTTGTATCCCCAGCACTTAGCATTTAAGTGCCTGGTACCTAATAGAACCTGAATAAATGTTTATTGGCTAATTATCCAATTTTAGTCTCTGGTGATTTTCTGTGATAGGATTAGCTCCCCTCCCAGAGGGAATTAGAGTTAAATTGATAAGTTTAGGGTTGTCTTTTTTTCCTGTCATCTGACTGAGTCCCCACAATTATGGTTCACTTCCATTTAGCTAGTTAACATTAGACAAGCCTTTACAAAGTTACATTTACTTCAAAGATAGAGTCAGAAAATAGCTCGACAAAATCTCAAGAGCATAATCCCCTCTTCCACTACCTTGAGCTAGGGAAGGGCTTAGCTCACACCTACACAGCACTGACCCCATTAAGTTCATGTTCAAAAGTAATATGACTAGGGGCAGGTGGCACAGTGAATAGAGCACTGTTGGTGAAGTCAGGAGGACCTGAGTTCCAAATCTGACCCCAGACACTTAATAATTACCTAGCTGTGTGACCTTGGGCAAAACAAAACAAACAAAACCAATATGACTGACAGTGTCTGTTGGGATGGAGTCCTAAGACCCTTGGAACTCAGGCCATTGGTTATTGGGTTGTTTTCACCAATTTCCCTGGATCCCTGGATTCCTACCTCCCTGGGCCTCTTACTTCTCCCAAGGCAGGGCAGCAATTCCATTCTTTGCACCTATAATGAAAAAGAACAAAAGAAAAGACCAAATACTAGAGTTCAGAGACACATAATGTTAAATTTGTGACAAGGAAAAGAAATATAAATAAAGTACCATTAGGATTTCACAGGAATGACAAGTTAACAAAAGTCTTTAGGTTCCTGATTGAAAGGAAAGACTGAAACTGGAATTGGTTAACACCAAGGGGTCATTACTACCAACATTGATTATGTATTTTAAAAAGGATTCTTGATTCATATTGTTTCTTTTACTAAACCTATGTTCTAGCCAATCTGAATGGCATTTCCCAAACACATCACATACCTTCCTGCATTGTGCCTTTCCTTCTACCAGAGATAGCCTCCTCCTACTCTTTCTGCTGATCCATATCAGTCATTAACATTTCTATTTCTTTCAATTCTGTATAAAAGGCTACTTCAAATCTCACCTCTGACACTTACTAGTTATATGGTATTTGAGTGGTTTCTTCCATATTTTATCATAGAAACTGCCTGCTTTCTACTGATGAACTGAGGCATTTTGAAAAAAAAAAAGCACTTTGTAAACTTTAAAGGACTATAATAACGTGCATTATCATCTGGAGTGGGGATGAAAGTGTGCTGGTAAATGTTTAAAAAGTGACTCTCTAAAAATATATAGCACACATTTTCTCCATCACGTTTTTAAGTCCAGACAAATCAACAAAATAATAAAATAAGCCCTGATTCATTGCATTTATCAATTCTTTTATTAGTTTTTTTACAAAGCAAAGGGGTTAAGTGGCTTGCCCAAGGCCACACAGCTAGGTAATTATTAAGTGTCTGAGGCCAGATTTGAACTCAGGAACTCCTGACTCCAGGGCTGGTGCTCTATCCACTGCACCACCTAGTTGCCCTACATTCATCAATTTCTAAGGTAGAAACACTGACACTGAGAATTTAACAATTTGTTTTTGTGACCAGATTTGAGGTTACCCCAGTACACCCTGATTCTATCATCATCCTCATCCTCATCATCCTTCTTCTCCTCTTCCTCCTCATTATTATGTGAAAGCATCAAATAATTTAAAAGTACATTGTACTTGGAGGTAGAAGAGACTTAGGGTCAAATTCTGTCCTCAACACTTATGGTCAAGCATGGAAAAGCATTAAGCTCTTTGACCTTCAGTTTCCTCATCTGCAGAGTGGGCAGAGGGTTATTATTATGACAATACAATTACATATATATGTATATATATATACATATAAATCTGTTAACTATATGACAAACACATATATACATATACCTACACACATATATCACTTAATAAAGTTTAAAGGTTTTATCAGGACCAGTTTTTATCAGGTGTTCTTTTTTGTTAATAGTCACTGGCAGTTGTTTTGGTTTGATTTGCATAACCCTATTCCTAAGTCTAGGATAAAACCCACAGATGGCTCTTCTACCCAAGGAGAGAATCTCCTTCACCATGATAATAAGAAGTAGTATAAAGAAACTTTTACACACGTGTCATTAATTCAAGTCAACAAGAATTTGTTAGTGTTTAATTAAATATCTCTAATCATGGTAACTCCCAGAAATGAGTCATAAATGCAGGGAGTCTGATAGGGTTTTCACAAGTTTACATTTTCACCAATGATATAAGTTCAAGCCCTACTCCAAGGAAAATTTCACCAAGTCTCTCTTCTCCTCTTAGGATCTTTCATGTTCCTCCCAGCATTGATCAAGTTTCTAGGACTCTAACAATGTCTAGGAATTTTATCATCTTCAAGAAAACCAGTTAATTTTCTACCAGAGTTAAGGATTGTTATCATAAAACCATGGAACATTATAGTTCTAAGTTTTCCTACAAGATCATCCAATGTTGCCCACTAATTCATTCAGTAAATATTTATTGATGATGGTTAGAGGAGATGCAAAGTTTTCCAGGACCACCTGCAGTCATCCTGATCCATATCTGGTCACTGGACAGATGACTCAAGGGAAGAAAGTAAGGGTGGTAACTGAGCACAGCCCCCCTCATTAAGATCAAATTCACTTGCTTGTCATGCCATCACCTTCCTGATTTCATGATCTTCTTCAGGAATGAAAGGCATTTCCCAATTGACAAATGGTCAAAGGATATGCAGACAATTTACAGATGAGGAAATCAAAGCGATCCATAGTCATGAAAAATTGCTCTAAATCATTACTGATTAGAGAAATGCAAATTAAAGCATCTCTAAGGTACCACCTCACACTTCTCAGACTGGCCAATATGACAAGAAAGGACAATGATCAATGTTGGAAGGGATGTGGGAAATCTGGGACACTAATACATTGGTGGTGGAGATGTGAACTCACCCAACCTTCCTGGAGAGCAATTTAGAATTATGTCCAAAGGGCAATAAAAATGTGCATACCCTTTGATCCAGCAATATTTCTACTGGGTCTACACCCTGAAGAGACCATGAAAAAAGGTAAAAACATCACTTGTACAAAAATATTCATATCAGCTCTATTTGTGGTAGCAAAGTTTTGGAGATTGAGTGAATGTCCATCAATTGGAAATGGCTGAACAAATTGTGGTATATGAATGTTCTATTAGAACATTAGGAGGGGGGCAGCAAGGTGGAACAGTGGATAGAGCATGAGCCCTGGAGCAAGGAGGACCCCAGTTCAAATCTACCACCAACACTTAATAATTGCCTAACTGAGTGACCTTGGGAAAAATCACTTAACCCCATTGCCTTAAATAAATAAAGAAATTTAAAAAGAAACAAACTAGAAGGGATGGGAAGTCAGAGAAGCTTGAAAAGTCTTGCATGAACTGATGCTGAGCAAGATGAACAGAACCAGAAGAACACTGTACACCCTAACAGCAATATGGGGGTGATGATCACTCTTAATGGACTTGCTCATTTCATCAGTGCAATAATTAGGACAATTTTAGGGTATCTGTGATGGAGAATACCATCTGTATTCAAAGAAAGAACCATGAAGTTTAAACAAAGACTGAAGACTATTACCTTCCATTTAAAGTTATCTTATGTACTACGTAATTTTGTTATCTCTTATATTTTATTCTTTCCTCAAGGATATGATTTTTCTCTCAACACATTCAATTTTTGATCAATGTATAGCATGGAAACAACATAAAGATTATCAGACTGCCTTTTGTAGGGGTTTGGGGAAGGAAGGGAGGTTGGGGGAAAATTGTAAAATTCAAGACAATACAAAAAATGAAACTACTATTGTATATAACAGGAAAACAAATAAAATATTTATATTAAAAAAGAATGAAGGGCAAACATCATTATCAGATAAGAAATAGTCTTTACTCTCATGGAGGTCATAAGAAATAGGGAGAAGGGACACCAAGGCAAATAACAACATGAGAAGTGCATTAGAAAGTTCCAAAATGTAGTGTGATATGAGGTCTGAAGGAAGATATTATTACTGATCCTAAGGATTAGAGAAACTGGAATTTTAATAACGCTTTAATGAAGAATGGGTAAGAATGTGATTTCCAGATGATAAGAAAGATGATACAGTTTGACTGGAGTATTGAGTGCACGAAGAGACCAGCTGTGACTATAAAGATAGAAAGGGGCCAGTCTGAAGTCATTGAATGCCAAGTAAAAGTTGGATAGTAATAGACCTGGAGGTAGGAAGTTCTCTCTTTGTTTAAGACATTTCAGTCATGTCTGACTCTGTGATGCACTTGGCATTTCTTAGCAGAGATATTGGAGTGGATTTGCCATTTCCTTTTCTAGCTCATTTTACAGATGATGAAATTGAGGCAAACAGGATTAAGTGACTCACCAAAGGACATACTTTGACATCCAGCAGCTGAGGCCAGATTTAAACTGACTTCCTGACTTCAGGTCTGGCATTCTATCCTCTGTGCCACCTTTCTACCCTCAAGAAGACATGAATTCAAATCCGACCTTTTAAATTTTTATATCTCTAGTTCCCCTGTGAGCACTAAAACATAGAACAAGTAATATGAAGGTGATTCAATAAGGATTCAAACACAGAGAAAATACCTTCAGATGATATAGAACAAGAGAGAATTTTTCTGCTCTATTAGCAAAGGAATAGTGAGAGCTCCCTTCCCTTCCTCCCCAAATTTTTAATCACGGATCTTGCACAAAATCACAAAATAGCAATACAGAAATACAAATTGCTTGAGTAGAGTTGAGGAACTGACTTCCATAACTTCCATTTGTGCAGAGACCATTTCTCCTTGCTGCTGGCTTCTATTTTACTCAGTTGAATTATATGTTCATTTTTCACTTGTGTGTGTGTGCCTCAGTTCTAATGCATCATAAGAAAAGTATCTCTTTCCAAATCTATCAGGGTCCTCTTGGCATCATGACAAACACTGCCTAAACTTGTTCAACCAGTTCTCCATATTTAAGTTTCTGTGTATGTATGTGGATGTGTGTGTGTGTTTATATAACCTACAGTTGTTTCTCTGGGCTCCAGTTTGTACAAGCCATTGACAAGGTCATGCGCTACCTTGACTGTGCTCTCAGGCTTGATTAACAATCTAAGACCCAAGGATTAGTAAAAGTTTACTCAACTTGTTTCCCTAGTTACTTCTATTAAGCACACAGCTCTCTTTCTATTTTCTAGTCTGGGTTTCCCCCAGTAACTCTGAAACACCACAAGGACCACAAGTGGATAGATATACTAGACATAACTAAATGGTGGCTAGAGTACTGGACATGAGCTGAACAGGAAGGCTTGGGTTTAAATGGGCTCTGACACTAACTGTGTAAACATAGGGACAGAAGGGGAAAGGAATAAGCATTTATTTATTTACTCTGTGTTTGAATCTTTATTCCCTGTCATACATTTGTTCTATGTTTTAATGCTTACAGAAGAACTAGAGATGTGGAAAACTAAGACACCGTGCTAAATATTTTATAGATATTGTGTCATTTAGTCCTCACAGCAACCCTGGGAGATAGGAACTTTATTATCCTAGTTATTTAGTTGAGGAAACTGAGGCAAACAAAGGATCTCTATCTAAGACAGGATTTGAAAACAGATCTTTCTGACTCCTAGTCCAGCAAACTATTCACTGCATCACCTAGTTGCCTTATTTGTATGGAAAAACCATTTACCCTCTTGGATCTTCAGTTTTTTCATCTGCAAAATAGTGATAATCATACTTGTAGACTCCAATCAATCGATGAAGAATATTATGGCAATATCAATTCCTATAGAACCTACATCACAAGGTTGTTGTAAAAATAAAATAAGACGATGCATATAAAATGTTTTGAGTACTAATAAATAGATATTATTACTATTATTGATTCTTAAACTGGAGGCTGTGAACATATTTATTTCAGTAGTTTGATTGCTGTATAGCAGTATAACTGCTTTCTTTTGCAAATATTATCCTAAGAAGGGGTCCATGGGCTTCATCTAACTGCTCTAGAGGTTTGCCATACGCAAAAAGGTTAAGAATTCCCATGATAGAGGAACTGACAAGGATCCCAGGGCAAGGTCTGAAGGATGGACAGTATCTAGGACACTTCCTATCAGTCTGTCTTCTT
This sequence comes from Macrotis lagotis, assembly GCF_037893015.1. Taxonomy (NCBI): domain Eukaryota; kingdom Metazoa; phylum Chordata; class Mammalia; order Peramelemorphia; family Peramelidae; genus Macrotis; species Macrotis lagotis. Next base: position 218,822,928 of record NC_133662.1, read on the forward strand.
GAATTGTTCCAATGTTTCATGATTTGCAGACTGGACAGAAGGGTCACAAGGATTTCCAGTGTAGAATCTCACCATGGCACTTAATTCACTTAAGAGAAGATTAAGCGAAGATAGCTACTGAACTTTGAAAAGTTACTCATAAAATTCAGCAGGAACCTACTCTCCTCAGAGACTTCTATTTTTACCAAAAAAGACAGAAGTGGAGAATTTTGAAATGAATTAGACATGAGATTGATCTTTTTTATACAAAAGAAGAGTGGGGGAAAAAAGAACTGTGATGTTGAGTTTATTAAAAAAATAAATCACCTTGAATTTTTCTTCCCTTTGATTGCTGATATGGTTCAGCATGAAGCTACCTACTTCTGTCCATCCTATCCCTCTACGCTCTAACCCCAACCCGCTCCAAGGCAATTCTAACCCAGGAACAGAGATATAGTATCATAGATTAAGAACTGAAAGGGACCTTTGAAACCATCTAGTTAAAATCCCCCCATAGAAGAAGAAACTGAGTCCCAGAGAAATTCACTGACTTGCCCAAGATTATCAAATAGTAAGTGAAAGGGTATGATATAAAGCTAGATCCCCCACTCCAAGGCATTACTTTTTCCACTGTACCGTATTGCAGTATTTCTTCTGGCCATTTCACAAATGAGCATTCAACCTGAGGTGAGCTCTTGCAGAAAGGGAAATCAGCCGACAATAATAGCTTGGTTTCTATGGTGCTTTATGGTTTACAAAATGCTTTCTCCATATAAACACTGGCAGGTAGGCGATGCAAGTGTTTATGGATGAAATTCCACTACAGTCTTATTGCAATGCCTTATCCTGGTGTAGGGATGACTCAGGGTTCCTGAAGATTAGTCCAACCCAAGGAGGTCAACCATGATGGTGGAGTAAGAGGAAGTAAAACAGCCAATATTCTCCATAACTTCAGCAATTATTTGAGAAGATGGTCAGATCAAGTAGCAAATGGGAAAGTTGAAAGAGAAACTATGGTGGGTAATCTTTCCTGACCAATACCACAAATTAGGCTTATTAACCAATAAGCGGGTCAGGAACTATGTAGCATGCATCGTGAATTTAGACTCAATGCAAGCCAACATTCTCTGGTATTTTCCAGAGAGTCCGAGAACATGGACTGAATCTCATTCTACAGGGGGAAAACTAGATCTTTAATGGAGTAAGATGACTTTCAATCATCCCTGGTGAAAAGACCAGAATTGGTTGAAACTTTGAAATACAAATACAAGAGTAAAGAATAATGTAAAATGACAAATACAAGCTGGCAACCAAAAAATACCTTATATGAATGAAGTGTTTGCATTCTTAATAGGAGGAGAAAGTATCCCCTAAGAATTATAATATCAACAGGGATTGTAGAGGGAGTCAAATAACTTAGAAGACCTGGGATTGGTTTTTGATATGTTATGATAATTTTAAAAGAAGAAAGGAAAGGGAAGGAGAGAAAAGGTACACTGGGAGAAAATGAGGTTCTGTCCATCCAATCCCCCTATGCTCATTGTATAATCCTAAAACATTGCCTAATGCACATAATTTCACATAATTTAAAGAGGAAATTACATGTTAATACGAATGAGAAATGGGTGGGGAAAGTCAGTGTCACTTGAGTCTTAACTTTGAACTGATGCAGAACAAAGTGAGAAGAATCAGGTGTACAATTTATATTATAAGAACAATTTTGTATATTAACTATGTCTAAAAATGTGTATCTATCTAGTCCCACTACCTCTATGTCAGTCAGACTCACCTTGCTCACCTTGGTTGTATATATTTGTTGCAAGGATTTTGTTTCTTTTTTCCAGTTTCCTACGAGCCAGGGGAGAAGGAAGAGAGAGAGAGGGAGAAACAAGAGAACCCAGATGTTTGGTAATTTTTAAAATTTGTTTTAAAAAATATTATACTGATTCTAGCAGTCTCTTCCAAGTCAAGAAATCTTTGAATATAAGTCCATTGATGGACTGATTGCATGTCGGTTGTTCAAGCTAAGTGTGCCTAGCTAAGTGTGGACATCTCTTCACTAGTCTGGCTGTGGGTGGGTCACAAAAACTCCCATAGATCATCCACAAAATTACTCTAGAGTTGTAATCTGGGAAAAGTGTCATCACTAAGAGATCCTTGCAGAGTTAAAGCTGTACAGATGCTAAAATTGATTCTCAAATTATATAGCAAACTCAGATGCAACATGGTGGAGGAGACAGGGTTTGGGAATTGGATTCAGCAATCAATCAACAAATATTTATTACTATGTCCCAACAAGGAGCAGCTGTTGAACAGGAATCAGAGGGTCTGCCCCTGAAAAATATTAGCCATGAAACCCTGGGCTAAGTGAATTAGTCAATGTTTTAGGATTATACAGTGATGGCATCGCCATTGATAGAGGGAGTTTCCAAGTACCTAGATAGTATGTGATAAACAAATCAAACCACTAACTCCTCTCAGACCCCTATGGAGAAGCCTAGGATTCTGATCTGAAGAGTTCTGAGGAGTACCACAAAACTTCCATCCAGGCCCTCATGACCATCAAAAAATAAAGGGAGCAATTTCTACGGAAAGGAGGTTCACTTTCCTCAACATCAACCATTAAATAATCTCTACCCTATGGGCAGGTAAATCCAAGAGCCCCAGGAATAGTAGTACATCCAACCCAGTCCTCACAATAATTATGCTGGGAAAAATACCTGGGCAGATGCTCTTTCTCCCTTTGGAGAAGAAAGATCTAGACACCAAAGTTCTTGGTATTGTCAAATAGTTTAGCTTCAGAAACAAACATGATTTTTATCAATGGAAACAAAAAGAAGATACTTTCAATTCTTCTTGGCAGTTATACCCTAAGGACTGCAGGACCTTTCTAACTGACAAGTTAGAGAAATCTCCTCTATGTGTTGTCTCCTCCTGCTAAAATGCAAGTTTCTTCTTTTTTCTATTTGTATTCTCAGTGTTTTACAAATAGTAAGTTCTTGATAAATATTTTTCTTTCATTTAGTCATTTATCATAGTTCATTATCCTGTCAAGTCAAAAAAATAAAAATAAAAGTAACCAGACTCTGTGTTAGGCTCTAGAGAAGACAAAAATAACATGAAGAGTCCCTGTCTCAAGCCGCTTTTGTTCTGGGTTTGAGTTCTGCTTCTCACACTCAACATATAGAGTTTAAAGGAAGCCAGGAGGTCCTTTAGTCAAAAATGCCTCCTTTTACAGTTCACTTACCTAAGACCCAGGAAAAATAAAGTGATTTGTCCAAAGATTCAAAGAAAAAAGCATCAGAAATAGGTCTTGAAACCTAGGTTCTCTGAACTCCCAAGTTTTTCCCACTGTGCCATAGTATCTACTCTTGTTAGTTGTGTTACTGGATATACCATGTAACTTTGTTGACCTCAGTTTTCCCATCCATCAAATAGGGATAGTAATACCCATAGAACCTATCTCCTAGGATTGTTGTGAGACTCAAATGAGATAGCATAAATAAAGCCACACACACACACACACACACACACACACACACACACACACACCCCCATCATTAATATAGTCCAAGGCTCTTTCTACTAAACAGTAGCTTCTCCTTGGGTAACTAGTCTTCTTTTCTCTTTCCCTCACTTTTCCTTCCCATTCTTGCTCTCAGAATTAACACTTTCATCAGGGAATAGTTTGAGGAGTTGTCCTTGAAATTTATTCTTTATACCTTAACACATACTGTTTACCTAATTCCCTTAGGAGTCACTCTTTTCTTAATTCAAATTAGAATTCAGTAATTAAGCATACTCAGTTGTATTAGAACCCCTTTAAATGGGATGTAGGATCAGATGGATGGATTTGCACTGTACAAAACTTTCATTTTTTTTCAAGTGGACTTTTCTCAAGCTCTAAATCTGTATTTCCCATATTTATCCAAAGCTTTAAATCTCCTCCAGACTGTCAAGTTTCAAGAGCTAAGGAAGTACAGTTTGGAAAATGAGCATACCACTGGACAAAAGGCAGAAATAGTCTCCTTTGTCCTCTCATCAAACACCCAGGGTGGGATTTCATAAAATCCCATGATGTGTGTGTGTGTGTGTGTGTGTGTCGAGGTGGGGGGGGCAGCCACAGTATTTATCTGTTGCTGTTTTTCATCTACTTCCCTATTCGAACTGTCCAGTTCCAATCCTCCTCCCCATTCTCTCCTTTTTAAAAACAATATGTTATACATGTGTAGAGTTACAAAACATTTACATAATTAGTTGGATGACTTCTGGGCAAGTAACCTCCCTTCCCGTATTATTTCATAAATAGGGCACGGTCCAGCACCAACCCTCCTCCCCATTTTCTCCTTTTTAAAAATAACAATAACCATGTGTTTGAACTGCAACTTCAAATTTTCAAAATGCTTTTGCATTTAATACTACCAGCTAGTATATGTATGTACATATGTAGATATCATTTTAAAGTTTGCAAAGTACTGTACATACATTATCTCACTGGGTTTTTGCACAACAGTCCTCTAAAATAGGTAATTTTTTAAAGCCCCTATTTACAGAAAAGAAAACTGAATATAAGAAAAGGGAGTTGCTTGCCCAGAAGTCACTCAGCTAATTATGGAAAGGTTTTGTATCACAACACATGTATAACATATCAAATTGCTTGCTTTCTCAATGGGAGAGATAGAGAAGAAGAAAAAAAGAAAATGAGGAACTCAAAATTTTCAAAACAAATGTTCAAATTGATTTGACATGTAATGGGGAGGGAATAAAATACAAAATAAATAAAAAATACTGAAAAAAATAATGAATTTGAACTCACCTCCCTGACTCAGTTTAGCATTCTATCTGCTATCCACTTAGACATCTTTCTGGTTTTTGTGAATGTCTAGTCTAGATAAACTAGATAGTCTCTAATAAATCTATACAAATATTTTATCTCTAGGGATAGCAATGCTACATATTTTCAGTGTTTTCCTCACAACCACTTAAGTTAGATTGTATATCACTATCCCCATTTGACAGATGTAAGTGACCTGATTATGATCCCCCGATTTGTATCTGAAGTAAGATTTGACCCTGTATTTCAGGATTATGGTCATTCTCCTACCCTCCCTCCTAGGAACATGCCTGGGAAGTAAGCTGGGCCAAACCTGATTTTCCAGAAAAGGAAACTGAGAGTAAAATGATTTGGCTACACAACCAGGGAAAAGCAGAGCTGGCACAAACAATGATATACATTTAACTCTCACTCTACTTATATAATTTTTTCTCCCTAGTTTTTTTTAAGTCCCAGCTAAACTTTCCATCTACAGGAATCCCTCCCAGATTTTTTTTAGGTTTTTTTTTGTAAGGCAATGGGGCTAAGTGACTTGCCCAAGGTCACACAGCTAGATTATTATTAAGTACCTGAGGCCAAATTTGAACTCAGGTCCTTCTGACTCCAGGGTCAATGCTCTATCCACTGTACTACCCAGCTGCCCTCAGTTCTTCCTAATTCTAGTGCATTCCCTCCTGTATTTCTATTCATCTAGTGTGTTCTATATTTTCCAGAAATGTCTGACAGTTTTGAGGTTTTCTTGGCAGAGATACTGGAATGGGTTGTCATTTCTTTCTCCAGCTCATTTTACAAATGAGAAACTGAGGCAAACAGCTTTAAAATGACTTGCCAAGGATCACACTAGTATCAGCTAGTATCTGAAGTTGGCCTGGAACTCAGGACCTCCAGACTCCAGGGTCAGTGCTCTGTCCACTGAGTCACCAAGCTGCCCCTATTTATCCTGTACTTAGCTGTTTTGTACATAATTGTTCGTTGTCTCCCTCCATAAGATTGTGAGCTCCTTGAGGGCAGGGACTATCTTTTGTCTCATTTTGTATTCTCAGAACTTAACCAAGGGTCTAACGTAGTAGGTTCTTAATAAATGTCTCTTGACTTGCTGACTCCTAACAACTCTGGGTTATCAAACTCCATATATAATGAGTATAATACCGATAAGGAAAATAAGACTTCAGTGGACATTGCTACCAATGTCATTGGTTTCTCTGGTTACAATGCATCTTTACTTTCCACCATCTGGTTTGTGGCATTATCCCCTTATCCCCTCAAAGGAAAGTAGTACAAAGTAAGACAAAGCCCTAGCTTATTCTTTCCTGGCAAGGCTCCATTCCAGTTTCTGCTCTGCCTAGAACGTCTTTTTAGCCCCTTTCATCTGACACCTCTTCATCAATGCGCACAATTCCCTGGAGAAGACTTCTCTCTAGGGAGCCAAATCCTAGTCTATGTATCGTTTTTGTCCTCTTTCCCAGCTCTCCAGCATCTCTGGTTGTTTACTATTTAATTGTTTTTCAATCTTGTCTGACTCTTTATGACCCCATTTGGGATTTTCTTGGCACAGAGACTAGAGTAGTTTGCAATTTCCTTCTCTAACTCATTTTACAGATGATAAAACTGGGGCAAACAAAGAAATTACTTGCCCAGGGTCATACGGCTAGTAAGTGACTGGTTGTTTTAAAAACCCAGGCCAAGGACATTATTCAAGTGAATGAGCTAGCTGCGAATCAGTAATATTGATGTGGTATATTGTAGCAATGAAGTGAGCATATATTGGCCGAGGAAATTCACACTTTATCATGGAGATATCATCAATATCAGAAGAAATTAGTGGATAGGACAGTATCTGGACAGTACTATTGTTTGAGACCCAATATCATCGATAAGAAAACTGATGACCCACAAGGGAAAATGACTGGCCTCAAATCACACAAATAATAATAATACTCATAATGGCAGTTGAAATAATAATAGGCTACAAAATTTCTGAAGCACTTTGTAAACACTGTCTTGTCTGATTCTCGCAAAAGCTCCAGGAGAAAGACTGTCATTTACCCCAACTTTACAGATGAAGAAACAGATAAAGAGAAGTTAAGTTGACTTGGTGATCACTGTGGTGTGGTGGTGGTGGATAATTAATAGTAACTGAGGAAACAATCCAAGCTATATGCTTTATTATTAAGCATGTCAGTGAACTCCCTGGTCAGTCATTCCAAAGCTCTGAATACAAAATGAGACAGATTTTTGTTTATTAACAAATTCATCAAATAAGACCAATTAATCAAAAGAAAACAATTAACCAGGATACAAAATTAAGTTATCAGGTTTCAGATTAGAAGAAAAATTAAGAACTTTCCAAGTTAGGAGGAGGAGAGCAAACAGATGCAACTTCCTGGAGTCAGAAAAAGAGATGTCCCATTCCCCCCAGGTACCTATATTCAGTCAAAGGAATGTGGAAACAATAACTGACCAGGATGGAGTCAGTTATCAGTTAAAACATATGGGTTGCTTGAGAGATACAATTGTGAGAAAAACTCCTTTGCATCAATCTTTGGATTGTGTTTCTGGTCTGCATCACGTGGGTTCTTAGTTAAGGATCTCTCAAGCAACAGATAGAATTGGTCCAGTTCCCAGTCACACAGGGTTGGATTAAAACAATGCAATAAAGTTTTCCCACAGTCCCCATAATTAACTAAAGTTTTCTCATAAGATAGAAATATCTTTTTGCAAGGCAGATGGGGTTAAGTGGCTTGCCCAAGGCCACACAGCTAGGTAATTATTAAGTGTCTGAGGTCAGATTTGAACCCAGGTACTCCTGACTCTAGGGCCGGGGCTCCATCCACTGCACCACCTAGCTGCCCACAAGACAGAAATAATTTAAGAGAAAAAGAACTGTGCTAGGTCCAGAATTCAGTCCCAAGATGGAGTTAGTGTGGTTTGCCCAAGTCCCACAATTGCCTACAGCAGGATTTGAACTCAGGTAGGTCTTCCTGACTCTTACTGGACTGCCTAGTTGCCTCTGTAATGACATTCTTTAGTAAGTAACAAAGTCAGGACTCGAGCCTCTGCCTTGTGATGCTAAGTCCCGGGCTCCTCTCTACTACACCCAAAATGTGCCCTTTGTTACTAGTTCAAAGTATCCTAAGATCATGGGAACCTGAAGGCAGTCTAGATGAGTCCAGCCTCCACATTTTACAGACAAATGAAGAAAGTCAAGTCCAGTGAGTCTAAATGATTTGCCTAGAATTATAGGAAACTGAGGCTAGATTCTGAAGTCAGTTTTTCCCATTTCCAAGTCAAGTACTTTATCCCTTAAACCACCATGTTTTACAGCTTGATACCGTACCCAAAAGCCTAACCTGCATTAAACTAAATTTGCCATATTATTTGAGGTATAGAAATTAGCTCTTAAAATGATTTAAGTGAATACTGAAGAGTCTCAAAGGTGGTAAATCTGTGGTTATTCTTTTTTGTTCATGATTTTGAAAGGAAAAACAGCTATTTTTCATTTTACTACTCTTTATATCTTTGTCTACATTTTGGAATAAGAGAAACTTATCCTAGAAGAGTCTTCTTGCATGAACCTAGCTCCATGGGGACCAGGAGAATTACCTATGTCAATAAAATACTCTATAAAGAAATTGAATTTTTAGCAGCAAAGTTGCCACCTGAGACAGCCCCTCGACCATAGCACCTCCCACACACACTTCATCATCGTTTTCTTCCCTACCATTGTGTCCTTATTCTTTCTTCCTCAAGCAAGTGGGATCCTAACTCCTCTCCAGGATAATAGGTCCTAAGAGATCTGTGGAATGCTTTTCTTACATCCTTTCAGATCAGCACTTGTGTGGTTCTTCCCCCTTCACATCTGGGGCACTCACTCCTATATCCAGTGGTGGGAAGATTGGGAGTAGGGAAGGATGGGTACATATTTACCAATATTGTCATAAATATTGATGACTTACAGGTGAATACAGCAGACTAAGCAAATACTTTTCATTGTTCCTCCTAGATACAAGTTTTGTTACAGAAGAAAATAAATACCTATAGTTCTTCAAGGTTGAAATAGTTTTTCTATATTCTTTTGCTGCCAAGTTCTGGATTCTTAATTTTTATGTGTGTGGCACAGATGCCATTGGCATTCTGGGAAAATCTATGAACTCCTTCTTAGAATAATATTTTTAAATGCATAAAATGAAATAATTAGGATTACAATAAAACCAATTATGTTGAAATGAGGTTATCAAAATATTAAAAAATGCTTATAAATTCCAGCTTAAAAACCTGTTATTCCAAAAATGTAGCAACAAAATAGTCCAAGAATCCTGATATGTTTGTTTGCTGGAAAGTTGTTGAAAGAAAAAGAAATTCTCATTCTATCTCTATACTATATTCATTAAATGCAGTCTGATAGTGCATATGTGAAAATTCTCATGAAGACAGGAATTAAATATTCAGCCTTTTTTAAAGTGGGGAAAAAAATTAATGATTTAGAGTGACCTTAGAGGGGCAGCAAGGTAATGTAGTGGACAGACCACCAGCTGTAAAAATCAGGAAAACCTAACTTCAAATCTGGTCTCAGAATTACTTCGTGACCCTGGGCAAATCACTTAGCCCTAGTTGCCTCCCAAAATTAAATATATATATATATATGTATATATATATATATATATATATGTATATACATCTATATACGTATATATAGATGTATGTATATATATATATATATATATATATATATATGTTAAAAATAAAGTGACTCTTGAAATTGATTATTCAGTCCAAACCAAACTGAAGTCCAAAGAGGTCACATACTCACCTGTATGACTTGCCCAAGGTCATTCATCTATTTCTTTTAAGTTCATAGAATTTGGAGCTGAATAGGACCTCAGAGATCACTTGCAATTTTTTAAAATCTTATATAAATTAGAGAAGGAAGAGAAGCATGAATCCAGAAGATTTACCCAAGGATGCCTGACTTCCTCACACTTTCCTTTTTGGTCGCCTAGTTGCTGTAAGCCAGGAAAAATTCAAATCCAGTATGATATCTTCATGTTAAGCATGTGAATGTGAGTTTGGATTTTTTTTTTTGTGGAACATGGAGGAAATGAGAAAGAAATGCTTTTGCTATTTAAGTACAAAAACATTTTGCGTCTAGATTGTCTGAGTGAATATCACCTGTTTGCTTTTCCTTCTTGCCTGAAAGCACATTTTTGTGCTTTTCCTGAAGTTTATCCATTTTCAGTAGCCTTAAAGGAAGAATTTTTAATATGTGCCTTGAGGACTCCAAAATCATAGAAAGTCTTGCACTTCTTATGGGAAGGGGAAAAGTCAACTCCAGAGGACAAGGTATAGTGTTGGTCTGAATTTGAATACCAATTCTGCTATTTACTAGTTACATTCCTTGGATAAGTTATTTCCTCTTTAAGAAACTCAGTTTCACTATCTATAACTTGAGAAGGTTGGATGAAATCATAGGATCATAGATTTAAAGCTAGAAGACATCTTAGAGGTTATCTTTTCTTAACCCTTTCATTTTACTGATGAGGAAACTGAGACCCAAAGAGGTAGAGGAATTTTCCATACAGGGAGTGAGAAGAGCTATGATTTGAACATTGGGATTCTTATTCCAAAATCCTTCCCTCTTCTTTATGGTACCAAGAGCTGACCTCTAAGGTCTTTCCTTTCCAGTTTATTCTATGAATAAACATACTTTCCCATTTAAACAAATTAAATTACAGCATCCATGAAAGCTGCCATTACCTAGTCTGGTGATTTGTCCAAATATCATCTGGTGAACTGGGGAGTTGATTTAAATAATATCATCTCAGAGAAGACTTTGAGGCCTCAAGGTGTTCAGTAATCTGCCAAAGCAGCTGCATTTAGCCAACCAAAAAGAAAAACGTCTCCCACCCAGACTCTTCTCCAACCCAGCTGCAGCAGCACATGGCTGGTTTGACTTAGGCCTGGCTGCCTTTCAGGGGAAGACAGATGGCTGATAAATGATTGGAAGGAGTTTCCTGACCAGCTTTCTCTCCAGAGTAACTTGGAGCAAGCTAGGGGTTTGAGCTCCTCCACCAGAGGCACTGGTATAGACCGATGCCTCGCCTCTTGCCTAGTTTTCGGAAGGTTGGCTCCGGGTTGTAGAGTGGGTGTGAGGGCGGATGGTGGTTTCAACATCCATTTTCATTTCCTGGGAGAGAAAGTAGAGGAAGGAGAAGAGAGACGAAATGCTCCAAGAGCTCTGAAATCAGAAGAGATGGGTATTCGAGAGTATTAGCTACAAAGAACAAATTTAAGCAAAAGACGTGATTCAGAGAGTCTTATCAGTCACAGAAAAGTGAAAGTCTTTGGAGATGGCATGGTGTTCTCTCCCTTTTTATCTGTATCTCTTAAGAATCTTAGCTTCCTTCAAAGCACAGCTTGGGTGCCTCTTTCTCCTACAGGAAGCCTTTCCTGATCATCAGGTTCTTACGCACTTACTTTCCATATTTTGTATACAACCCCCCACAGTAGAATATAATTCTAGCTACTATATAGTCTATGTATTCTATACTACCATAATGCTCCTTCAAGGCAAATTCTATTTCATTTTTTTCTTTGAAGCCACAGAATACATTTAGAGCTGGAAGAAAACTTAGAGGTCATCATGTCCAAGGTCCTCATTTTACAGAGGAAGAAACTGAGTCATCACAGGTTTAGTGGCTTGTTCAAGATCAAACAGTACATTTTTCAAGTAGGATTTACACTCAGGTCTTCCTGATCCCCGGTCCAAGCTCCTCTCTACTATACAACGCTGCTTCTCATGCCAGAGGACCTGGGCTCAATCCAGACTCTCCTCTTTGCTGCCTATAATGGGCAGAGCATTTCATCTCTCTGACCTTCAGCTTCCCCATCTACACAGTGAGAGGGACGGATACAATAAATTCTCCGGGCCCTTCCATCTCCAAATCTATAATCCCAGGCATAGCATGGTCTCGACAGAGAGGGCAGTATGCTCTGGTTGGTAGCAAGGCAGAAGGGAAGCAGCCCAAAGGAAATGGGAGATCCACATGTTTAGAGAGCCCACCCCAAATGGCCACATGAAGTAATTGTGCCAGAACTGTGGTAGAGCATTCCGAGTTGGTTTCCATCTGATCAGCCACAATCGGACTCATTGTCTCTAACGTGGTGATATTGTTTTGGTCTTCTTCGGTAACAAAGGACAAGCACTAACCAATCCTATGAAACTGCACCACCATTCAGTGGGAGGGCATTCAAGGGCATTGATTAGCATTTCATTTATCATTTGAGCTATTCAGAGCTATATGGGATGACCTTAGGATTCAATGAGACTTCCATGGTTATAACTCCAATGACCCTTAGCAGGCTCTATGACTATGACATTTTGAAGTCAGTCTACAAGGTAACTGTTCCATTCATTTACTCAAGTCACGCATACTGGCCTCCTCATGCAAAAGTATCTGCTTTTTATTTGCAAATTGCTTTCATTGTGCCTCCCAAGGTCCCTGCCTTTCCTGATTTTCTCAGAAATACTATTGCTTCTAGTATTTCTGCCAGCGGGCAGCAAGGTGGTGGGGTGGATAGAGCACTGGACCTGGAGTCAGGAAGCCCTGAGTTCAAATCCAGATTCAGACACTTAACAACTATAAAACACTGAGCAAGTCATTTAATTCTGTTTACCTCACTTTCTTCATCTATAAAATGAGTTGGATAAGGAAATGGTAAACCACTCCCATATCTTTGCAAAGAAAACCCCACAAATGGGGTCACAAAGAGTCAAACACAACTGAATAGCATTTTATTTATTTACTTGGAAATATTCTGAAAAGGTTTCCATTGGTTTTACAAGACAATGAACCAACAAGGTTAAGAATCCTGTTCTACGCAAGTTTTTGGTCTTTGTTTTCTTTTGTTTTTTAGTTTTTGCAAGGCAGTGGGGCTAAGTGACTTGTCCAAGTATTTGAGGTCAGATTTGAACTCTGGTCCTCCTGACTCCAGAGTCAGTGCTCTGTTCACTTATGCCGCCTAGCTGCCCCCGTTCTACACAATTTTGACTGGTTTACCTTGACTTTTTAATGATTCAGCAGAGAGTCAGTATGGAAAAGTGATTAAATCATTGGTCTTGGAATAAGGAAAACCTGGCTTCAAATCCTACTTCTGAGTTGTACTAGCTACTTTCCAAATAGCCAAGACTTCATTTCTATGCCTTAGGGAATTCTCCAAGACTTATCCACTAAGTTATAACCTTCTTTGGATGCAATCTACGTTGGTAGGAGGGAGATCTCATACCCACAAAAATTACATATCCTTCATGGATGATGAAATGAAGATACTAATAATAACCAACATTTTTATTATACTTTATAGTTTATGAATTCATTTCTTTCTATGAGCCATCTTAAATGTTCCTGGACAGAATCTTGTGAGTGTTGTAGATCAGGAAACTGAGGCTCAGGTATGAGAGGTCACTTTTCTGAGGTTACAAAGCTAATAAGAACCAGATCTTGGATTCAAATCCAGGTCCCCAATCCCAAGCCAGGTACCTATCCACTACACCACTTCAGCATTAGAAGAGTAGAGAAATATAGTATAATAGAAAGGATAATTATAAAATGTCTGAGATCAGATTTGAACTCAGGTCCTTTTGACTCCAGGGTCAGTGCTCTATCCACTGTACCTCCTAGCTGCCCCTCAAATGCCATCTCTTTGGTTTGCTAGCTTAGTAGTCAGACTCCTTATCATTTCTGGGCCTCAGTTTTCTCATCTGTAAAATGAGGGGTTGAACTGAATGGTTTCTACAATCCATTCCAGATCTAAATCTATAGCTCCAGGATACTGAATACTTTGCAACTTAGTCTACAGCATTAGTATTAGGTCGAGAACAACTTGAAGTCTAGTATCTAACAATCCACAGTGTGCTAGAGTCTACCATTCATTCCCCAAGGGTCCAGTTGACAGTCCATATAAAGGAGGATCCTTAGGCTGTGAAGCAGAGCCCAGATGAATCATGTTTAAGACCACTAACCTAAAGCAATAATAAACTCTTTGAAGCAGTCAATGCTTCCCAAGGCATCTATCTCTTTCCCTGGATCCTCTGTTTTGATGCCAGGAGCACTTTCACTTCCTTGACCATTTATTAGTTGCATTTCTTATAGGATGCCTGCCTTGGTTCATTATCTGGGCTACTGCCTGTTATTAGGGTCCATTTGTAGTTATTACAGCCCCTGTCTACTTTGGGGTCTTATCACCAGGTAAACAAACTCTTTATCTTTATCTTATTTTTGTCATTTTTTTCAAGAGCTGAATTAGATATCCCTTGAGAGCACACATTTGGTTCATTTTTTTCCCCACTCCATCATCATAAATGTTTATACACAAGGTACCCAAGAGTTCCTTGAACTGTTCTCAACTCTTCTAGGCAGGCTTGTTTTTACTTTAGCTCTCCTCTCCTATTTCTGACCATTATCTTGGAGAAAACGGCAGCCAAGTCTCTTCAAACAAGCCATTTACTTCAAAAAGATGTTTTCTTTTGTCTGTGCAAAATCAGAAAGGTGGAAGACAGGGGTGGGAGTGAAAGTAACTCTGGAATTGGAATCCATGGATCTGGAGTCCTATTCCAGCTTTCTTGTTTTATTAAGTTTACAGATTTGAGAAATCTACTTAACTGCTGTAAATGGTAGTTTCTTCACCTGTAAAATTGGAACACTACTACTATAATAAGATTTGCAAGTTTGTTACGTTGGTTGTTGTCCTTCAAGAAGACCAAAATGTTGTTGATATGTTGGGGTCAATATACAGTGTATTTGACTAAGACTGATCAAACCAAAGGGAGTTCAGAATGCTCTACCCCAGGTTGGGCACAAATAATCCACATGAACACTTGGAATGGAGGTGTCTAAATCTGCACATCTCATTTTTCTCTTGAGCTACTACAATTCCGCTCTACTCAAAGAGTATAGCACCTTGTTTGATGTAAGCATGTCACAGTGGCCAATCCAAAGAAGGCAGGGTCTCCCATGTCATGCAACCGATTCCAAAGTTCTTCAGAGAGACCATGAAAGTGTCTTTTATGGCTTCTTCTGATTTCCATGTTAATACTTACCTTGTGTGAGTTCTCTGTAAATAGTCTTTTAGGCAAACTTTCCAACCCCCTGTGCCAAGATCCTTTGGTATGGTACTCTTTCCTTATTGGTGGAGATGAAGTCCCTGCCCAACAGTGAGGGACACCATAGAGTTGGAAAGAGAGCTCCAGTTTTCACTAGTTCCTCTTCAAGGTCCTTCAGAACCAATTTCATCTGGGTCTCTTGTAGGACCAGTCTTCTTCAAGCTTCTTCAGGTACTTTTGAAGTCCAGTCTCATGAGGGAAGAAGTAAGAAGCCAGCCTTACTTTAGATTTCTAAAGAAAAAGACTGAAGACATGAGAGGGATCAGTAGTCTCTATTATGTCCCCCTTTCCAGATTTCTACATTAAACTATGAGGAATTTCCCCAAGGGTGAGATCTAAGACCCTCTCTCTTGGGTGAGTTATTTGCTGTGAAATAGATAAATGGGTTTCTTTGCTATTTGCTATGTGTGTTTACTATAGAATTGGCATTTGGTGGTATAGGTGTCAAACCTTGGATATAGAGCATGAGGTCCTCCTTCACATCCAAGAAATGAGAAAGATTAGGAATTAAATGGAATCTGATCTCTTACACCATCAGCCTTTACAGAAGACTAACATACTTCTGATCCAGTACCCTTTCTCTGAGGAGAGCAGAGTGATGTCCTCTGGCTCCAATCTCTCTCTTCCTGTCCTTGCCATAATGAAAGCCTTCCTTGAGAAATAGAGGAAGAAGAGGCTAGAGGCATCTATTCTTCCTTCCTTTAAGCCACTTTCTAAGACAGTCCACTCCTCACATGTAGGGTCCCACTACACTTTGGGGATTACTCCCATATTGCTCACTGCATTAGGATTAGAAAATAGGGACTGAACCTGTAAATCATTAGGTGAGGTGATTCCTTTTACCAATGCAAATGGACATCTACTTTGCAACTTGTAATCTTTGAGAGTTGCCAGGAGTCTTGGGAAATTCAGAGATTTGTTCAGGATCACATAGCCACTATTGAGGCAAGACTAACCTCTGGACTTCTTTGATTCAAGGTAGACCCTCTGTCTCCTATGCCAGGACTGCAGTGAGAAAAATGCTATATATAAAAAAAGGGAATAGTGGATAGGGTACCAAGATTGAAGTCATGAGTTCAAACCCAGTCTCATTCACTTGTTGTGACCCTGAGCAAGTCATTTAACCCTGTTTGCTTCAGTTTCTTCATCTGTAAAATGAGCTGGAGAAGGAATCGGCAAACCACTCCAACATCTTTGCCAAGAAAAATCAAAACGGGGTCATAAAGAGTCAGACACTATTGAATAACAACAAAGTTAAAGTGTACAGCCTTTCCATTTTAAAAGTATTAACTTCAAGAGCAAAATCTCACCAAATCTCACCAAATCACCAAGTCAATTGTTTTGTAACTATCATTGGAAATTTTTATCCCTTCTTTGCAGTAGAGAAAAATGTAACATCTCTAAGCCTCAATTTCTCATCTATAAAAAAGGCACATGATTGTTGTTATCATGTATATTTAGTATTTTGTAACCCTTGAATCCCTATATGAAGAACTATGATCAGGATTAATAATGACATTAAACCTCATGACCACTAAACCAGATCAAGAAAGAGTCCTGATTCCCATTCATGATTCTGTCATTATCTAGCTATGTGACCTTGGATAAGTCACTTTAACTCTTGACCATAACTGCAAAATGAAGAAATTAGAACTAGATGCTTTCTAGGTCCCTTCCAGCTGTAATGCCCTATGAATCACTAAATATTTAGGTTAGACTGTGAAAGACCTAGTAACTCTGACTGATATAAGAATCCACCACAATTTCAAAGAATTCATAATGAAAAATATTATCTACCTCCAGAGGCAGAAATGATTGACTCAGAGTGCAGCTTAAAACATTTTTTCACTTTCTTTTTCTCTTTTTTCAGAACATAGCTAACGCAGAAACATGTTTCCATGACTTCATATATGTAATGAGTATTATACTTCTTGCCTTCCTGATGGCTGAGAGAGGGGGTGGAGATAGGGAGAAGCCTTGGAGCTCAAAATAAAATATATTTTTAAAAACTTTAGATTAGAGAAACATTTTTGACTGAAGAATAAATAAATAGAAGTGGATAAGAAGTTCTATAAGCTTTGCTTAAAGTTTCAAGGAAAGTAATTTTGGCCTTAGATGCAATTTTAATGCTCTAAAAAAATCCTTATAAATGTAATTTTCAAATTTTAAGGCTCTAAGAACCATGGTTTTTCTCCTTGTATACCATGACAGACCTATCTTTGAAAAACTTCATGTTCTTCAATATAGAGATTGTGAATAACTGCTTCATGGAAGCCCTCCTGATTGGGTAATCGGATTAACTAAATTTAAGACTTTTTTTAATTCTTTCTACAATTGCCATTCAATGCTTCTGAATCCTGGCCATATCTCTATTTTGCCAGTAATGATTTTATGTTTGTCTGGCTAATGATCTCTAAAATTAGCCAAAGTCTTTTGGATATTCCTTTAAAACTTCTTGCTGCAGCTTGATAATTTTTCCATCATAGAGAAAAACCCTGGACATTAGGATAACCTGCAAGCTCAGAGTGTGACTTAGCAGCGCCCAAAGATAATTTGATCTCAGGCAACATTAATAGAACTTTAGTGTCCAGAAAAAAGTAAATGATGAACTCACTGTTGTGACCCTGAACAAACCCTGTTCAGACCACTGTGTTCAATTCTGGATTCACCATCTATGGAGACACTGACAAATGGAAGTGGGTACAGAGGATCATAATCAGTATAGTGGAGAGACTTCAAACTATGTGAAATGAGGATTGATGGGAGGAACTAAGGTGCTTTGCCTGGGGAAGAAAATTCTTAAGGGAGTCATGAGAGCTATCTTCAAATTTTTCAAGGGCTTGCATATCATGGAATCTCAAAATTGGAAGGGACCTCAGAGACTATTTAGTATAACATGAACTCAAATAAGATTTCAACAATCCTGTCAGGGATTATCTAGCCTCTACTTGAAGACTTTAAATAAAAAGAACCCACCAGCTCCCAAGGCAATCCCTTATATTTTTGAATAATTACACAGAATTTTTTCCTAATCAAGATATATTGATCAATCACTTGATGAAATCACATAGATTAGGGCAAGTAACAGAGAGAACAAGAAAAAGACAAAAGGAATCATGATCTTAAAGTGTGTATATCTACACTGTTGCCTGTTTAGGAAGTATGGAAAAGTTTTCTGATCCAAATCAATGGAATTAAAGGGAAGCTGTCTACTGTTGAGGCAGCTAAATGGTTCTGTGGGTAAAGCTCTTCTGAAAATCAGGAAAACCTGAGTTCAAACCCAATCTCAGACACTTATTAGCTGGGTGACCCTGGACACTTAATCTCTGTGTTTCAATTCCCTGGAGAAAAAAAGTGGTAAACTACTCTGGTATCTTTGCCAAGAAAACCATTAGACAGTTTTGGCATGCTGTGATTCATGGAGTCACAAAGAGTCAGACACAACTGAATGTTTGAATAACTCTCATCATTTGGCCAGAAATTAGCCATGTTTCTGTTTGGCCCTTTGAAAATCAAGATACACCCTATGGAATTAGTTGAGATAGGAAGTCAGTCTGATGAGTATGGGGGTGGGGGTGGGGTGGGGAGAGAACCCAGATTGGAGGAAGAACTCAGCTCTTAAAAAATCACTTTTGCATTTTCCCTTGTCCCTACTAGAAGGCAAGAATGTGAAGGGGGGCTCTCTCTACTCTATCAATATTGCATCTTGTCATGTTCTATTCAATAAGGAGGCCCCTCACTCAATACAGAATAGGCTCTTGAACCTCATCAGAACTATATACTCAACAAAGATTTCCTACCCAAGTAGCAGTATGAGGATATCACAGAAGGGAAAGAACATCTGGGTCCTATAATGATGGAGTATTAAGTTTGTCAGTACCACATAAGGTTCCCTAGGTTTGTGCTTCTCTACCAGGTACTCTAAAAATGTTCCCATCTTCCCCATTGATACAAAGTGTAGTTGTGGGACTATGTGCCCCATGTTTGGGGAGAAGTATTTTGATCCTATTGTTCTTAAGCCACCAGCTCAGTAAATTCCTTTGCTTTGAACTTATTCTGTCTACCAGAAGATTATTAAGGGTAAATAAGTGCACTGATAGGGACCTTTCAGTTATATGGTTTTAGGAATGTGAACCCAGAGTACACTGAACCCAAAATAATC
Organism: Macrotis lagotis; assembly: GCF_037893015.1. Classification (NCBI taxonomy): domain Eukaryota; kingdom Metazoa; phylum Chordata; class Mammalia; order Peramelemorphia; family Peramelidae; genus Macrotis; species Macrotis lagotis. Next base: position 218,842,062 of record NC_133662.1, read on the forward strand.
ATGGAATCCAACCTGTAAGGGAGAGTTGGTAATATTCTCTAGAGAGGCACTACATCTACACCAACCCTAAATCTGTCTCTCCATAGTTTCCCTCATCCTTTGCTTCTAGGTCCTTCCTCTGTGCTTATTTTTCTTAGCCCCAATCTCTTTTCCATATGATAATTTTTCAAATATGTAAAAACAGTTCATAATTCCTCCAAGTCATTTCTTCTCCAAACTAAATTTTCTCAGTTCCTTCCTTCCTGATCCTCAAATGGCATTATCTTGAGGTTCTTCATCATCATGGGCACCTTCCTTTGGATGTGTTCCAACTTATCACTATTCCGTCCTAAAACATGGTGCCCACGAGTGAAAAACTTACTCTAGAAATGATATTACCAGGAAAGAGTATGGCAGGCTTCATGTTCTTCTTATTCTGGACACTAATACCATTTAAGATAACATTCAGATTTTTGACTGTGTCACAGTGTTGATTCATATTGATCTTGAAGTCCACTAAACCTCCCAAGTGTTTTTTCATAGGGCAAGTCACTTAACTTTTGTTTACCTTGGTTTCCCCAACTATAAAATGGAGATACTAATAGCATATACCTTACAGAATGATTATGAAGATCAAATGAAATAATATCTATAAAAATTATCTCTGTCCCCAACTCATAGTAGATACCATATGAACACATTCTTTTCTCTCTTCCTTATAAGAAGCAATGACAATTTTGTGCAGAATACTTCAATTCACCAAGTGACAGAGCCATTTGCTAGTTCTCTAGGTCATGTTCTCCTCTATTTGTGTTACTAATCTGCCTTACCCAATGATTGTCATTTCTATGATATCACTTGCATTTTTTAGAAAATCTAATTTATAGGGGTAGTTAGGTGGCGCAGTGGATAGAGCACCAGCCCTGGAATCAGGAGTACCTGAGTTCAAATCTGGCCTCAGACTTTAATAATTGCCTAGCTGTGTGGCCTTGGTCAAGCCACTTAACCCCATTTGCCTTGCAAAAACCTAAAAATAAATCTAATTTATAGCCATAGATTGAGGGCCAGAAGGGACTTTATTCATCATTTAGTTCAATCTTTTAATTTTATCAAGAAGGATATGGAGATTCAGAAAGTGAAGTGATTTACCCATGGACACACAGTAGGTTAGTGAGAGAGCCAGCCTTAGAACTCTGGTCTCGGGGCGGCTAGGTGGCGCAGTGGATAAAGCACCGGCCCTGGAGTCAGGAGTACCTGGGTTCAAATCCGATTTCAGACACTTAATAATTACCTAACTGTGTGGCCTTGGGCAAGCTACTTAACCCCATTTGCCTTGCAAAAACCTTAAAAAAAGAAAGAGCTCTGGTCTCTGGATACTTAGGTCAACATTCAATTATCTTCATCTCTTATCTTTCCTCTTTTCATACAATGACAACCTCCTTTCAGGATTTGTTCCTCTTACTATTTTCTCTACCACTTTGATATGGCTCTTATTGCCTTACTACATTATTTATCCATTCCACTTGCTGTCTTTTATTTCTGTTTTTCATGCCCTCTAAGACCTGTTCTTGAACAGATTGTTTCTATTACCACCATCTTAACACTCCATTTGGAGCCAAATTGTCCTCTGTTGCCCTTTTACCACATTAAATTCATCAGAAGGAATTTTAATTGCAGGCACACCAACTGTTGCTTAAATATTTACCACTTTCTTATAACAGGTTTGTTTTTTCAAAAGTATAAAATTATTATAGATTTAAAGGGATCTTCTGAATCATTTAATCTAAACTCTCTTGTTTTATTGATGAAGATGCTGAGGCCCAGGGAGAGAAGCCGACTTGCCTGGGATCCCACAGGGAATGATGGTTAGGGCTTCAAATGGAGCCTTCCTCCCACAGATTCCATGCTGACTCACAAATATCTCCCTCATATCTTTGTTGTTGTTGTTGAGTCGTGTTCCACTCTTCGTGACCCCATTGGGGGTTTTCTTGGGCAAGATACTGGAGTGCTTTACCATTTCTTTTTCTAGCTACTTTTATAGATGAGAAAATTGAAGCAAACAGGTTTAAGTGACTTGCCTAGGATCACAAAGCTAGCTAGTAAATGGCTGCAACTGGATTTGAATGGAGGTTTTTCCCCTGACTTGAGTCCAGCACTCTATCCATTGGGTCTTCTAGCTGCCCATGCTGCTCTTTGTTAACTCTAAATGTAATGGAATTTAGAACTGGAAGTGACACTAGAAATAAACCATGTCCAACCCCCTCATTTTACAGTTGAGGACACTAAAAGAAGTAACTTGCCCAAGGTTGAATAATTAGGAGAGCCTCATTTGGAAACCTCCCTTGTGATCGTATCTGTTTGAAGGGCTTCAATTATCACCTCTAATACTAGTGACTCCTAAATAAATATAATCAAGCCTTAATGTCTCAATCAAACTCTGATCTTTCATTGTCAGTTTCCCATTGGATATCTCCCCTTGGATAGCCCATCAACATCCCATATTCAATTTGTCCAGAACATCTTGCCCCTCCTCTAATTTCCCTGTTTCCAATGAAGGAACCACCATTCTTCTTTCTAGACTTCCATGCTTATAACCCTAGAGCCATCCTCTACTCTTTTCTTTGGTTCCCATAACCAGTCCTTACTAAGTCTTTTCAGTCCTACTTCCACATCTCTCCCATTTGCCCCCCTTCTCTCCATTCATTCTGCCACCATTCTAGATTAGACCCTCATCACCTTTACTCCTCATCACTCCTGAATGAGAGCCTTCTTATCAGACTCCCAGCTTCCATTTCTCCTTTCTCTAATCTAATCTCCACTTAGTTACTGCAATAATCTTCCTGAGGCATGGGTCTGATTGCATCACTCTCCCACTGAACAACTTTCAGAGGGTTCCAATGTTTTTTCTGACCTTCCATTTAAAACACTCCATACTCCTTGAGATCTGTATTTCATATTATTCTCCCTCATGCATTCTCTGTTCCAGCCAAACTAGGCTATTAACTGTTCCCCAAACTCAAGATTCCTTTGCCTTTCACAGGTCATTCTTCTTTCATCCTTCACCTCCTAGCATTCTTATCTTTTCTTCAGGCTCAGTACAACTACCTCCAGATCAATCAGATGGTAGTACTCATGCTTGTTCTCTCTCTCTCTCTCTCTCTCTCTCTCTCTCTCTCTCTCTCTCTCTCACTCATCTGTATACATGTCATAACTCTTCCCCCTTCTCCCAAAATATAAATTCCTCTAGAACAGAAACTGTCTCATTGTTGAGTTTATACCCATTAGATCAGAATATAATTAGAGTTTAGTTAATATTTGATTAATTGAAATGGACACAAATCCTCAGACTCCAAATCCAATAAAACTTCTTTTAAACTATGATACCTTTCCTGGGACTTTGAGAGAAAGTTTTACATTTATTCCCTTCTTTTGAAGAGTTGGCTGTATCTGATGCTGATATATCATGGGACAAAGACATGGTTCCTGCTCTGTAAGAGGTTATGAACTAAAAACAAGGCAAGAATTATTTGAACCCACAAAATATAGATGAACTTGAAATTTATTGGATTAAAGACAGCAAGGTGGATAGAGGGCTGAACCTGGACCCAGGAAGACTAGAATTCGCATTTGATCTCAGACACTTAGTAGTTGCATGACCCCAAGTGGGTCACTTCACCTCTGTCTGCTTCAGTTATTTCATGAGGATAAAATGAGATGTTTGTAAACCTTAAAGCATTATATAAATCCTAGATATTTTAATTATTGCTAATAATAATTAATTAATAATAATAAACAGCTTTGATCACAAAAAAGTATGGAATGGTGAAGAGAGAGTCATGGGAGTTACCCCTTCATTTAAGGTGAAGACAAAGGATATTTATTGTTGCAGGGGATGAATTAGTACACTCTAGAGAATACATGTGAAACAAAACTCTCTATAGGTCATCCCAGGGAGAAAATGGAAAGGAATAAGCAATTATTAAGCAAGAATATTTTTCTTCTTACTTTTTATTTCCAATGCTTTGCACAGTGCCTAGGGATGGTAAACAATAAATGCTTGCTGACTGACTGTTGACTATTCCCCCATTGTGACTCAGAGCCCGTTGGGTGGAAATTATGGCCATGATCTCAAGAATAGGTAGGTGACTCAGAAGCAGCAAGGACATAATCAGGGAATACTACTTTTCCCTGAACAACACTTCTTGTCTATACCTCAAGAGTTGGCATTTTGGCTTTCTTATTTTACTCTCTAGTTGGGGGGGGGGGGATTCTTTTTTCCCCAACGAGACCATGAACTCAGAGAAAATCACAGAATTGGAAAGTTGGACAAATTCTCAGCCGCTATCTAATCTCCCCACATTCCCCCAAAATAAGCCCAGACACAAGTGGTCACACAATTTCTACTTAAAGACTTCTGATGAAAGGAAGGCTATTGCTTATTGAGGGGGCCCATTTCAGTGATAGCTAGCTATTATTGTTAAGAAATTTTATTCTGACACCAGGCCTAAATTTTTCTATTTGCAATTTCTATCCACAGCTCTCCTTTTTACTTTCTCCAGTCTAATTTATCTTCTATATGCCAGTCTTTTAAACACTAGAAGAAAGTTATCATATTGCCCCTGAATCTTCTCTTATCCAAGTTAAATATCCCTGGTTCCTTGAACTAACATGATATGGACTTAAGGCTCTTTATCATTCTGATTACCCTCTTTGGAGTTTCTCTTCAATTTATCAACATCTGTCAAAGTGTGATATTCAGGTTTTGATGTTGTTTAGTCATTTGAGTTGTGTCTGACTTTCTGTGACCCTATTTGGGATTTTGTTAGCAAAGATGGGGAGGGGGTAGCTAGGTGGCACAGTTCAAATCTAGCCTCAGACATTTAATAATTGCCTAGCTGTGTGACCTTGGGCAAGTCACTTGACCCCATTGCCTTGCAAAAACCAAAAAAAATAAAAAGATAGAGGAATGGTTTACCATTTCCTTCTCCAGTTTATTTTATAGATGGGGAAACTGAAACAAACAGGATTTAATGACTTGCCCAGGATCACACAACCATTGATAAAAATGTTAAGTATCACAGCACCAAGCATACATTCCTGGGTCTGGTATATAGACCTCTTGGCATGATGACATCAAACTGAAGGTAAGGATTGTACATCTTGTACTCATGTCCTGGGGCTAAAACCACAGAACATATCATGAAAAGTACTAAATATAAGATGGGGAAACCTCAGGGAGAGACCACAAACTATGGGACACAAATTTCTTGGGAAAGGAAGTGTGCCACATGAGAGCTTCCTATTCTAATAAATTATTTTCCTTGGCTGTGCTAAGGTCAGTTGTTTCTACCTGTTGAAGGTGTAAAAGTATTGTTAGTACCCTCTAAAATTTCAATACCCTGGATTTCCCCCAGGGTTGTCTAGGTTGCCCTATTTCGGTTATAGTTTTTCTAGGCATTAAATGAATAATTGTGAGTTGGTCAATTGGGATTAATGAAAGGACATTAAGGAAGTTAACCAAAATTTATGAAGGTGCCAGACATTGTGCTACGCAAAGGATATAGAAAGAAATGCAAAAACATGCTGCTTGCCCATCTGATGAGACAACTATATATATATATACATATATATATATATATATATATATATATATATTATATACAGAGAGAGAGAGAGAGAGAGAGAGAGAGAGAGAGAGAGATGGATAGACAGATAGATAACTTTGGAATATAGTGGGAAGATCTTAGTTCTCCCTGGAAGCATTTATGAGAAAGAAATCTAGTCAAAGTAAAAGTAACAAATGGAAAAAACACTGACTGCAATCAGAGCATATGAATTCAAATCCCGTCTCTGATTACCACTTATATAACCTTGGGCAATTTTCCTTAACCTTATCAGGCCTCAGTTTCCATATCTGGAAAATGAAAGTTTTGAATTAATTGGCCTCTAAGGTCTCTTTCAACACTAAATCTATGAGATCCTGGGAGAACCAGTTTCAGCAGGCAGCAGTTTTGAAGACCAGATGGAAGGAACTGATGCTAGAGGTCATGAAAGAAGGCTCTGGAGAACTATTCCTACCCAATGCCCTTTTTTCTTATGGCCATTTCAACAGCTGTCACATTAGAAGCAATCTCTGGTATCTAATGTGTCTGAAGATAGTTGATACTAAATTCACCACTTTCAAAGTAACAAATAAGTATTTCGGACCTGATCATTATTCCCTCCTCACTACTCACATGCCAAATATTTATAGAAACTAATATAGCATGTAGTTTACAGCTCCTAATAGGGAGATCATTAGCTCCCCCTACTTGCCTCTCTTCCCTAAGGCAGAGAACTTCTCTAACTTGAGAGTGACTGGTGGAAAATTTACAGAAGTACAATATTTCTTTTCTATAATTGAGACCATTTACTGCTCTTTAGGAAATATTTCTGCCCATTCTCCCACCTTACCGTATCCTGCCCCCTACACACATTCCAACCCCTTTTGTTTACTTCGTGTTTCTTCTAAAAGGTTTGAGTTGTTTCAGAACCTCTAAATCTCCACCCCCTCCATTGTACAAGTAACAGAGGTTGAAGTCCCTAAGCCACTTAACCATAACTGAGTCTTGTTCATTGAATTCAAATACTGTTTTCCTCCTTCAAGATAAATTAGACCAGGGTCATTTTTTTATTTCTCTTCTTCTGGAACAAGGAAGCCGACAGATAGCCTCAGGCTGACTTTGCAGTTTCACATTACTCCTCTGAAGAGAGGTTTTGTTTTTTTTTTTACACCATCAGAAATTGTGCTGTTGCTGTGGTTAAAGTATTACTATGTCATTTGAAAGATCTAAAACTATATTGCCACATAGGATATGAGGGTATATGATCTTACAATATGGTTAAAGACTACTGGTCTTAGAGTTAGGAAACCCAGATTCAAGCCCCAGGTCTACTTCTTATGTCAGAGATAAGGTTGGACAATTCATTTGATCTACACTACTAGGCAAGGATCCTTTTGTGGGTTTTTTTAAAAAAAAATCTTTATTTTTTTTTAAAAAGTATTTATTTTCTCTCTCCCATCATCTCAGTATAAAGAGACAAGACCCTTGTAAAAAATTTGCATAGTTAAGCAAAACAAATTCCCATTCTCCATATCCAAATTCGTACATCTCAACATTCTACATCTGTCCATCAACCCTGTTGTGATATGGGTAGCATAGATGATTCTCTGTCCTCTAGAATCATGATTGGCCACCATATTGATCAGTATTCTTAAATCTCTCATCCTTACAAAAACTGTTCTGAGACTGTTCACTTTACTCTGCATTGGTTCATAGAAGTCTTCCCCTTTTCCAAATATATCAAATATATCCAAATATATCTATTGGCTCTTAGAATGCTCCCCATAGCAACCATTCCAAACCCTCTCAAGTTCTCACCCCATTCTCTTACCCTTTACTAAGTAGATAAACCTCACCTTCTACTTTGGAAGACATTAGGTCCATCATTTTGAACCTCCTTAACTCTTTTAGTCTTTTAATGTCCTCACCTGCTCTCTTTTTCTTTCCTTTTGTCTCAGAGGAAGAGAGACCTGTCCTGGCTAAAGCCAATCCCTCCACCTGTAACTTCATTTCCATTCCGTCCTGACTCTGACTCTCTCTCCCTCTCCCTCTCCCTCTTATCTCTCTCTCTAGCTTTTTCTTTCTGCCCCCCCTCTTTCTCTCATCTCAAAATTTCCCTCTTTCCACCTCAAGCCTATAAATATTGATAAGCCTAAAAAGAGCTTTCCATAACCTTGACATTCCATCATCCTACCTCTAGGATAATCAATGTTTGTTACCTCTACTTCTTCAACATCCATTCAATCTATCAACAGACATTCATCAGGCACTTATCATCAATCAATCCATCATCTATGGGTCAGATTCTGTGTTAGATGTTGGGGATATAAATAAGAAAATAAAACAATACCTATTCTCAGGGCACTATGCTAAATAAATGTTAGAGAGACAAAGCAAAAAAACAGAAATTACTCCTACCCTTGAGAAGCTCATATTCTAGAGGAAGGAACAATAGGTACATAAAGAGGAACATAAAAGATGCATACAGAGTAGATGTAAAGGAACAGGCTCTACCAACCTGAGATTCTAAAAGAATATTTCAGTCAAGGAGACAGTAGAGCTTGGAAACAGGAATTAGGACAACATGAGTGAGAAACAGGAAGTCAACTGGTTGGATTGGTTGAATTGTGCATAGAGGTGAGTAATATAAAAGAAGACTAGAAATACAAGCAAGTGAACTTTAGGTGTCAAACAGAGGGGTTTGTATTTGAATCTAAAGGTAATAGGGAGTCATTAAGGTTCACTGAGCACAGGTTGACATGTGTCAAGTCATTTCAATTTGGCCTTTATTTTCACTGCTCTATTGAAATAGTCTTCTCTAATGACCTCATCACCAGATCTTTTTTCTATCCTTATCCTCTTTGACTAACGTTTCATTTCTCAATAAATACACCACCCTCTCTTTGCTGATTCCCTCTCTGTCCTTGGCTTTTGTGTTACTACATTCTACTAATTCTACACCTACTTCTCTGATAATTCCTTTTCTGTCTCTTCTACTGACTTTTCATCCTCTTCTACTCTTTGAACTTTTCACCAATGTCCTGTTATATGCTTTGTTCTCTCTACAATCCCTTTTCATGTTATCATAGATCTTCTATGACTTGATTCCTTTTCTCTATGTAAATGAATCTCAAATCTCTAAGAGTTTTTGTTATAGTTTTCCTAAAATTGAAGTATCCTTGAATTCCTTGTAAAATTCTAACCTAGTCATTTTAAATAGTTGTTTGACTATATTGTAATTTTTTGTTAACATTTGAGATTTTTACATTTTTTTCATGAGTGACTCTCTTTGTCGTTCCTTAGAATATCAATGCTATTTTGGGCTCATAGAAGTACTTGGTTAGGTTTCATCTTTCTCTATTATTGCAAGTCATTTATTTAGCACAGGAATTAATTGCAATTTAAGTGTTTGATAGAATCCACTTATAAATTCATTAGGGTTATATCAGGGTTTTTCTTTGAAAGTTCATTTGTGTCTTGCTCAATTTTTCTGTCTGAGATTGAGATTTTTAGCTTTTCTATTCTCTCATTGCTCTGATGATCATTTTGCATTTTTGTAAACATTCATTCATTAATCTATATTATTTAAGTTTCCAATTTTTTGGCATATAATTAGATATAGTAGCTACTTAAATTATTTGTTATTAAATAATACTATTACTAATCAAACTAATTCATTTTTAAATCTTTTTTAGTTAGAATAATTTCTTTTTTAAAAACATCAAATTATTCAAAAGTTTAACTTTGTTTACTGGTCATTTGAGGGAAAAGACTTTTTTTTTAACAGTTTATGACTTTTTTTCAAAATTACTATTTTTGTGCCTCTCTTGATTTTGTAGCTCTCTTGATTCTGTAGGTATTTGTAAAATATAGTTTTTTCTTTTTTGTTAATATGAGTTCAGAGGCATAAATTTTATTTTAAGGAATTGCATACCATAAATTTCAATATGTTATCTCATTATAATTTTCTTTGATATAATCATTTATTTTTATGTCATTTGTTCTTTCACTCTTAGGATAAAATTATTTTGAAACCATTTGAGTACTTTGTTCATATTTTCCTGATCAATTATTTTTATTCATCATACTATAACAAAAATTCATTTAATTTTATGTCTTTAGTTATGAGCTCTGTATGTCATATGTGTGTGTCAAATTTTTGCAAAGATATGTATTTAAATAAAAATAACAAATTTCCACAAAGTTTCACAAATAGATAAATAAATAAATAAATACTCAAAAAGATGTGGGATTTCATTTGTTGGAATGTTTCCTCCAAAAATACAGATTACAACTCATTTTGTATAACCAATATCCATGCCCTCCCAAAAGCTCTTCATAAAGACCTTAGCGTGCTGGAGACCTTCTTCAATTCCTCTTGGGATCACAAGAATATTAGTAAAGCATTCTGGCTATTCACTTTTCATTTCTCATCATCATCATCATCATCATCTCTTCATTTGCTTATTTTCTGTTCCAATCATATATTTACTTGATGACATGTTACTCCTGTTTTTCTTTGAATTTCCTCATTGGTTATATGTTACAGACTATTTGCATCTACCAAATCTTTCTCTATTGCCTTCTGTATCATACTCATTTTCAGTTCTTAAATACTGTTGTGTTCCATGTCTCACAGTTATAAACCATACTGACAAATTAATTGTATTAGAAAGATGACTGTACTCTTCATCTCACAAGACCTTGACATTTTCCCCCACGATTTCTTCCTTTATTCTGTTATTATCCTTCTTTTTAAAAATAGCCTTTTTACATAGACCCTTTATTGGTCCCTTCTTTTCTCTTCCATCAAATTGTTCCCTCTCTCATACCACATCTCTTTCATCTTCAGTTTCTCCCTCCCTGTTTCCTTCCCTGCTGTTCCCCAATTTTTCCAAATCTCCCTCATCTTAAAAAATCCTTAATATATCTCACCATATCTACTATTTTTCTATATCTTTCCTTTCTAAGTCAAATTCTTAGAAAAGACATCTGCACTCAATGTCTCCACTTCCTCTCTTTTCAATCCTCTCTTAACTCAGTGTAATCTGACTTCCTGCCTCATCACTCAACTGAAACTCCTGTCTCCAAACTTACCACTGATTTCTTTTTTAACCTGTTAAAAAATTTGTTTTAAACTTTTTTATTGTTTCCAACTACAAGCAATGATAGTTTTCTTTTTATGTTTGTCCTTCATTTTTTGAAGGATCTAGATTTATATATTTTATATTATTACAATAATTTTGTTATAAGAGTAAACATAAGTCTCCCTCCCCCCCAAGAAGATGTGAAACCTCAAGAATAGTGAGAAAGAGAAAAAAAAATGGACTTCTTTCTGTGTTCAGATTCTAATGGCTCTGTCTCTGGGGTGAGTTGCTTTCTTTATCATAACTCCACCAGAGAAGCTGCTTCAATAGTTTTCCCACAGTTGCCATTACTAGCTGTATTTCCTTCCACTCTGTTCTTCCCACTCTCATTTATTCTGTTCTCTCTCATTTCATTCTGTCCCTGTCCAAAAGTGTGTTGTATTTGAGTGCCCTCTCCCTCAATCTTCCCTCTCTTCTATCACCCATTCACCCCTTCCCTCCCCCCATTCCCCCTTATACCATCCCTTTCTTCTCATTTTTCTCTAGGGTAAGATACATTTCTATACCTATCAAGTGTGTATGTCATTTCCTCTCTAAGCCATTTCTGATGAGAATGAAGGCTCACTTCCCTTGCCTTCCCCCATTCCACTCCATTGAAAAAGCTTTTTCTTGCCTCTTATGTGAAATTTCTTAGCTTCTTCTTCATCTCCTTTCCCTTCCTCCTAGTACTTGTCTTTATTATCCATTGACTCCATCTTCTTACTTTATTATACCATTATATTCAGCTTCCTTCCTGTGCCCTGTCTATATTTGCTCCTTCTAACAGCTCTCATAAATAAGAAAGTTCAAATGAGTTTTCACTATCTTCTTTCCATGCAGGAATACAAACAGTTCAACATCATTAAGTTCCTCATAGTTAGTCCCTCTCTTCCACTCCCTCTATGGTTCAGTAAGAGTCATGTACTTGAAGATCAAACTTTCTGTTCAGCTCTACTTGTTTCAATAGGAAAGTTTGAAAGTCCCCTGTTTCATTGAAAGTCCATCTTTTCCCCTGAAAGAGGGTGTTCAGTTTTGCTGGGTAGTTGATTCTCAGTTGTAAACCAAGATCTTTTGCCTTCCGGAATGTCATATTCCAATCCTTACAAACCCTTAATGTAGATGATGCCAGAACCTGTGTAATCCTGACTATGGATCCTCAGAAGTTGAATTGTTTGTTTCTGGCAGCTTTTATAATTTTCTCTATTATTTGGGAGTTTGGGAATTTGACTATTATACTCCTGGAAGTTTTCCTTTTGGGATCTCTTTCAGGAGGTGACTGGTGAATTCCCTCAATTTCTATTTTACCCTCTGCTTCTAAGATCTCAGGCAATTTTGCTGTATTATTTCTTGAAAAATGAAGTCTAGGCTCTTTTCCTGCTTGTGGCCTCCAAGTAGCCCAATAATTTTTAAATTATTTCTTCTGGATTTGTTTTCGAGGTCAGTTGTTTTTCCAATGAGATATTCCATTTTTCTTCTAATTTTTGACTTTTTTTATCTGCATTTAGATTTCATTGCTATTTCTCTGGTAAGTGGGTGGCATTTTTCCATCACAACTCTTTTAGGGGTTTTTTTCAGGACTTTTTTTGCAAGGCAATGGAGTTAAGTGGCTTGCCCAAGGCCACACAGCTAGGTAATTATTAAATGTCTGAGGCTGGATTTGAACTCAGGCACTCCTGACTCCAGGGCCAGTGCTCTATCCACTGCACCACCTAGCTACCCCATTTCTGGCTTTTTTTGGAAGAGTTTTATTTCTTCCTGATTTCTTGCAAAGTCATAAGCTTCCTTTACTTTCATTCTGCATTTGAAGGAGTTATTTTCTTCAGAGAACTTTTTTATCTCTTTTTTCCAGTTGGCCAATTCTGCTTTTTAAGGCATTCTTCTTCTCATTTGCCTTTTGTTTTGCTTTTTCTATCTGGCCTAAACTGGTTTTTAACAGATTATTTTCTTCAATATTTTTTTGTATTTCTTCAACAAGCTGCTGATTTGGTCTTCATGATTTTTCTGCATCACTCTTGTTTCTCCTCCCAATTTTTCTTCCACCTCCCTTAATTGCTTTTCAAAGTCTTTTTTTTTAGCTCAGCCATAGTCTGAGCCCATTTTCTATTTCTCTTGGAGGTTTTGGATATGGAAGCTTTGATTTTATCATCATCTGGGTATGTGTTTTGATCTTCCATGGGACTAAAGCAATTTTCTATGGTCTGATTCATCCTTTTCTGTTGTTTACTCATTTCCTCAGCCCAAGACTAATTTACAGCACTTCCAAGACTTTGGGCTTTTTTTTTGGGGGGGGGGGGGGGCGCATCCCACTGGGACCTTTATTCCTCCAAGGTCTTCTGCTCTCTTGCTTGTGCTTTGATATGTAGATGACCACAGCACTCCCCTCTGCCCTGAAGCTGTAAGGAGGGGCCCTGCTTGGCTATCTTAGTATGGAAGCCCAAACTGCAACCTGGATCTGAGTGTGGGCAAACAGCAGAGTCCTTGCCCCAAGGAGAGCAGAGAAATTTCTGCAGTCTTCCCTGACCCCCTTACCATCTGTGGGCTGTGTTCTGGAGGTGCAGGCTGGTTTCTCCTGATTCTTCTGTGGCTGGTGTTTCTCACTCCATACTCATTCTGTTGTAGAAGAATTCTCTCACAGCCCCTTCAAGCTGTTCCCAGGCTGTGCTGCAACTGGGGCTTTTTCCAACTCCCAGTCCTGGTGAAACACACCTTTCCCACAGAACTTCTAAATTATCTTGGACTGGGGAAATGTATCATTCAGTCTTTCTGTGGGTTCTGCCCCTCTAAATTTTGGCTAGAGTCATAATTTGATGGCTTTTGGAGTTTTGGGGGGAAGGAGTTCCCAGGAAATTCTGCCTTCATGCTGCCATCTTGGTTCTGCCCCAACTATTTTCTGCTGTAGAATCCTAAATCTCAGGATCCTGTCACCTTGGATTTCCTGGATGCTGAACTGCTCCAGATTGCTTTCACCCAATCTTCTGTCTCTCTGGGACAATGTGCAGTCCTTCTCAATAAGAATTAGAGAAAGGTTGTAATCCATCTATGTTCATAAAACAGTGTCTCTGTACCATGAAAGTGCCTCAGTTTCATTCCTTTCCTGTCCCTTTGATTGATTCACCACCAATTTCTTAATTACCATTTCTTTTCATTCAGCATTCTTCTTGACCTTTATGTAGCATTTTATTCTAATGGCCATACTCTTTTCATGGAATAGTCACTTTTATTCTGAAATCAAATGCAAACATACATATTAACAATCTGGTCCTTTCCAATTTTTATGGTCTTCTTATATATATTCTTCTCCACACACTCTGTAATCCAACCATGTCAACTTATTTACTGTTCCTCACAGATAACACTCCATTTCTCATTTCTATATCTTCTCACTGGTATGGATCTCCTATGTCTGGAATTTACCTATTTCTTACTTCCATTGAATCTCTGATCATCACCTTCTACAGGGAGCTTTTCCTGATTCCCCAACCCAACTGTTAGTATATTTCCCCCCTTATCTTCATTTTGCTTATATTATGTATATAGTTATACAGATTGTCTTCCCAATAGAATATAAGCCCGTGGAAGGAAGATATTGTTTCATTTTGTCTTTGTATTCCCAACTCTTAGCATACTACTTGATACATAATAAGCACTTAATAAATGCTGCCATTATTCTCTTATTATGTAGGTCTTTTATATTCTGGTTAGCTTTTTTCTTAGATGATATACAATTCAGTGTATATGTGTTTGTATTGATAGTGTTTTATTGTCTTTGGTGTCTTTAAATGCAATGAAATTTCTGTGCATGTCTCTCTTAGCAACATCAATTTTCACAATTACCTTGTCTAAAGTCACGACTGCCACTTTCTTGGATTTAGTTGATGTATAATCAATTCTACCCTAACCCTTCTTTGTAACTCTGTATGAATATTTATATTTTAAATGTTCTTCTTGCATTAGCAAATTGTTGAATTTGCTTTCTAATCCATTCTGCCACCTTTTTCCATTTTGTGGATGAGTTCATCCCATTAACATTCAGAATTGTGATTGTTGTTTGTTTTTCCCTTCACTAAATCTTATTATAATATTTTTTTCCATTTAAAGTAATAAATCAACACTAGATATGTCATTTGTATTGCTTGAAGCAATCAGGCTCCAGGTTCCTCTTTCCCTTTCTCTCCTATCACAGATACAAATCCCTGAATTCCAAACACTCTTCCCCACCACTCCACAACATCACACCTTTGTAATCAGTTCTTCCAGTGAGAGCTATTATACCTGCCTGCTCTCCTCAAAACCAAGCCCAGCTTTCTTCTTACTTTATCCTGACTCCAGTACTATAATTATCTTCTTTATTTTTTAATTTTCTCTTGCCTATCCCTAAAAACGATATGGTTCATAAGAGCCCCTCTCATTCCCCTCACTTCTGTGTTTGAATGGCTTTCACCTGTGGAGTCTCAATTTCAAGAAACACTCCTAGGGAATTGACTTTTATGATTTCCTGAAATATGTTATTCAGGCTTTTTATTTCATCATATTTTTTCTGGGAGACCAATGATTCTTACTGAGCCCTATCTTCTAGGTGAATTGTATTTTATTATAGCAACTTTCTGTGCTCTTCCAATTTTGCCTTCTTTTGACTGTTCTCTAATAAATTTTATTAAATAATTGCATTTTAAAAAATTTCATCTAACTCCCCCATTACTTGCTTTAGGTTATGCAGCACTTTGAGATTTTCTAGCTTCTGTTCTAAGCCATTGAAACACCTTTCCTACAAATCTAATTTCCCTCTTTATTTTTTCCTTTAATTTTTTTAAATCAACTTTTCAAGCACTCTCAGGGTTCTTTAGATTGTTCCATCCTTTTTTTCCCCAGGGTTATAGTCATATTTTTTAAAGAAATTTTTTCCTCTTGGAGAGTTTTCTTGATTTTTTTAACTCCCTCCCCCCAAGAGATTGTGTTGCACAGTGGGTAGGAAGCTGGTCTTGGAGCCAAAAAGACCTGGGTTCAAGCACTGTTGCTAAGATGTGCCCCTAGTTACCAGTGACATGTCATTTATGTCTTGGAACCCCTGGGACAAGAATCTAAGAGGTCCCAGAAAAAAAGGTGTTGATCTGCATCAATAGAAAGGATTCTGACATCAGTGAAATCACAAGTCTATTGAGGGAAAGAGATTTATTGTATTAGGATCTTTTCTTTGCTTGTTCATTTTCTTCCTTTCTTTGATTTTTTTTTTTGGTGACAATTTCCTCAGGAGTGCATGCCTTCTTTCTCAATATTTTATTTATTATTCTTTTATTTGAAGTATATTTACCTATTTTGAGGTGATGGGATGAGCTAGTCATATACAACCTCTAACTCAACCATTGTCCTTCAATTCCTCTGTAACTATTTCTTAGCTTGTCTTCCTGCCTCCAGTCTATGTTTATTTCAGTTATTTAATCAGTTAACAAACATTTATTTGGGCATTTACTGGGAATACAAAGAAAGATTTTTAAAATACTGCTTTCTTTCCTCAAAGAGTTCACATTCTAATCTACATGTAAAATAACTATCCATATATCTAGCTACACTTAAGTTCTTAGATACATTTTTATATACATACGTACATAGTTATATGTATAGTTATGCCAATATCAACTGTTGAATAGTTATGGTAAAAGTTAGTTTTATATGCAGAAGGGGGAGAGAGAGACAGAGACAGAGAGAAAGAGAATGGAGACAGAGAGTAAATGGAAATTCAAATGAGAGGGGAAGGTATTGAGAACCGAAGAAACTAGGAAAAACTACCTGTGGAAGGGAAGCCAGGGTTAAATTGGAGTTAGAGTTGAGGGGGGGACAGAACATTCCAGGTATGGAGGACAGATAGACCAACCTCTATAATGCTGCATCCTTTTATGCTACTATCATCCTCTCATTTTTCTACTCAAAAATCTTTGGTGACTGAAAATTTCCCACCAAATAAATAAAATATTCATTCTTGATGCCAGCATTCAAAACCCTTTTCAATTTTGCTCTAAAAATAGCTCATATTCAATCTCTTTCATGCATATGAAGTTATATTTCGGCCAAATTGGTTGACCTTCTCCGTTCTTTCCCATCTCTGTACCTTTGCACACAGTAGCCCCTGACCTGGAATGAACTCAGCCTCCCCAACTCCATCTATTGAAATCTCTGCTTTCATTCAAGGTCTCAAATCAGATGCTACTCCTCCATGGGCATTCTCTATTTCCCCAAACCTAGTTGTACTTAATCATTTTTATGTCATGACACTTCTGGCAGTCTAGGGTCCATAGCCTCCCTTCTAAGAACAATGCTTTTAAAACACATAAAATAAATAGAATTGCAAAGAAAGCCAGTTATATTGAAAAAATAGTTATGAAAATGCATACATACATATACAAAGATATATGCACATATATATGCATATATTTAAACCACTCATCAGTGTTGGGGAACTTCTGGGGAAGGACTTCCTCCTATAAATGCCAATCAGGTGTACTACTGGACTTGATGACGGGAAGATCTGTGGTAAAATCCAGCTCATACTTAATAGCTATTTGACCTTGGAGAAATCATTTAACCTCTGTTTGCCTCAGTTTTCTCAACTGTTGTTTGTCCTTGTTCTCAAAGAGGACCATGACATCAGGGTGGTGTTGCCATGACTTACAAGTGAATGGAATTTATGTGAGGGGTTGCTGTGCAAACTTACCAATCTTACTTCCTCCTCCAGAGCCAACCGGGTCCAGTAGCCAGATATAGCTCAGAACAACTGGAAACAGCCCTCACCTCAACTGTAAAATGTGAATAAAAACAGACCCTACTTCACAGAAATGTTGAAAGGATCAAATGTGATGTTTGCAAAACATATAGCACATAGAAGATGCTATATAAGTATTCCTTCATTCCTTTAATAAACATTACCTCGATGTCTTCATCTTTGAAATGGGAATAACAATATTTCTACTTCCTTCCACAGTGGGCTATGAGACTCAGATGAAACAATCTATGAAAATCTTCTGTAATCATGAATCATTATGTAAATGTAAACTAGTTATTATTTGTGTAACAATGACAACTTTGGAGGTCAAAGCTTTTTAAAATTTACTGTAAAACTGTTGATGACACTGATGAAATCTGTCTCCTGCTTTTGTTCTAATCCAGTTTTTTCCCCCATAATGGAATTCAGACTCAATACAGTTCAGTTTTGCCCTTTATCCTATCCTGGATTCATTAGCCAAATGACCTTCACATTCTCCATCTTAGTCATGATAAAGAAATACTGGAAAGTAATACTGAGGGTCTGGCATTTGGTGACTAGATTCAATCTTTGATGAATTAGATTTCTAGTCAGTCTCTTAATTCAGATTTGATTTGGGCATTGCTATTGTAAGTCAAGTTAATATTGAATGAAACTGTTCAATTTTTAAAGCATTGTACCAACCTGATTCAGGAGAAATGAACTCTAACCTAAATCGCTTTGATTTGCCACCCCTCCCTGCAATCAGGACTCCAGGAGCCAATTTATGATTTTGAACTTGAAGGTCTGTATCTTTCATTAGGTTTATAAATCCCACTCTCACATTTTCCCTTAGAACTATGTGTGACCATTCAGCCCTGTTCCCTTCCAGCACAGAATATATCACATAGTTGTCTCGTTGTAAATCCATTCCTTGGAGAGTTATCAGATGGCAGTGATTTATCAGAGCTGGCTAGGAGATCAATGTTTCAAATAATCTCTAATATGGAGAAGAGAAACTTCCCTAATGATGTTTGGGGAGTGTGTGTGTGTGTGTGTGTGTGTGTGTGTGTGTGTGTGTGTGTGTGTATGTGTGTGTGTGTGTGTGTGTGTGTGTGTAGATTCACATCATAAAAATGGTTTTGAGAGGGGGGGGTCATAAAAAATTTTTCAGGAGATTGTCCAAAAAGAACAATTCTTCTCTCAATTCCCAAAGGATAATTATTTCTGGGGTCATTCAGAAGATGGCAAAGGATAGGACAGAGCATTCATTACTTTTATCCTAGCTCCAGGTTCTATCAGCATCCACCAAGCATATGTCTGTTCTCCAGTTCATTAAGCTCAGAGACCAGAAAGTTGATTCAGAAAAGTTTCTGCATCTAAGGACAATGGAGTTGAGAGGAGTGAAGGGTCACTGGGGAAACATGGAACATGCCCAAGTTAAGCCAATGACCCACAGTACAAACTTCAGTAGGACCACATGGTTATAGAATAGGATTAGAGGAAACTGGATAATAGAAGGCAGGATTATACTTTAGATAAGCTTCCTCCTGAATAAATGAAGTTTTTCCTATTCTTTTCCTGAAGACAAAGGAGGAAACAAGAAAGCACAAGACACAGACTTTGCTACTAAAAATAATCTTAGAGTTAGCCCCAGAAATTCTGTGGAGCAAAAGATAGTCTCACCTGCCACAGTCCTCCTATTTTCCTCTTACATCAGCAAACTTATATCTCCTGTACAGGATCAAAATTCTTCCAAGTTTATTAAAAAGCTATGTCCCCTAAGAACAAAGCAATACAGACTATATTGATGATGATGTTTGTCTTTCATTCTCAAAGAAGACCATGATATCAGCCAGCTCTGATATGCTCATAAATTGCATTTGAGTGAGGGGTGTGTTGTGCTGTTACCAGCTTTCCTTTCTCCTCCAGAGGTTCAGTGACTATATGAATATAATATAAACTAGAAAGCTTGGGGATGGTTCTGGATGTGAGGCAATCAGGGTTAAGTGACTTGCCAAGGTCATAGAG
Source organism: Macrotis lagotis (assembly GCF_037893015.1). Taxonomy (NCBI): domain Eukaryota; kingdom Metazoa; phylum Chordata; class Mammalia; order Peramelemorphia; family Peramelidae; genus Macrotis; species Macrotis lagotis. Next base: position 218,861,534 of record NC_133662.1, read on the forward strand.
CTAGTAATTATTTGAGGCTAAGTTTGAACACAGGTCTTCCTGACTTCAGGGGTTGGTGTTCCTCCTACTGCTCCATCCCAGAGAAAAGATGACTTGGAGAAGGGATTAGACTAAGTGTGTTCAAATATTTGAAAAACCATTGAATGTAAGACGGATTAAACTTGTTCTTCTTTGCCCAAGAAAGTAAAACCAGGAAACCACAAGCAAGTCATTAGAATTCTGTTGTCAAGAACAAATTCTTAACAATTAGAACTACTCTGAGTGGAGTGGTCTAAATATTTCAGGTATTTAGTAGGGATAATTCTTATCCAACTATTGGTTGGATTATATGACTTTACAAGTTAGAGATCCCATAGTTTGGGGATTTAGAAATGCTACTACATAATGGGCAGTAAAGTCTGAAGTGAATAAATATTTTAAAAAATGAATATGGAAAGATCACATTAACTGACCTCAAATTTTTCAGGACACCCTGAATAAGAAAGCTCAGATAAAGTCTGCACCATGCACAGAAGACTACCTGAAACCCAAAAGTTCATGGTTTTTATTAAAACTATTGACCCTTCAAATAAAATCTTAATGAAGATCTATATGTTTTAACTTAGTGTAAGAATATGGTGGTAATGAGGTCAAGATCCAGAGTTCCAGGAGTCAATTAGATTCACACAGAGGAAAAACTCTATTTCGTGACCATGAAATATATCTCAAATCCTGGTCAATGAACTGGAAAGTCTTTATTTCTGGCTGCAAGATAGGGTGAGCCAAGAAGAAGAATGCTTCAACATAACTGCAGACCACTAAGGAATACCTACTCATAGCTCTCCTCCGACTAGATGATGGATGGGTGAACAGGAAGGGAAGATCAAGGGTAAAACTCAGTCTATATTTACATCACTTTTATCATTATATTCCTTCCATTAGAAACTTTAAAAGTATTTACGTGTAAGATTTAACAAGAAGTGAGTTTAAAAAAAATAAAATGGGGTGGCTAGGTGGTGTAGTGGATAAAGCACCAGCCCTGGAGTCAGGAGTACCTGGGTTCAAATCCAGTCTCAGACACTTAATAATTACTAGCTGCATGGCCTTGGGCAATCCACTTAACCCCATTTGCCTTGCAAAAATCTAAAAAAAAATTAAATTAAATTAAAAAAAGTGAGTTTAAGGATTTTGAAATGACAGACCTGTAGTGTTATAGCCATGGGCCCAACTAAAATGGTATGAGTTTCAAGGTCAGATAGTCAAGCATCATTTCAATTAGCACTTAATACTTTATTTAGACAAAAAGGGATTTTTCTGTCCTCAAGGAATTTATATTCTAATGTGAGAGACAACATATATGTATATATGTGGGTATTATATATATATATTGAAAATATTATACACACATAATTAGTGATTGGTCAATGAAGGCCCAACCCTGAAAGCCTATTCAGATTTGTCATTTCTGGTTATCATGCAGAACTTACACAACATATCATACAGAACTTACACAACGTATTCTCCCTGGTTCTCTTCCAACATATGGAGGCTTGGTGGGCCTACTCTCAGTCTTGAATGACTAGGGAACTGATTTTTGTGATAAGGAGTTTTCTGAGTTGAAAAGAAAGACCTGATGACTTGGGAGGAACAGAACTAGAATTGTTTGAATGTAAAGGGATCAACAGACCCCTCTTGAGACCCTTTTGCATTTTTCTTCCTGGCAATCAGTGAAGTAAGAACTGCTCCAAACTGTTGAATAAAGATAGGCAGCAATTGTTCTATCTCTCCCACATGGTTGCCATATTGTTGTGAACATGTGGCACCTCTCTCTATTTCTATTGGGTCTATCCTTTCCTGATCCACGACACCAGGAAAATATCAAAGCCATGAAGTCCATGGACAACAGGAGTCAGTGGAAATAGCAACTGAGTAGAGCCAACATGGTAGCCAAATGACTTCCTTTATCTAGCCCAGCTGGGAATTTAATTTAATTGATACGCTGATCCATAATGGTGACCACACCAGATGGGGGTTTGTGGATAATATTACACAAATTCTAATCCCCTCTAAGTTATCCCTAGAATTGAGAGGAGCTATAATCACTGACCTTTGGGATAAACTGATAGTCCAGTGAAAGGTGAACAAGGGAATCTAGAGTAGATTGCTATCCATGTAATGGAGGTCACATATACAGAGGGGCAGCTAGGTAGCAAAGTGGATAGAATGCCAGGTCTGGAGTCAGAAGACCTGAGTTCAAATATGGCCTCAGACATTTGGCAGTTGTGTGACTCTGGATAAGTCACTTAACTTCAGTTTCCTCATTTGTAAAATGAGCTGGAGAAGGAAATGGCAAATCATTCCAGGAATGCCAAGAAAACCCCAAATAGGATCACAAAGAGTCAGACATGTCTGAAACAATTGAACAACCACACCAGGCAGTGAATTCAATCCAGTTACAAATATATTCATTAGCCAACTACTGTGTGATGATGAGCAATGTCATAGGCAATTAATAAATCTAAAAAGTTTAAGTGACATAGTGTCTCTACTTTCATATAGCTTATAATTTAGAAGAGAGATAAGAAACAACCACAGAAGATCTTTGGAAGGGATCAGAACCAGTAATTCTATCAGTGTAAGAAGCATTACAATGAGGAAGTTCCCCCTACTCGTGTAAATTGGCACTTCCTCTATGTCTTCTAAGATTAGAATGTTCTGGGGCACTGAATTAAATGACTTGCCCAGAGTCATACCAATGGCATGTGTCAAAAAAGGGAGGAAACAAGTAATTATTAAATGTCTATTTTATGGGAAGTTTTACAAATACTATCTCATTGAATATTACATCTGTCTTATCCCCATTTTACAGTTAAGGAAACTGAGTCAGGCAAAGGTTAAGTAACTTGTCAAAGGGTCTGAGGCCAGACTGTACTCTGATCTTTCTGAATCCAAACCCAGCCTTCTAGTCACTACCTCACCTACTTGCCTCAGGGCAGGATTTGAATTAAGGTTGTTCTGACTCTGACCACAGGTCTTTATCACTAAACAAAACTATTTCTCACTGCACAATAATAAAATAGTATATATTAAAGAGATACAAAGCAAAGTTCTATTCAAGATGCAAGGGGGGAGGATAATACTGACATGATCAGGGAGAGGACATTTGAGGTGACTTCTTTTTTTTTTTATTAAAGATTTTACTTATTTTGATTTTTACAATTTTCCCCCAATCATACTTCCCTTCCCCTACCCCCCCACAGAAAACAATTTGTCAATCTTTACTTTGTTTTCATGTTATACATTGATCCAAATTGAGTGTGATGAGAGAGAAATCATATCCTTAAAGGAAGAAACAAGAAGTATAATAGATAACAAGATCAGACAATATCAGGTTTTTTTTTCTAAATTAAAGGGAATAGTCCTTGAACTTTGTTCAAACTCCATGGTTCTTTATCTGGATACAGATGTCACTCTCCATTGCAGACAGTCCCAAATTGTCCCTGATTGTTGCACTGATGTAATGAACAAATCCATCAAGGTTGATCACCACCCCCATGTTGCTGTTAGGATGTAGAGTGTTTTTCTGGTTCTGCTCATTTCGCTCAGCATCAGTTCATGCAAAAACTTGAGGTGACTTCTGAGTTGGACTTTAAAGGATAGTCAAATCAAGTCAACAAGATTATAAAGTAACTACTCTTTTTCCAGACAGAGTTAAGAAAAATAAAGAAAAGCAAATGTGGTCCTTACTTCCAAGGATTTCACAATCTAATGGGGGAGGCAACACCCAAAAATGATGTACAGACAAGATATGTACAGGATAATTGGAGAGAACCAATAGAGGGGAATGCACTAGTCTTAAGGGGAATCAGGAAAGGCTTCTTGTAGAATATGGAATTTTATCTAAAATATGAAACAAGCCAGGGTAGCTTCAGGATTAGTTGGAACTCAAAAGTGAAGAAGACAAGGAAAGACATCATAGACACAGGGAATAGCAGGAATGGTAAAGGAAAGTAGAGGCAAATTCAAAGTCCAGGGATTGGTACAATGACTGGAGTGCAGAGTTTAGGGTTGGGAATAATGTTAAATAAGACTAGAGAGAGAGAGAGAGAGAGAGATAATGATACCAGATTATGGTGAATCTTGTAAAAAAATGAGTTTTAATTTAATTGACCATGAAGAGCTATGGAAGATTTAAAAAAAAATAAGGAAAATCAGTCTGACAGTGGAAGCAAGAATTAATTAAAACAAAGAGAGAATGGAAGTTATTTTAACAGTACAGGTAGGTAGTAATAATGGCCTGTACTTGGATAGTGACAGTGGAAATAAAAAGGATTAATGGATCAAGAGATTCTATTTAGGAAAAAATCGATAAGAATCAGAAACTGGATTTGATATGTGAAGTATCTTATGTACTTATATTTGTGACCCAAATAGGGTCACAAAGAGTCAGACATGACTGAAACAATTGAACAACCACATCAGGCAGTGAATTCAATTCAATTAAAAATATATTCATTAGCCACCTACTGTGTGATGATGAGCAATGTCATAGGCAAGCAATAAAATCGAAAAAGTTTAAGTAACTCAGTGTCTCTACTTTCATATTGCTTAAATTTAGAAGACAGATAAGCCACAACCTTAACCCTTTTAACAACAAAAACTCCCACCATGGGGCTCCATTCTCTTGACTGGTGGTTGCCTCAGTTGGTTCCCCATTCCTAAGTCTGGCTCCAGCCATGCTTCTGCTCCACTGGATGCTGTCTTTTCTTTGCCAGCTGCTCCTCTACCACACTTGGACCCTTCCCAGTCATTCCAATTCTTGATAAATCAACTCTGTCACTGCTAACGGAAGTGTGTTGTCTCCTCTTTTAGAATATAATTTCAGTACCTGATGCCGTGGCTTAGTTGGTTAAAGTGTCTGTCTAGTAAACAGGAGATCCTGGGTTCGAATGGGGCAGCTAGGTGACACAGCGAATAAAGCACCGGCCCTGGAGTCAGGAGTACCTGGGTTCAAATCTGATCTCAGACACTTAATAATTACCTAGCTGTGTGGCCTTGGGCAAGCTGTGTGGCCTTGGGCAAGCCGTTTGCCTTGCAAAAACCTAAAAAAACAAAAAACAAACAAAAAAAAAGAATATAATTTCCTTATAGAAAACAAACTGGCTTCACTTTTGTATTTTACCCCCCCCAAATTAAGCACAAGTAAGCTTTTCATAAATACTTTTTCATTCATTTTTTCAACCAAAGATAATATATGGTTTCCAACATAAGAGCCAAAGATGAATATGGGTGCCAGAGACAGAACTAGTGAAGTCAGGAGACCTTGGTGGATATAGAATAAGGTCAGTTTGGGCCATATTACATTGGCATTTCCATTGGGACATTTAGGTGGACACATCCTCTCCCTCATTATCCTGGTCATCCTCTTCTGGAGAAGTTCTACCTTGTCAATGTCCTTCCTAAAATGTGGTACTCAGAAACGAACACGAAATGTTAGAATAATTCCCTCATTTTCTCACTTTAGGAGTTCCTTAACTGGGATCAGTGACTTTTAAAAAAAAAAAAGTTTCTACAATAATATTGCGATTAATCGGTTTTCTTTCTTTTTTAAAATTGGTTTCTTTTCTAATCTTACTTTAAGCATTTAAAAATATTACTCTGAGAAGGGGTTCCTAGATTTCATCAGATACCATTGTGGTTCTGACCATAAACGATGCTGACTAGCAATCTGGTGGCATTATTCCCATGATCTGCTGGAAACTTCCAGGAAACCAAAGTCTTTGGGTGCCAGAGGTGACTGCAGCATATACTGATGATTAGTCCATTGAGAGACAAGTTTGGAGATGTCTTATTGTCATAAACTTGTCTCCAGATAATCACATGCTGGTGCTTTACCTGGCAGCTGGGAGCTGAAGTGCTTCACTGACATGGGAGATGAAACCATACAAAGGCCAAAAGACTCTCTTAGTATTCAAGCAATTAATTACCAGAACTCCTGTTTCCTATCAAATTGGGCCATGGGATGAAATGGTTTTGGAAAAGGAAGATGAGAAGGATATCTTTGCACTACATACCCCTCACAATAATCAATATACTGTGCAAGTCATACCATCATTAATTTGGTTGGTATGGTTCTCTTCCAAATTAAAGAATCACTAATATTATTATTAGATTTCACCAGGGCACCTAGGTGGTGCATCAGATAGAGAACCAGCCTTGAAATCAGGGAGACCTGAGTTCAAATCTAACCTCAGACACTTAAGACTTACTGAGCTGTATGACCTTGGCTTAACTTAACTCCATTGCCTTGAAAAAAAAAAAGAACTGTTCTAAAGCTCCACTCCAAAAATCATCTTGTATTTATTTAGTGTAAATAGCATAATATTTCTATATGGGCTTATCTTCCTTAATGGAATGCAAACTCCTTGAAAATAGCTGTTTCATTTTCGGTTTTGTATCCCACCATCTGTCATAATCCATGACACATGTTGTTCAGTTGTTGTGTCTGATTCTTTGTGGTCCACTCTGGGGTTTTCTTCACAATAATATCAGAGTGGTTTGGTATTTCCTTCTCCAGCTCATTTTACCAGTGAGGAAACTGAGCAAACAGGGTTAAGTGGCTTGCCTAGGGCCACACAGCTAGTGTCTGAAGCTGGATTTGAATTTAGAAAGAAAGGTCTAACCCCTGCATCCCAGCTGCCCTGTATGGCAGTATCTAATAAGCACTTAGGTTAAAATATGGGTTAGAATATTCTCCAGAATTAGCTTCTTGATTCTAGAAACTCTACTTTTATTAAAGCAACATAAGACTGCATTCACTGGCCAGGATGGTAGCACATGCCTATGATGGTGGATACTGGGAAAGTTGAGGCTAGAGGATTTCTTGATCTCAGGAAATCTAACCCAAGAACAATTTAAAGCCCCCAAGTGGTTTCTAGCTCTGTCCAGAGAATTGAAATAGAATATCACAATGAGAGATCTTTCCACTTGGTCATTAGGAAATTGGAGCTTCTCTCACATATAGATGCCAAACACACCACCAGCAGAGCAACATTGCCATCTATGACATACCCCACTGCTGCCCAGACCAGATCAAGATTGAGTTGGGAAATACTAAATAAAAAAATTCAAATAAAATAAAACAGAGATAATATTAATCTGTGATTTTCTTACTCAATATGCAGTTCATAGGGACCCTCATATTCATCCATTTTCTCTATGAGTTTGACATCATTAGTCTAATAGACATTTGCTCTTTTGGAGTCTTAGAATAATATTATGGTAAAACTCAAAGGGACCTCAGAGAATATCTTTCTACTGTGTTAGGTTCCAGTTAGACTAGCTGCTCAGGAAGTATTAGGTTCCTGCCAGCTAACTTATCCTTACCCAGGTGAACATTGAAGGTGCAGGAGACAAGGATGGAAAGTTCTCCAAATTTTTCAAGTACTCCAAGATCTCCCAGATCTCTGTTTATTAGACCAAATACAAATGCTTAAATATCCTCCCCAGTCCCTGGTCCACTCCCACTCCCGTGGCACTCTTCAATCATGCTCTGGTATTAGAAGACACCAGGTGATAAAAATTTACAGTACTCCTACACACAACAGTCCCTTACACTACTGTCATCTTTTCACATTGCAACTTTTACCATCACATTTTTGATATATCACAGGTCAGTATAAGAAATTAAATGTGAATTTGGGGCGAGTTTTGCAGAAGTCACAGATGGCATGCAAAAGCCAGCAGATGACACAGTTTATGACCAAATAATTCAAATTTTACAAAAAAGACACAGTAAACACCTCATAAAAGAAAAAATTCAGACTTCTCTGGGTATAAAAGGTGGACCAAAAAATTTTACACAGATTTTCCAGATCTATTGCATCCCTTACCACTACAATGTGGAAGGGATAACTATATTTCAAACCTCTCATTATACAGATGAGAAGCTAAACACTAGGTAACATGGCTAGTGAGTGGCAAGTCTGGGCCTCAAATCCATTATCTCCTGGTTCACCAAACATCATTCTTTACACTAAACCACTGATTCTTAAATCTTTTCCTAGAACCCTGAACACTATATATTTTTTCATTTTAAAATAGATTTATTGATGCTCTTTGTCTTTATATCACAATTACTTCCCACATCTTTCTCCCCACATCCAGATTAAACCCTCTTTTGTGACAAAGAAACAGAATGAAGGTAGAAGTTCCAATACAGATACCAGGCTGGGTAATTTATCCAGCATCCCACCATGCCTCTCTGCCATGAAGTATGTTTCATTATCTCTTTTTTGAAGCTATCATCACTGGTAATCTTTAACATTTTAAACTTCAATATCTTTTAATTCTTTATTAATATCTACTTTTATCCTGTTCATTTCTGTATCTCTCCCTTTCCATTAAAGACATCCCAAGGTATCACAGAGTTAAGAAGAGTTACAAAATGATTTTAGAATTTAAAAGAATTTTTAAAAGCAGTTTAGTAAGATCAATCAATACATCATCTCTGTTTAACTGTATCCTATAGTTCATCTCTGTAGCTCTTTATCTTTGCAAAGAGAGCAAGAAAGTGCATTTTCTCAGCTCAACTACAGGACCAAGCTAAGTCATTATAATTACACATCAGGAAATCCTTCATTTTAAACTAGAAGAAGCATTGCAGTGAAATCTTTTTTTAAAAAATTTTCAATCTACTACTAATGGTACAAAACATAAACCTGTTGTTATTTAATTCGAATCACTTTTCATCAAAAACTAACAAGACTACAAAATAATACACAGTAAGAAGCATAGAGTGTACATGATATTGGAGGAGACAGCTTACCTCATAAGATGCTTCACAATTTTCATTTTCTTATTTGCTAACAAAAAGTCAACATTGGAGGAAGTTGCTCCAGTAGATTACATTTTCACTTTAAAATTCTGAGAATCTTGTTTTTCAGATTAGCCTGACCTTTTTGAATGGGATTTGTTTGCTTTGTTTTATGTTTCTGTAATTTTGTTAGAATTGTGAAAACTCACAGTCTTACAGGGGTTGTTAAAAAGATACCAATATGAACAGATGTAAGGGAACAGATGTAAGACTCAAGAGCTATGTAAGCTATGTTGTTCATCAAGGTACCCCATTTGAGAGTTCAATTGACTTGAATTCATTCCCATGGAGAGTTTGACCCCAGAGCAAAAGGATCAGGTTCTTCTTTCACTTTATGATTTATTTCTCCTCTACCTGGAGTTATTCCAGGAATATTGCAAACAAGTTTTAAATATTCAATTCAATTCAATAAAAATTTATCAAACTACTAATATATGCCAACCACTGTGCTAACAAAAACAATCTAATTGGGGGAGACAACATGTAAACAAATATATGTAAAACAAGTCTTACACGGAAATAATAGGAAATAATTAACAGAGGGGAAAGCCCTAGAATTAAGAGAGATTGAAGAAAGATTCAAGTAGAAGGTAGAATTTTTAATTGGGCTTTAAAGAAGCCAGGGAGATCAGTAACCAGAGCAGAGTGGGGAGAACATTCTAGGTATGGAGCACAGAGAAAATACAGAGAGACAAGAGATGGAGTGTCTAGTTCATGGAACAGCCATAAAATCAGTGTCACTAGAATGAAAAGGATATTAGGGGAGCAAGATATAAGAAGCCTGGAAAGGTAAGATGATGCTAAGTAATGAAGGGTTTTGAATGCCAAACAGAGTATTTTGTACTTGTTCTTAGAAGTAATAGGAACTAGGGGCGGCTAGGTGGCCCAGTGGATAGAGCACCAGCCCTGGAGTCAGGAGTACCTGAGTTCAAATCCAGCCTCAGACACTTAATAATCACCTAGCTGTGTGGCCTTGGGCAAGCCACTTAACCCCATTGCCTTGCAAAAATGAAAAAAAAAAAAGATTATTTATGATCTCAGACACTTAATAATTACCTAGCTGTGTGGCCTTGGGCAAGCCACTTAACCTCATTGCCTTGCAAAAATGAAAAAAAAAAGATCATTTGTGATCTCAGACACTTAATAATTACCTAGTTGTGTGGCCTTGGGCAAGCCACTTAACCCTATTGCCTTGAAAAATCTAAAAAAATTTTAAAAATTTTAAAAAAAGAAGTTGTAGGAACTATTACTTTTTGTTAGTAGAAGGATAACAGGGTCAGGCCTACATTTTAGGAAAGGAAAATCACTTGAGGGATCAAAGGGAGAGTATATTGAAATAGGGAGACACCTCAAACAGGCAGACCTAACCTCAGGCTTTGGGGTAATCAAGTTGTGAGGTGATGAGTCTCTGCAGGTTAGTTGATATATACAACATTCTCTCATAATAATCCCCCTACCTCTCTTCCACAAAGTATGTTTCATCATCTCTTTTCTGAAACCATCCCTGGAAATCCTTATCATTATTTTTTAAATTTAATATCTTTTAATTTTTTATTATCTTTTTTTACAACATATTGCAATATGTCTCCTCTCTCCCTTATAACAAAGAGTTTTAAAACTTTTAAGATGTTAGAATTTAAAAGAATTATTTTTATATTTTTACTTATTTTATTTTTAATTTATGGACTAAAACAAGTACTTCTATAACATAGTAAAAATTTTTATAGGGTGATTTCATACAAAACTGTAATTCCATTATGTACAACTTTTAAATATATGATAAAGTTATCATTTTAATTTCTTTTATTTCTGCCTTCTTCTCCCCATCCGAGAGATGGCTACCATTAGGCACAGTGTGTGTGTGTGTGTGTGTGTGTGTGTGTGTGTGTGTGTGTGTGTATTCATTAAACATATAAATATAATATATATTATATTATATATATAGTGTGTGTGTGAAAACATTCTATATATACTTCTAGTTATCAGTTCATTCTCTGAATACAGACAGTGTCTTCTTTCATATGTCCTTTGCAGTTAATTTGGGTATTTATAATTGACAATATTATTTATGGGCTCAAAGTTGTTCTTAAAACTATATACACCATTGACTGTATACAACATTCTCTTAGTTTTGCTCATTTCATTCTTCATTATATCATGCAAGTCTATGTTTTTCTGAGATCATTGAGCTCATCATTCCTTATAGCAAAGAAGTATTCCATCACAATCATATACCACAACTTCTTCAGTCATTACCCAGTTGACAGGCATCTCCACAATTTCCAATTCTTGGCTACCACCTGGAACTATAGATTCTTTTCCTTTTCCCTAATCATCTTGGGAAATAGATCTAGTAGTGCTATTGCTAAATCAAAGAGTATAGGCAGTTTAACAACTCTTTGGGCATAATTACAAGCTTTAGCTCCTAAATGGCAGAATCAGTTCATAATTCCACTAATAGAGAATTAGTGTTCCACTTTTTTCCACATCTCTTCCCACATTTGCTGCTTTTCCCTTCAATCGTTTTAGCCAAGCTGATAGGTATAAAATGATATGCCAAGATTTTAATTTGTATTTCTTTAATAATAATGATTATTTTTCTTATGAACTATAAATTGTTTTTTCTTCATAAAAACTGCCTCATCATATCCTTTGACCATTTACCAAATGATGAATGACTCATATTCTTATAGATTTTACATATTTAGATTTCACATTATAGAAATGAGATCTTTTATCTGAGAATCTATCTTTAAAATTTTTCCCAATTTTCTGATTTTCTTCTGATTTTGGCCGCATGTTTTAATTGTATAAAAACTTTAATTCAATATAATCAAAATGATTCATTTTATCTCTTGTTAGGGACTGTTGTGTATGGGAGCACTGTAAATTATCTTCACCTGGTGTCCTTGAGCACTAGAGCCTTATCTTACTATGTGCCATGGGAGTGGGAATGGATTAGATACTAGAAAGGATATTTAAGCACTGGTATTTGGTTCAATAAAGGGAGACCTCGGAGACCTTGGTATATAGGGAGAAACTTGTCTTCCTTGTCTCCCACCCCTCCAACACTCACCTGAGGAAAGGTTGAGGGAGTCCAGAAAGGGACTCAACATATGGCACCCATACAGGGACAAGAAGGTGGAGTTATCTGAGTGAAATCCAGAATAAGGACACAGCAGATACAAGCAAGAGAACCAGGCAACATCCCAGAGCAGAGGACTCTGGAGAAAGTAATAGGTTGATTTATTACTGGGGGCTGATTTTAAACAAAAAGGGGTAAAGTGAAAGATAAATGGTATTCAACTTTAAGGAGTCAGCAGGCAGTAGAGTCTCGGAGGCAGTGCCACAAGGGATGAAGTGTCTTTCTCAGCAGCAGTCAGTACTAGCTCCATGAACAGGATGGGAGAACTTACTTGCTGCTCTTTTTGGCTGGGCTGCTGGCCTGATTGTGCTATGTTCATTAAGCACAATCCAAACCCCTAAACCTATGGTCAACTTCAGAGACTTTTCATTGCTGATGCAGACCCTAATGCAGACTTTGACTCGGACCCCAACCAACGACTTATTGCACTCCAGAAGCCACAAGGAGCTTCACCCTCCAGCCTACAGCGGCAGCAGAGGGCTGTGAATTAAACAATGTGTTGAAAGCAAAGGTGCCACATGCTATTGGACAAAATGCAACCACTCCAGATTGTACTGTCAACATCTTAAGTAATTTCAAATACTTTCTCTCATTCTCTGCCATTCCCACCCTCCACAGAGGAAAGGAAGAGGGAAAAGGGAAAGCTTTCTTTTTTGGAACTTCAAAACTCAAACCCATGTCTCAAAAAACTTATTTTAGAAATCAAGGGACTCCCTATGCCTGCTTCCTGGTTTGGGGAGGAGAGGGCAGTTGGGCAATGACAATGTTTTTCAATAGGTTATTGATTGGGAAGCTTCATGGTTCAATTAATTAAGAGAAGAGGAAGATTTTTTCCTAGGACTGGGAAATTTAGATTTTTGTCTTTTGAAGGAAGCCTGTGCCTATGGCTAATGTTTTGATGTGTTATGTGTGTATATGTGTATTTAAACATCTACAGGACATTTTACATCTCTTTACTGACCTGAAGAGGTAGGAAAATGTTTCTGTATTCTGAGATCTGGTACTGGTCAAGGTATCAATCTCAGCTTGGTAAATGTGATACAAGAGAGTTGTTTCTGTGTTTGTGTTAGTGTCTAAACTCCTGTGTGTGTGTGTGTGTGTAATTCAGATCTGAAATAGTTAAATGTTACCTGAGTTAAAAGTTACTCCTTTTAGTTTGGATTTTGAATTTGATTGCTTCAAAAGGTTTTTTGTTGGCAAAAGAAAAAACTTTATAATCTTTGTAAACTGGAGATAAAATGTATTTCAAGGAATTTAGGAATATTGGTTTTTACCATTGACATTTTACCATTGTTTATTTTTGAACTTTTGTTTACAATTTATGTGGCATTCATTATGTAATAATTTTGTTTCCAAAAAAAAAAAGCAAGAAGGGAGATATGTTAGGGAGTGTTGTATATGGGAGCACTGTAAATTATCTTCACCTGGTGCTTAAGCACCAGTCTTATCTTACTAAGTGCCAAGGGAGTGGGAATAGATTAGATACTGGAAAGAATATTTAAGTGCTGGTACTTGGTTCAATAAACGGAGACCTTGGTGAATAGGAAGAAACTTGTCTTCCTTGTCTCCTGTCCCTCCAAGCTCTCCTGGGGAAAGATTAAGGGAGTGCAGAAAGGGACTCAACATATGGGTGTCTGAACAGGGACTCAACAATCCCTCACTGCTCTCTATCTCTTGTTTATTCATAGATTGTTCACCTATCCATAAGTCTGGCACATAATATGTTTCATGTTCTTCAAATTTTCTTGCACTATTTCTCTTTCTATCTATGTCATGTATCTATTTGGACCTTCTCTTGGTAAATGGTATAAGATATTGATCTATAACCAATTTCTGCCATACTGCTTTCCAGGTTTCCCAACAATTTTTATAAAATAATGAATTCTTATCTCAAAATCATAAATCTTCACACTTGTCAAATACAATGCTATAATATTTATTTGCTTCTATAAATTATACATCACTTTCTTCTATTGATATCTTTCTTTTTTGTAACCAGATTGTTTTGATAATTATTGTATTTATTTTTCATTACTTTCTTTGAAATTCCTAACTTTTAGTGTTCCATCACATCCATATACCACAGTTTGTTAAATCATTCCCCAGTTGGTGGACATCCCCTCAGTTTCCATTTCTTTTTCACCACAAACAGAGCTGGTATGAACATTTTTGTACAGGTAATGTTTTTGCCCTTTTTCATCATCTCTTCAGGGCATAGATCCAGTAGTGGTATTGCTAGATCAATGGGTATGCACATTTTTATTGCCCTTTGGGAATAATTCCAAATTGCTCTCCAGAAAGGTTAGATGAGTTCACACCTCACCAACAATGTATTAGTGTCCCAGATGAGCAGAATCAGAAGAACATTGCACACCCTAACAGCAACATGGGAGTGATGATCAACCTTAATGGACTTGCTCATACCAACAGGGCAACAATCAGGCACAATTTGGGGGTATCTGTGATGAAGAATGCCATCTATATCCTGAGAAAGAATTGTGGAGTTTGAACAAAGACCAAGGACTATTACCTTTAATTTTAAAAAAATGTTGTCTTATTATGTAATTCTGCTATATCTCATACTATATGTCTCTTCCTTAAGGATATGATTTCTCTCTCATCACATTCAACTTAGATCAATGCATACTATGGGAATGATGTAAACACTGGCAAACTGCCTTCTGGGGGGTGAGGGAAGCAAGACTGGGGGGAAATTGTTAAACTCAAAATAAATAAAACCTTTCTAAAATTAAAAAAATTCCTAACTTTTTGTTCTTCCAAAAGAATTTGTTATTATTTTTTCTCATTTTTCTAATTCAGTAAAATAATTTTAAAGTACTTGAATTTGAATGGTATGGAATTTTTGAAAGCAGTTCAGAAAGACCAGCCAATACATTATTTGTGTCTGACTGCAACATGCAATCATCTCCCTCTATAGTCCTCTACCTCTGCAAAAAGGGTCAGAGAAGAGAGATGTGTTCAGGAGATGTTACAAAAGTGAAATCAACTGGTTTTCACAGCACTTTGGCTATAGGAGTTGGAGATAATGAGGAGTCTAGGATACTTCCTACTTTGGTACTGAGAGACTGGGAGGATGGTATTGCCCTCTACAGAAATAGGGAAGGTAGAGGTGAAGGGGCAATTTAGGGGAAAAGACAATGATTTCTTTTTTTTGCACATATCGAAGGTCTGGTAGACTCTCTGGTTCAAGACATCTGAAAGTCAGTTCGGAGAGGTAGGATTAGAGGACAGCAGACACTCTGGGGCAGGATAGGTAGATTTGAGAATCATTAGAATAAGGATGATAATTAAAACTATGGGAGTTGATAAGTTCACCTAGCAAAGTAGTATAGAAGAAGGAGAGAGGGCCTAGGGTTGAACTATCAGGGATACCTATGATTAGAGGGCATTTTCTAGAGGAGGTCCAGCAAAGGAGACAGAGAAGGAGCATTCAGGTAGATAGAAAACCAGGAAAAAAACTATGTGTCCCAAAACCTAGAGAGAAGGGGTTATCAAGGAGTAAGTGATCAACAATGTCAAAAGGTCAGGGAGAACAAAGATTAAGAAAAAACCATTGTCTTTTAATAAGACATCATTGGTAATTTTGGAGAGCAGTTTCAGTGGAATGATAAGATCAGAAGTCAAATTTAAGTAGTTTAATAAATGAGAGGGGGGGGAAAGTGGAACAACCAATTGAAGATGACTTTTATGAGGAATTTAGCTTCAAAGGGCAAAAACAGATCTAAAACAATAGTAGCAAGACTGGAAGAATCATGTGAGAGTTTTTTCCCAGCTTAGGGGAATCATGGAGACATTTGTAGGCAATAGAAAAAGAGGCAAGTAGAGTGGAAAAGATTGAAAAGAAGTTAAATGGTGTGGATGACAGAGGGGCAATATGTTGGAGAAAATGAGACAGAATGGGATCACTTGAACAAATAGCAGGGTTAGCCTTGGTAAGGAGTGTTGTAGCCATTGAGTCATTTCAGACATTTGACTCTTTGTGACCCCATTTGGGATTTTTTTGGTAAAAATACCATAGTGGTTTTCCTAGAGTAGCTTCTAAGAGGTGAGTAGGTTGAGGAACTGAGTGGTTAAGATATTTGAGGGAGAATCAATATGTATGTTGAAGTTTCTTAATAGGAGAGTAGGAGTTAGGGAGGAAAAAAATATTGTAAGCCAGCTATTGAACTCATTGAGGAAGGAAGGGGAATGTCCTGGGAGGATCTCTAGGTAACAACTACCAGGGTATTAATTGGGTAGTAGATATGAATAGCATGAACTCCAAAGAAAGAAAGTGAAGGAGGAAAGGGGAGAACCTGAAAGTAACAGTGGTGAGCAAGGAGTATTTCAACTCCCCCCCACACATGAAAAGAATGAGTGAGAGTTCAGTTAGTACTATAAAGGGTAGCTAGAGAGGATTCATCATTAAGGGTAGGATGATTAAGGTGTCCCCAAAAGGGACTGACAAGTTTGCCTTCTAGAAAAGTTACCCAATGTACAAAATAGTAGATGGATTGGTTGGTTATTGCCCTTCCTTCTTAAATGACATCACTATATTGGAATCAAGGTTCATGATGTCCAATTATAACTGAAGTCAGGCACAAATAGTCCACATGCATATCTGGAGTGGGGATGATTCTAAATTTGCACATGCCAAGATTCTTTTGAGCTACTTTAATTCTGCTTTGCTCATAGCACTCAGCACCTTCTTTGATGTGAGCACACCATGCTGGGTGGTCCTGTGCCAGTGTCTCCAATGTTTTCCAATTGATACCAGAGTGCTTCAGCGACATCTTGAGAGTGTTCTTGAATCACTTCTTTGGACCTTCATGTGAGCAACTGTCTACTTTTAGGCAAATATATGTGACCAGTCCATTGGAGTTGTGCTCTCTGCAATAGAGTTTGAATGTTTGGCAGTTTAGCTTGAGAAAAAAACCTCAGTATCCAGTCCATAACTTGCCAGGTGATCTTCAGATTCTTCCTAAGACAACTCAAATGGAGAGATTCAATTTCCTGGCATGATACTGGTAGATTATCCAGGAGCTATCAGATATAGGACAACTATTTATACTACAGAAAAACTTAAAACACAAAAGATTCATAAAAGTGCACTGGCAAATATTCAAGTACAGAAGAGTAATTCATAACTCCCATTGTATTCTCCTAAGAGGTAAAGTCTCTAAGGAGATTTAAGAGATGGTTCACCAGATTTTACTTTCACCTCAATCATCATTGTTCAAGAAGCAGCTCATTCAAGTTCCATGTTGCCTGTCTAACCAGATGAGCTTGATTCATCCTATTGGCAATGGTTATCCTCTCTGCGAAGTTATAACTATCGGAAGTCCTTCTACTGGGCAGATACCTACATCTCTCAGGGACTCTAGAGATCTGAAGCATGCAAAGTAGCCACCAAACTTAGTTCAATTCAATTACTGGTTCTTTTCTGTATTTGGACTTGAGATACATTCTCAGATTCATTTAGGCTAATAAATCCTCTCCTTGATTTCAATAAGCACCCATCATAGTTGTTTCTTGGGAGATAGTAGGGGAGAGAGACATTTCCCTCCTTCCTTTTGCTGGATATATTGGGGAAAAGAGAGCAGAGTTAAAGCAAGTTTGACAGATAAAAAGAAAGGGTCATTAAGTCTACATGTCAGTAGATACAGCTTCCAAAATATTCATTGTAGTGTGTGGTATGTTACCAATTTAAAAAAGAAAAAGAAAAAAAAGAAAGTTCCAGGAACTAACCAGACATCTCTGGTCACACATATCCTTTTAGAAAGGGACCAGGACATAGCTCCATTACCACCCATACACCATATATACCACACTCTCCAAGGAATAGTTGCAGTTCGGTAGATTAAAGATTTTCCCTAACAATCTCTATTACACAGGTAGTGAATTATCACTATCAGAAGGACAAAGCTTTACTTAAATTGAATCAGAAAGTCAATTTGCTGTCCTTCCTCCCCCCCTGATCCTGTATTGATCTCCCAGTTGAAAATTTTGCAGGAAATATTCAACTTCCCACTTACCTAGGATCCCAGTATTTCTGTGCTGGTGGAAAAGGAAGAAGAAGGAATCACAGCATTCCCCATCTGACCTTTGCTTCATATTCACTTGGATCCTAATTAAGATTCCTCAGGATAGGGCTACAGCTACATATTGGGGGAAACCATGGAACTTTCTTTTTTTTCTTTTTTCTTAATTTAGTAATATGCCACACATTAAAATGAACATTAGGCTCATTAGACCAAAAAAATCATTATCATCATATTTTATAGTTCCTACCCCTACTTGTCAGATCAAGATCTAACATGGATATTGGCTGAGTGAGTTCCATGGTGTTGATTAAAGCTTTCCTGACTTGGGGAGTTGAGGGATGGGGAGAGAGGAGAGGAGAGCAATCAGCCAGAAAGTTTTGGTGCAGATAAGGAGCAGAATCTTTTATTAATAAGCCAAAAGTACCCCCTGAGAATTCAGGTCAGCTGAAGACAACAAAACTGATTCAGAAACAGAAGCAGGGGTCCCAAATCATGAAGCCTAATACAATCTAAGGGGTCTTGTGCCAGTTGAAATCCAAGATAAGGCTGCCCTGATTCTATATTGAAGTAAGCAACAACGCATCCAGCATGACAAAGAAGACAAAGACGGTCCTATTTTTTGTAGGTGTGTGGATGTTTTTATTCTGCCTGGCCAAGTGGCCCAACCTCCCGCTTCCCCTGAATTCCCTCCAGTGGGAGGGTTCACACTGCAGCTGATGCCACCCTCATTGTTCAGCAGGACAAAGGCTGACTTCCAACTGTGGGAGGTGACACAGATTTCTTCTATATGTGGCAGTTGGTGCGTGGATGTTGGTTTCATTGTAAAAATCTCAGTTATTAACCAAATGAGATAATATTTGTAAAGTGTCTACATACTGTCTGGCACATAGTGGGTGCCATATAATTTCTTATTCCCTTCTCTTTCTCCCATCTCACCCCCTTCCCTTAATAGAACTTTAAATTTTTTCTTATTTTTATTTCTGCCTTCTGTGTTTATATAATATGCATTTCCAAACATGTTCCTCCCTCCTCCTCCACCCAATGAGCCATTCCTTATAACAGAATTTAAAAGAAAGAAAAAGCTAACACATCAACTCTGTCTGACTGTATATGTGTAAACAAGTGGGAGCCACCCCCACCATCCAGATCATTGGGTCTCTGGGCCACTTCTGGTGTTCTGGCTCAGCAATAAAGAGTTTAGAGCTTTAGAATGATGCAGCTTGGTCCATCCCCTCACTCCATGATGCGTGAGGGAGGAAGGGAAGCTGGGGAGAGATATGTCAAAGCTATACAATAATAATAATAATAATAACAATAACAATAAAAATCATAGTCAAGATTTCTATAGCATCTACTATGTGTCAGACACTCTGCTAAGCATTTTATCTCATGGAGTAGATAGGTGGCTCAATGGATAGAGCACCACTGCTGAAGTCAAGATGACCTGAGTTCAAATCTATCCTCAAACATTTGCACTTACCACAACCACTGAGCCAAGAAAACCTTTAAAGAAATGGTTCTGCTTCCCAAGAACCACTTTTACTTTTTTCCTAGAATATGTGACATGCAGCTTTTCCCTTGGATTTTCCTTGATGGAGGGAGGGACACTTTTCTTCACGCCAATACAATTAGCCACTACCAGCAGGTGGTAGCTAGACTAGGAACTCAGCAAGACACCTGAGCCTGGACAACTGGCTGCATCTATGCTGCCTTGAATTTCTTTCCTTGAATATAGCTGACCAACAACTTTTCTCTGATCTTTTGAGGTGCAAGACAATAGGGATAAATGATCTTTCCCAAGGCCACACAGCTAGGTAATCATTAAGTGTCTGAGGTCAGATTTGAACTCAGGTCCTCCTGACCCCAGGGTCAGTGCTCTATCCACTGCACCACCTAACTGCTCCTGTTCTTTGATCTTTGAAGAATCAGTCTCCTAAAAGCCTATAGTTATGTTACTACTTCATGTTTTAATCTTTGCCAATGAGACTTTGAAAAAAAGTAAGCATTTCTTTTATATCTATCTCAAATATATTTCAAACTATCTCAACTCTGATCAACATTGTCCTACGAAGTATCTTTCATCACATCTCTGAGGAGACCAGGGACATGAACCAAACCTAGGCTCTAAGTCATTTCCCCAGGGCTCTAGAGAGTTTACCAAAAGGAGCCTCTCATCTTCCTGTGGAGGTCAGGCACCTCCATGCCTGAATATGGTATTCAAATGTATGTCAAAAGCTAGAAATTTCCATTGCAGAGACAAGTGGGTACCCCAATCTCCTTAAACCAGATTACAGTTGCAATATTCCCATCATCATCTCCACTTCTCTTATAATGCTAATTTTCTTTTCTCTTCTACATCCCAATTTTGCCCAGTTATTCATAAAAAACATTATTCATATATTCAGTCATTCACATCAATTATTTAAATGAGTGAAGAGAAGTTTGATAAATGAATGAATATTGGTATGAAACAAATTCCAAGTGAAAATTACAAAAATTATATTAATGGATGCCTGTAATTTTAACAACATTTTGCAAAGACATACTGACAATCAGTTGTGTGTTATTATAATATTGAGCATGGGTTTTTTTTTTTAAATCAGGTAAGATTCTTAAGGGAAGGAACTACTTTTGGTTGTCTCTGTATTCAAAATACCTAGAGCAATACCTCCCTCAAAGAAGGACCTGGGGGCGGCTAGGTGGGGCAGTGGATAGAGCACGGCCCTGGAGTCAGGAGGACCTGAGTTCAAATCCATCCTCAGACACTTAATAATGACCTAGCTGTGTGGCCTTGGGCAAGCCACTTAACCCCATGGCCTTGCAAAAATAAAAAAACTTATAAACAAAACTAAAAACAAAAGAAGACCCTGAATATATGTTCATTGAATTAGATTGAGTTAAACTGCTAGTATTTTCAAAATATTAAGGTGTTCTAGTTATAAGTTACAACCAACTAACACCCACTTTTTGTCTTTCCATTGCCCTATAGGTCACCTGCAATTGTAACTCTTCAGAAATAGTGATTTCCTATGATTGGCAAACATGAAGCTCTCCCAGAGATTGTTGAAGAGAACATGATAAGTAAGTTTAATTTTGAAGAGTGCATTTTTTTCAAAGCTAAAATATCATTATAATGATTATTATTATAAATACAGGAATATATTATTCAGCATCATGAGGGAATGGTCTGTTCTACTTGAGTGAATTTTCCAGATTAGTGAAGCTTTCAACTTTAGTTAGGTGTGTCAGAAAGACTCCTCTTCCTAAATTCAAACCTGTCCTCAGACTCTTCCTGGCTATATGACCCTGGCCAAGTCACTTAATCCTGTTTGTCTCAATTTCCTCATCTAGAAAAGAGCTGGAATAGGACATGGCAAAATCACTCCAGTATCTGTGCCAAGAAACCATCAAATAGGGTAACAAACAGTCGGACATGACTGACATGGCTGAACAAGAACAAAAACTATCAAAGGTCTAGGGAGGCAATGTGGCATAGCAGAAAAAGAACAGAACTTAGTCCAAAGATGTGGATTTAAGTTACAAACTCTGCTAGTTACCAATTCTATTACCTTGAGTGCTGACTTCATTTCTCAGATCCTCCACGTTCTTGTCCCTAAAGTGGGAAGAATCCTACTTATGGTACTAACCCCCAGAGTTGCTGTGGGATTCCATTGAGATCACGTGCATAAAATGTTTTGATCTATAAAGAATTATATCCATGCAATTTATCCTAATTAGCTACATACTATGAAGAAGCGACTATTAAATTGGTCCCCGAGAATATCATCATGATGATTAAGTCTCCCCAGGAAAGACTCTAGACAAAAAAGAAGCCAATTAACAAGGTTTCTATCACCTGTCTCAGGAATAAGAATGAGCCTTGATCCCTCTCTGAGGGGTACTGTGAAAACCGGATAAGACCTAGAGATTGAACAATACCTCCAGAATCATCTACCCATCAAGGAAAAGAAGTATGTCGCTGAAAGGACATCGACAGTGGACGGAAGTGTGATTTGAAACAGCAAGAATAGCAGTCATGTTTTAGGACCTTAGGAAGAAAACTATCAATGACAAGGAGGTCATTCAATATATATATTAGTGTTATCATCTTCCATATATCACAAGAAGCCATGATTTTCTTGGTGTGAAAAGCATTCCCCACCCCCACTGAGGCAACTCACAGCCTTTTTGTACATTAGCAGATGATTTCATCGTTATCGTGGCCAAAAAAATGATCATCCCCTTGGCAGCCAACCCTGTGTTAATGAGCCTGTCCATACTTAGCTAGCCTGGTCTTTGGAAAACAGATTTATTGTTTATGTATCGAGGCAACGTGGCACAACAGAAGGAGAGTTGGTTTTGGAGCCAGAGGACCTGTATTGCAAACCTAATTTTGTTATTTACTACTTGCGTGACCTTGGAATAGTCATTTAATCCCACGGACTTGAGTCTTGAAACCCATCTGTAAAATGAAGAGTTGGACTAAAAGTGACTTTAGAAATCCATCATCCCAAGATTCCATGGCATCTGGATCTACAGTCCAAACCATTCCAGCCCAATTGCCCTTTCTAGAGCTTAAATTTCACTGGCAAATCTCTATAGTACCAGAGGGCATCAAAGAAAGATGTAGTATACATCACAATAAAATCGGAAAGCTTTGTGTGATTGCCACATAATATTAATTATGTACAGTATTCTACAGCAAAGCATTTAGGGCATCTTCATCTGTGGACCATGAATTTGATTTTTAAAAAAAATTCAAATATTTAGGAATCACCAGGGTGCCATAGTGCATGCAGTGCCAGGCCTGGAGTCAGCAAGAGCTGAGTACAAATCCAGTTTTACACTGTAGGCAACTTAGTTAACCTCTCCCTGCCTCATTTTCCTCATTTGTAAAATAGGCTAATAATGGCATCTACCTCCTAAGATTGTTGCAAGAATCAAATGAGATAATGATTCTAAAGGATCATTTAGCATAGTGCTGTAGTCGGTACTAAAGAATATTAACTATTAGTTATTAGTTATCATTATGGGGCAGTTAGTGGTAAAGTGAATTGCACACAGGGTCTGGAATCCAGAAGATCTGGATCAAACACTTAATAATTGTGTCTATTAATAGCCTGGGCTCTAAGAAGAGCCTGGACGGGTCACTTAACCGCAATCTGCTTCAGATTCCTCATTTGTAAAATGGGAATAATAATAGTATCAATACCAACCTTCTAGAGCTATTGTGAGGCACAAATGATATAATATTTGTAATTAGCACTATCCCAGTGCCTGGCAAACAGTAATAATATATGTGTCTGTATGTATATTTATGTGCAAACACATGTATGTATGTATGTATGCATATAAACACATATCAATGCTAGCTATTATTTTATAACTTTCTGCACTTATCCCAAGGAGGGATCCATGGGCTTAACCTGATTTCAGAAGAGGGCCAGGACACAAAAAAGGTGGAATCCCCACAAATCTAAGGCAAGCAAAGGACCTCATAGCAATCTTGCAAGGTAGAGGCTATTATTCCCATCTCCTAGATCAGAAAGATAAGGAAAGAGATGCTCAGTGCCTTTCCCAGGATCACACAGATAATAAATGATGAAGGCAAGATTTAAATTCAAATTTCTTGATTCCAAGTTGAGCCTCACTCTACCTTCATGTTAAGACAAAAGACCCAACTCTAAGGCAAGGGTTGAAGAATTTGCGATGCTTTTCCTGAATATCTCCTATCAGTTTTGGTGTTATTCTGAGAGCTTCAATGTAGATAAGATGTGGGATCACAGGGAGGAACAGAAATTAACTCTCTAATTCTGAAATTCCCACAAAGTCTATGATAGAAATAAACTCAGGAGGGTTTGGGAAAAGGAGGTAAATAAGGCTCCAAACCCCAACAGAAGCCACAGTTATAGTATGTGGGAAAGATTAGGAAGTGCCATAGTGAAAAATCAGCAACTCTGTAACCCGAGTTCAAATCCCACATCTGATATTCCCTCCAGATATCTTAGTTTCCTTGGCTTTAAAATAAGGGAGTTGGGTTAGATGGGTTCCAAAATTTCTTCCAGTTCTTGAACTATGATTCTGTCTCTTTTAGGAGTTTTTGTCTAGTGTTCATTCACAAAAACTATTTAGCTACTTGGATGAACAATGCATATTGCTCAGATTTTGACAAACAGTTGAATGAGCAGCACATGGAGTTAGCAGATTATATATTTGGATAGGTGTTGCCAGTTGACCATAAAACTAGACCCAGAATCAAATAGGAGGAGGCTATCGTAGCAGATGCCATTTGGAAAACTGTGTAATATTTCCAAGAATCACAAAAAAGTATACTTCCAAAAAATTTGTCTTTTTAAAACTAATGTAGAGTGATTTTAGCAAGAACAAATCTGGACAGCTTCACAAGGTTCAGGGATGAAGTCTTTGTTTATGACTATGATGACTCCTCCCTATAGAAGTTAGGAGCTCACTGATTACCTTGAGGTGCTTAAGGATATCTTCTTGGCGGGAAGTGGAGAGTAGCCTTGAACTAGATATTTATTGGTCCATATTTCCCTCATTGAAGCTGAATCATTAAGTCATAACATTGAGAATGTTTTCACTGGTTCATGTATGATATAGCTCTGAGCAGCACCTTTTAGAGGAGGCATATAGAAATGGAAGAGCTACAAGGAAACAGTGAAACTATCCCCAACAGAACCAAAACTCAAAGAGATGAGAGCAGACCAGGATCCTTAGGCAAGCCTATCTTCCCTCGCTACTCCTAAAACTCACTAATAGCAGCCACGTGGCTAGGTAGGGTAGTTGATAAAGCATGGAACTCAGAATCAGGAAGGTAGGGGTGGCGTAGTGGCGGAGTGGATAAAGCACCCGCTTTGGAGTCAGGAGTACCTGGGTTCAAATCCGGTCTCAGACACTTAATAATTACCTAGCTGTGTGGCCTTGGGCAAGTCGCTTAACCCCATTTGCCTTGCAAAAAAAAAAAAACTAAAAAAAAAGGTTTATCTTCCTGAGTTCAAATCCTCACACTAGCTGGGTGATCCTGGGCAAGTCATTTAACCCTGTTTGCCTTGGTTTTTTCATCTGTCCATTGAGAAGGAAATGGCAAACCACTCCAGAATCTTTGCCTATAAAGCCCCTAATAGAGTCTTGAAAAATCAGAAACAACTGAACAACAATAAAATAAATGGCAATCATAGAAAGGTGATGGTAGGATCTCCCCATCATTTGGACCTAGTAGTGGAGGGAGCCACCTGACCCCAGCAATATTAGTAGTTGCCAAAAGGAAAACAACATAGCCTTGACAAAAGAAGGAAGAGTCCCCATAAGAGGCCCTAAACCAAGCTACTTCAAGAGGAAAGGAGCAAACATTGTTCTAGAGTTGAAAGAGTCACAAGGAGCCAAACCATGATGCACAGGAGGCATCCCCTACCTCTTGCCCTCTTAAGTATCAAGAGGAAAAACTACATGATGTCAAAGATGGTATCAGTGAGAGGCCTTGGACTTTAAGGACCAGGCTCCTGGAAAGAAAAGGAGTCAACACATGACCCTATAGCTGGAGAATGAACTAAATCATGATGTGGGGAAGCCAACCTGGGCCTCCTCTAATCATGTTAGATTTACAGACTAGGTGGATCCCATGCCAAAGGTGGTGTCCTTCTAGAAATCTCGAGTGCAAATTGTATTTAGGAAGGCATTTGAAATTTTAGGGTACTATTTAGAGTTTAGAAAACTGTATAAATTCCCAAGAGATTTTGCTGCTAATTCCATTAAATTCAATGCTCTCAGAATATAAAAGATAGCAAGTCTGCTGCCTCATCTCCCAAAACTCCCCATGCCCCACACTACAGGAAAGAAAATCTGGGCTGTCTTCTGACTTTCTGAGTTGTTATCCTGGTAGCTAGTTCCTCCTTTTATCTTCGCCAGCTTTCTACTCTAAACCCAAACCAGGACCAAGATTAAATTTAGTCCTTTTTCTTAAAGTTATTGCTTAACATTCTGTGTTTCCTGAAAAGCATGCTTGGCTATTTTAAGTTTGACTCTATGGAAAAGTCTTACAGGACATAAAATATATGATGTGTGCCAATATGTTGCAATGATTATCAATCTCGAAAACTCTTTCCTTCCCAAAGAAGTCATACCAGAAAAAAAATCAGACTTGTGATTTCATTTCTCCTCAGCAGGCTGATTAAAGTTTTCACTTAAGCCTTGGGCATATCTTTGATAGCCCCATATACACTTTGCACACCTACTCATATATTACTGAAGGCATTCTGAATTCAGTCTACAGTAAAATTAATTACTATGTCAAAAAACTGTCACATTTCAAGAGAAATCATCAATATTTACTCAGACCATACTCAATATCATTTTGAATGAAACAGAAGAAACCATGATCCTGATTCCCTCTATATCATGTCTTTCTTCTGCCAAGTGGTTTGGACACATGTTTTTCTGTAAACTCTTTGGGAAGCCATTTTCAACATAAGATAGAAAATTGATAAGCAACAACCATTGTCCTCCTCCAACATAATCCACAAATATCTTAAATCTAATACTTTTTCTCCTCTTCTTGGGACCACAATGATCCTGGCAGCCCTGATCATTCCTTCTTCTGACCTTGATATGTCTCTTTGGTTTGCCTCAAGTTCTGATATGTATTAGAATTACTATATACATATGAAGCAACTCTTTTTCTTGCTGTGGCTATGGAGAATTGAATGGTCTCAGTTTAACCCCTATTCTTCAACCAACAAGCATTTTTATAAGCTTCTGTACTTGATTATCACTGTGCTAAACAACGGAAAGAGAACAAATATTTATTAAATGCCTGGCATTCTACAAATATTGTTTGTTTCATTTGATCCCACAATAACCATGAGGGCTAAGTGCTATTATTATTCAATTTTACAATTCAAGAAAGTGAGGCAAACAGAGGTAAGAGACAGCTAGTGTTTGAGGTTGAATGTAAGCTCATCTTCCTGATTCCAGACCCAGAGCTCTGTGCATTGTGGTGGTCCCTGGCACCAGCACTGGGGTATAAAGATTAAAAAATGAAACGATCTTAGTTCCCAAGGAACTTATATTCTATTATGGGAGGCAAAGAGATAGAGAGACAAAGACAAAGAGAGAAAGAGAGTATGAGTGTGTGTAGATAGATAGATGGATAGATGGGTGGATGGATGGATGGATGGATGGATGGATGGATGGATGGATGGATGGATAGAGATGGATAGATAGAAATATGTGAATAAATATTTATACATAGACATTCATATAGACCTAAATGCATACATATTTGCATGTGTTTATATGAATATATATTATATAGATGCAATACATACGCATGTATATAGTATACATAACTTTAAATAAATGTAAGGTAATAAAATAAAGTATTTAGGGAGAGAGGGTACTAGCAGTTGTGGTGGGGGAGGAAGAAGGGTCAGAAATAACTTCCTGTACAAGATAATAATTGAGTTGTCTTGGGGAAAGTAAGGGATTCTTTGAGATGGAGGTGAGACATACACTCCAGGCATGGGGGACACACAGTTAAAGGAATACATACATACTAGTCAAGTGACCCTGGACTATTTAAGTGACAACTTAACCTCCATTTGCCTCAGTTTCCTTATCTGTAAAATAAGGATAATAATAATTAATAATAATACCTTCCTCCTAGGATTGTTGTAAGGCACAAATGAGATAATGATCATAAAGTGCTTAGCCCAGTATCTTTCATATAGTAAATACTAAATAAATGTTAGATATCATTGTTAGTGAGGAAGAGAAAGAAAGCCAATTTATCTGGACCAGAGAGCACAGGAAGAGGAATAATGTATGACAAGGCAGGACAAAGCCTGGATCCAGGATCCAAAAGACTCTAAAAGCCTTTTATGGTTTATTTATGTTTATGTAGAGGCAATAGGGAACAACTAGGGTTCATGGAGTGGGAGAGTAATATGGTCTGATCTATATTCAAGGAAAATCACTTTGGCAGATCTGCAGAAGATATGTGGGGAAGACAGGGAAACCAATTAGGAGGCATTTCAATAAATACAGGTGAATGATGATAAGGGATAAACTAAGATGGTAATTGTGTCCAATTCTTTCTCTCTAGAAAAAAATAACAGGGATTTTATGATGATGTTTCTTAGAGACGAATACCCATGAATCTAAGTTACCAAAAATATATAAATAGATATTGCTATATAGAGATAGATCAAGGAGATGATGGGCACAGACACAACAGACAAGAAGACCAGATACACAGTATAATAAATGCATGTTGAATTGAATTGAACTGAATTGAATCAAAGTAAAGTTCCTTTTTCAAGGACAGAGTAGGAAGAAAGGTAAGAAAAGACAAAATGGCAATCAAAATAGAGAAGTCAGTTCTAATCCTGGTTCCAGTAATCTGTTATGAGACTGTGATGACTTTGGGACCAAGAATGTCCCTGAATTGAGCAGGCTGGAGAAGGGGAGCAGGCTTTGGTAAGAAAAAGTGGACACAAAAACTCCTGTCAACACAAGTCCCCTCCACCCAATATTTATTTCCCTGTGCCACAAGAAAGAGTTAAATTGTCCTGAAGACCCAAGTCTTCATTAAATGCACTGTGATGCCCTGGAATCTATGAGTGGAAACCATTTTGGAAACTGTGTTTTATCATTTGAATTTGATAGGTTGAACTTCAATTTGAAGGTGAGGGGAGCAGCCAGAAGAAAAAAGGGGCTATTCAACTGTGCCTTTCATGAAACTCCTGGATTCTAAGCACGACTAGCAATTGGTTGTATGCAGCATGAATTTAGGGGAAGTTGCAGGCACAGATGTTTACTGCTGTTTAAATATATTGACCTGATTCTTTTATGTTGCTGTTGTTCTGTGTCTATGAGTAAAAATTATATCCAGTTCATGAATGTCTGCATATCTCCATGGTTTGTATGAGAAGGGTTTAATGAGATAAGGCAGCGTCGGGGAGGACAGAATTTTCTTGGTAGGATGGAGAGGACCAAGAACTATTCTGAATGGATAAATCCACACTGACTCCATCCATAAGACTAATGATTTTTAAATTTTTTTTCTTAATGAACAGTATTATTTTTCGCAATAAGGATTCTCCGGGCAAGTCAAAAAGAGCTGAGACCTACATATGCAAATGAAAATGCAGTTTCCTATAGTTCATTGCATGTCTAACGAAAACTTGGGGCTCACTAATGTGTTCTTGAACCCCTTGGGTAACCATTTCTTTAGACTAACAAGATGAATAGCTGCCATCCAGACTAGATGGAACTTTGAAAATGCTATCATGGCACTTCCCCAGAGCTCCATCTGGTGTTGGGTGGAGCATACATCCAACCATTATCAGTGATGGGCTGCCCATTGCCTGGTTCTTAGAGTTCCATGTTTAGGTTAGGGGTAGCAGTGCCACCTAGTGGTAAAATACAGTTTTGTACATTTGTTGGCCTCCTGGCACATTACATTTAGGAAGACTGGTTAGAAGTTGGCCATAGAGCATCAAATTTTTCTATTAAAACAGTTTCAGTATATATAGTAATGAAAAGAATAACTAAATTGATACAGTATAATTTAGATGTTCAGTCATGGCAAGGAGGTGACCCTGAGTTCTTGGAGAACCACTGGTATAGTCTTGGTGACTATTTCTTTCACTCAAAGACCAGCCTAATTAAACACTAAGAGATTCATCATCAGAAAGTTGACTTCCTTCTATTGGATTTTTTTCATGGCCACTTCCAAACCCATTTCTTTAAACATAGAAGGTCTGTGATTTTCATTATTGGAGGGATTTACCATGCCAATAAAATTGTGGATTCCTAAAATATGTACATTTGATTTTATTCTATTTCTACATGTCACACACCCCTTACTAGACTCTAAGTTCTATGAAAGATGGGACTATGTTTTGATTATCTTTGTACTTTAAAAGAAAGCAGAGTCTTACAGAAATCAGATTTTTTTTTTTAGGCCAATGATCCTCAAACTTTTTAGTTTTAAGAATCCTTTACATTCTTAAAAACTATTGGGGGCGACTAGGTGGTGCAGTGGATAGAGCACCAGCCCTGGAGTCAGGAGTACCTGAGTTCAAATCCAACCTCAGACACTTAATAATTACCTAGCTGTGTGGCATTGGGAAAGTCACTTAACCCCATTTGCCTTGTAAAAAAAAAACTAAAAAAAAAACCTACTGAGGACCCCAAAGTACAACTTTTTTGTTGGTTTTTAGCTATTAATATTTATTGAATTTGAATTTAAATTTATTTAAAATTTAATAATTTTTAAACCAAAATCAATTAACTAATTTTAAAATAGCAATATTAAACCAATTACATGTTAACATAGATGAAAATAATTGTTTCCCAAAACAAAAAAAATTAGTAAATAAAGTGACATTTTTTAATGACTAGATTTTCATGTATGCTTCTGTATTCAGTCTTTTGCTATATGCTGTTCTGATTGAAATGTATGAAAAGAAAGTGGAGGAGTATTTTAATAGGCAAATAATGTTTTAATATTATTATGAAAATTGTTTTAACCTCATAGACCTTCCTAAAAAGGTTTTAGTGATATCATGGGTCCAAGTACCAAATGAAATTATCTTCTATGGGTCATCTCTAAAACCTAATTCAAAATTCAGAGATTGCTCAAAGGGTATTGATTTTTGGATATCCCGCTGGACTTTCAATATTTTTCTGCTGCGTATCCTATTGCCCTTCATTCCATTTTAGATCATTTGGGTTTCACTGCAGTCAATCCTCCTTTGACTACCTAGAGACAGTCACAAGTAACCAGCAAAGACTTTTTATCATGATTGATTCTCTCCCAAATGGAGTTAATGTGCTTGTTCAGTCTAATACTTTTGGTAACACATCACCAATTGGTGCATAGGTCTTCTCAAGGTTTAAACTGAGATGTGTAGGTTGAAATTGCTAAAACTGATAATTTAGGCTTTTGTTCTCTGTATTTTGATGACTAAAGTAATATCTAAAAAAGGAGATGAAGAGGCTGTTACGCAGGACAAAATGAGGGGGTTGAGAGTAGGAGCGTCAGCTCTGGGGAATGGGACACGTTGCTTTCACTTCCCTTTTCTGAATCTACTCATTTTTCAGCACAAAGAGCTTTTGGTGTATTTCCTTCTGCTCAAGGGCAAAAGAACCAGGTTTCAGCTTGGAAGGAAATGGGGTTTTATTGCCAGTACATACTGGCGAAATCCAGACCCACTGGAGCAATAAAAAAAATTATCTCATCCATCTCCACCCTGAGGTCAAGGGCAGGAAGTTTTTTGTTTGTTTGTTTGTTTTGAATTTTCTTATGAGAGAGAGAGAGAGAGAGAGAGAAATGTTTAGTGAAAGATTAGGTTCTTTTGTAAGATAGTAGATTTTCCATTTCTCTTAAGAAACTCTGTTTTTATTGAAAGGTAGCTTCTCACAAAGCAATAACTATACTGTCAGCCTAAATGATCTCACCTTCTAGGCAACTTCCCTCTTCAGCAGACTGTAATATAGTCAGTATCAGAGGCAGTGCAGTAGCCCTCATCATTATCAGAAATAAAACCCAATTATGAAATTTCATATTGTCAGAATACGAATTCTATTCATGTTATAATATCTGAAATCTTAAAGAAAAGGAATTCTTAAGTTGTAATCTATTATGAGTTGTTATAGTGGACAGAATGCTTGGTTTAAAGGTAAAGGATATCTTCAAATTCCAACACTACTACTTAGATATGTAATTTCTTATCTCTGGGACTGTCTCCTCATTTGTAGGTAGAATTAGATGATTTCTTTTTTGGTACTTAAAGATTTTATTTATTTTGAGTTTTACAATTTTTCCCCCTAATCTTACTTCCCTCCCCCCACCCCCCACAGAAGGCAATTTGCCACTCTTTACCTTGTTTCCATGGTATATACATTGATCTAAATTGAATGTGATAAGAGAGAAATCATATCCTTAAAGAAGAAACATAAAGTATAAGAGATAGTAAGATCAGACAATAAGATATCAGGTTTTTTTTCCTAAATTAAAGGTAATAGTCTTTGGACTTTGTTCAAACTCCATGGTTCTTTATCTGGATATAGATGGTATTCTCTATTGCATACAGTCTAAAATTGTTCCTGATTGTTGCACTGATGGAATGGGCGAGTCCTTCAAGGTTGATTATCTCTCCCATGTTGCTGTTAGGGTGCACAGTGTTTTTCTGGTTCTGCTCATCTCACTCAGCCATGCAAATCCCTCCAGGCTTCCCTGAATTCCCATCCCTCCTGGTTTCAAATAGAACAATAGTGTTCCATGACATACATATGAAACAGTTTGATAAATCATTTCCCAATTGAAGGACATTTACTTGATTTCCAATCCTTTGCCACCACAAACAAGGCTGCTATGAACATTTTTGTACAAGTGATGCTTTTACCCTTTTTCATCATCTGTTCAGGGTATAGACCCAGTAGTGGTATTGCTGGATCAAAGGGTTTACACATTTTTGTTGCCCTTTGGGGTGCAGTTCCAAATTGCTCTCCAGAAAGGTTGGATGAGTTCACAGCTCCACCAACAATGTAATAGTGTCCCAGATTTCCCACAACACTTCCAACAATGATCATTGTCCTTTCTGGTCATATTGGCCAGTCTGAGAGGTGTGAAGTGGGTAAAGCTTCCTCAGAGAAGCTTTAATTTGCATTTCCCTAATAAGTAATGGTTTAGAGCAATTTTTCATATGACTATGGATTGCTTTGATCTCCTCATCTGTAAAATGCCCTTGCATATCCTTTGACCATTTGTCAATTGGGGAGTGGCTTTTTTTTTTGAAAATTTGTCTCAGTTCTCTGTATATTTTAGAAATGAGTCTTTTGTCAGAAACGTTAGTTGTAAAGATTGTTTCCCAGTTCCATTTGGATCTTCTCTTGGTATATAGGGTGTGAGGTGTTGGTCTAATCTAAGTTTCTTCCATACTAACTTCCAATTTTCCCAGCAGTTTTTATCAAAGAGAGAGTTTTTATCCCAATAGCAGGACTC
The DNA here is from genome assembly GCF_037893015.1 of Macrotis lagotis. NCBI lineage: Eukaryota > Metazoa > Chordata > Mammalia > Peramelemorphia > Peramelidae > Macrotis > Macrotis lagotis. The sequence goes on from NC_133662.1 coordinate 218,894,605, forward strand.
TTTGGGTTTATCAAACAGCAGATTACTATGATCGTTTCCTGCTATTGCACCTAGTCTATTCCACTGGTCCACCACTCTATTTCTTAGCCAATACCAGACAGATGATTTCTAATAATGCTCTATGTAGTTTATTAAAATTTACATAATAGCTAGACCCCTCAAATTTCCAAAAAAAATGATAGAATTAAAAAAAATAATATTAAAATTCATCAAAAAGTCAAGAATATCAAGGGAATTAATGAAAAAATGTTAAAGGAAACTGGTCTAGTTGCATCATATCTTAAACTATATTATAAAACAATAATCATCAAAACAATCTGATACTGGCTAAAAAATAGAGTTGATGGATCGGTGGAATAGATTAGGTACGTAAGACATTGTATTCAATAACTACAGTAATCTCACATTTGATAAATCCAAAGACTCCTGCATTTGGGACAAGAATTCACTATTTGAAGGAACAACTAGGTGGTGCAGTGGATAAAGCACCAGCCCTGGAGTCAGGAGTACCTGAGTTTAAATCCCACCTCAGACACTTAATAATTACCTAGCTGTGTGGCCTTGGGCAAGCCACTTAAACCCATTGCCTTGAAAAAAAAATAAGAAAAAAAGATAAGATCAGAATGGGCGCATAATTTAGACCCAAAAGATAATAATACCAGAAATAAATTAGGAGATCAAGGAACAGTTTACCTGTTATATCTATGAAGAAGGGAAAGATTTATGACCAAGCAAGAGATAGAGAGTATTACAGGGTATAAAAAGGATAATTTTGATAATATTAAATTTTAAAAGTTTCACTCAAACAAAATCAATGCTTCCAAGCATAGAAGAAAAAAAGAAATCTGAAGGTAATTTTTACAGCAAGTGTCTCTGATAAAAAAAAAACCTCAATTCTCAAATATATAGAGAGAACTGAGTCAAATTTAAAAGAATTCATACAAGTCATTCCCCAATTAATAAATGGTCAAAGAATATAAATATGTTTTCAGATGTAAAAATCAAAACTATCATTAGATATTTTTAAAATCTTCTAAATCACTATTGATTAGAGAAACACAAAATAAAACAACTCCAAGGTACCACCTTACTTCTTTTAGATTGGTATTACAACAAAGGAAAATGTGAAATGTTTGAGGGAATATGGGAAAATTGGAACACTAATGCACTGTTATTGGAGTTGTAAACTGATCCAACCATTCTAGAGAGTTCAAAGGGCTATAAAACCATGCATACCCTTTGATCAAGCAATACCTCTACTAAGTATGTGTTCCAAAGAGATTAAAAGGAAGGAGAGGGGAAAGAACCTATCAAAAATATTTGTAGCAATACTTTTGTGATGGCAAAGAATTAGAAATTAAGGAGAGGTTCATCAATTGGGGAATGATTGAAAAAGTTGTGGTATATGATTATAATGAAATACTAATATGCTATAAGAAATGGCAAACATACTGATTTCAGAAAAATCTAGAACAATTTACATAAACTGTCACATAGTGAAGTGAGAAGAACCAGGAGATGATTATATACATGAACTACAATATTATATAATGATCAGCTGTGAAGGACTTAGCTATTCTTAACAAAATAATAATGCAAAACAGTTCCAGAAACTCATGATCCACATCTGGAGAAAGATCCAATGGAATCTGAATGCAAATTGAAGCATGTGTTTTTGAATTTTATTTTTTCATTTTTTTAACTGTGTCTTCTTTCACAAAATGACTAATCTGTTTTTCATGATCATACATGTATAAATTAATTAAAATACTTTATAGTATCAGGGATGGGAAAAGTAAGAGAGAGGAGGGCTGGGGGAAAATTCTGAAACAATTTTTAAAAGAATGTTAAAAATTGGGGCAGCTAGGTGGCTCAGTGGATAGAGCACCCGCCCTGGAGTCAGGAGTACCTGAGTTCAAATCCGGCTTCAGACACTTAATAATTACCTAGCTGTGTGGCCTTGGGCAAGCCACTTAACCTCATTTGCCTTGAAAAAACCTAAAACAAAAAACAAAAAAAAATTTGTCTTCATGTGTAATTGGGGAGGAAATATAATTTAAAAAAAAAAAAGATTTGCACAATACTCTATGAGGGAGGGAGGTATTGTGATGCTTGTTTTACAAATAGAGAAAATCCAGGGTCACACAGCAATAAAGTACTAGAGTCAGGAATTGGATTCCAAGGCCAATAGTCTCTCTGTTATGCTATGCTGCTGCCTTCCATCTCACCTGATGTCTGTGACTAATGAGCTCAACGAATAGTTTAGAATTGGGTGCTAAAGGGGTAATGAATTTAATGCCCATGTAGGCCAGTTCATTTTGCTCTGTTTCATAGCATATCCTTACTCTCAATCAACAAATTTGAGAAATAAACTATTGGTCACACGAAGAGCTCAGAAAGAGGATGTAGATGGATTGGTAGAAATCCATTACCATTAATGGAAAGATAAAGCATATGGTCTGCTGGCCATGCACCAATACTCTCTATCTTTGTGTGTCTAGGACAATTAGCTTAATAAGCATACACACACACACACACACACACACACACATCATGCACCAGGATGCCCCAACCTTAAATTGAAAAAAAAAAAAAGAACAGTTTTTGTTTCTCTCATCTTGAAAATGATAAAAGGTGGTAGGGAAGAGCTGGGAATTGACATTGATGTGTATATATATATGAGTGTGAAGACTTCTCCCAAAATAATGAGCAGATGAGAGTAATTTGTAAAGCAGAGTTTAGTCAGACATTGAAGATGCCAAGGTCATCCACTGTGTCCTGAGTGATCACTAGTCATCTTGACTTTTGTCTTACTACTGGACTTTGTTGATTCCAGAAGAGAGAGTGAGGATGACAACTTTGTCTAACTCTGTCTCACTTTAATTCAATTCTTACACATGTCATGACATCTTCAAAATGAAGGACAGACAACACAGAGTATGGGGTTGAAGTCTATGGGACACCCCATCTTCACCTTGATGGCTGTCTTCTTTCTTTACTGGGAATTTCCCAAGTGGGAAGGGGAGCCTATTAAAGATAAGGACAATAACCAATAGCTTGGCACAATACTTGGTAAGATCCAAAGATCCACAATTGACTAAGAGCCACTGGCCTACTGTGCTAGACCCATTCATTAGACAAAGGACATATTTGTAGGCTCTGGTAGAGCAGGTCAGTTCTATTAACATTGTACATAGCTAGCTAGTGACAGAGCAGAAAAGCTGCAGAAATTGTAGGCGTGGAGTCAAAAGCCTAACAGACATATGAAAATTCCTGTGGTCTAGGGTAGGGTTGGAGAACAGCTGAAGGAAAATTCCAGAGGTAGCCTTATGACATCACTTACTCCAAAGGAAACATAGATTATAATAGGGGTGCTTTAATTTCCACTAGACAACGTTCTGATATACTAATTACACATTTAAATGTTTATTATTCATATTTATTATGAGTACTCCATGCAGCTAGATAGAGCTCTGAGTCTGGAGTAAGAAAGACCCGAGTTCAAATCTGATCTCAGATTCTTGCTAGTTATGTGACTCTGGGCAAATTATTTAACTTTTGTTGCCTCCATCTATAGATTCTTCATCTATGAAATGAAACTAATAATAACACCTACCAATTGAGATATTTATAAAGCACTTTATAAACCTCAAATTGTTATACAAATGCTAGCTATCATTATTTTTTATGTAATGCTTTAAGATTTTCATGCATTTTCCACACCACAATGCAGTCAGATAATGAGGGTGGGGGTGGGGAGGCAGAAAGCTATGATGAGGACAGTGGTCCAGACCTATGATTAAATTGATGCAAGAAACTCCCATTGAGGGCATTTCCTGCACTTGCTAGAGATTAACCACTCATCTATAATGTATAGTCTTGAGAAGTTGCCTGGGGTTCCAAAAGGATAAGTGATTTGTCCATGATCTCAGAGCTAATGCATCAGAGACAAGACAGACTTTCAGATTTCAAAGTCAGTCTTCTGTTTACCACATCTTTTATACACACACATACACATACACACATACACACACACACACAGTGAGAGAAAGAGAGAAATCTGATATTTCTCTTACAAGAAATCTCATACAGATTTGAGAATCAGAGAGGATGAGTGATTTACCCACCATCACACAGTTAACAAGTATTTGAGATTCATTTGAGATTCATTTCTAAGCCACAAAAGTCCAGGATTTTTTCCATTCCATTGCTTTTCCAATTATGATATCACAGACTGCAAGTCCAACTGCCATCTTAGTCCTCGAGTCTTCACCTCATTGCATTTTTCACTGTGGCAAAAGAAAAATGGAAATCATGACTAGAGAGTTTTCCTTCATCTACAAAGGTTACAGAAAGTATAGAAAAGTAGGTTTAGGGGCGGCTAGGTGGCACAGTGGATAGAGCACCAGCCCTGGAGTCAGGAGGATCTGAGTTCAAATCTGACCTCAGACACTTAATAATTACCTGGCCATGTGGCCTTGGGCAAGCCACTTAACCCCATTGCCTTACAAAAACTAAAAAGAAAAAAAAAAAGGAGGTTTAATAAGTAATAAGGCATACTGTTAGGGTTGGTTTTCCAAGACCAGTGACAAAGCTGGAGTATTTTTTTGCCACGGTTCTGCTCAGGCCTAGTGTAGCACATTTCCCTAGTAAACTAGGAAATGTGAGAAACACTTTGACTTATGAAATAATATCTAGCATTTATATAGTGCTTTATGGGCAGTTAAATGGTACAGTAGCTAGAGTATAAGCTCTAGAGGCAAGAAGGCACATCTTCCTGGGTTCAAATCTGATCTTAGACACTAGTTGTGTGGTCCTGGGCAAGTCACTTCAATCTGATTCGGTTTCCTTATCTATAAAATAAGATGAAGAAGGAAACAGCAAACTTCTCATATCTTTGCCAAGAAAGGGTTGGCAAAGCACTATACATATGATATCTCATTTGATCCTCACAAGAAACCTGGAAGGAAGGTACAGTTATTGTCTCCATTTTACAGATGAGGAAACTGAGGCTGTGAGAGCTGTTCCCCCGAAGTTACACGGCTAGTGAAGTGTCTGCAGTAGGATTCAAATGCAGATCCTCCTGACTTTATTCACTGCATTATTTAACCATAGAGTGAACCTTGTACTGTGGATTGACAAGAACAAGAACATGGGATTTGAAGTCTTGAGACCTCAGTTCAAGAGTCATCTTTACTACTTATAACCTATGTCACATTCACTTGATGGATTACTTACTAGTATGTGATTATGGGCAAGTCAATTATTTTCACTTGTGAGGATAAAATTAAGTAATTTCCTTAAAACATTTTCTAAACCTTAAAGCGTCATTATGTGTCCCAAAGTCATTTTAAGTATGAGCTTTTTCAGAAGTTGAACTCAATGACCCTTAACCCAAAGTCCCTTTTACCACTAAATTCTATGAATACTTTGTTGACTGCAGCTAATCTAACTGCCTTGGGACAAGATGGATTTCTTCTTCCTCTCTGGGTGGTCAGCAAAGGCTGGCTGACCATTTGTTGAATCTAAAATAGAGGGGTTTCGGGTTGGATTGCATGACTTCTAAGATTCTTTCTTTGATTCTGTGATTCTGATTCTGGCCACAAACTAATGGGAAAATAGTATTTGTTCTTCAGATCCCTTTACTAAAATGCCTTTCTCTAGTCTCCAAAAGAAGCACTATTCTTAGCTTTAAATCTAATCTCGTCTCAGATCCTCTTTATGAGAGTTTTGGGGTGTTTTTGTTAGTAGTGGCAGTGGTTCTGTTTGTTTGCAGTGGGAGGAAGAATAACTTTAATCTGTTGTATTCTGAAACACAACTGTTTTGTCTAAGTCTGCAAGTAAGATGGGTCTCTCTGGTTCTATAAATAGACTCTTCCCCATCAGCATCTGCTGAGATAGAGATGCCTCTGTTGCCTTGTCCCCCAGAAGGTGGTACAACATAACTTGGTCCCAGGATCTTTGATGGAATCAAGTGCATTTTAATGATAGAGATGAGTAATTGTTGACTAAAAGAAGGGGGAAATATCTTTTCTAATAAAAGAATATTTGATCTTTTAATATTTCATCCCCAATGTAAATAATCTATAGTGCTATAATTAAAATGTGTATCTTTAAGTGCACATTAGTACCATTAAGGCGGTCGGTCAGTTCTACAACATTAATTCCAGAGGCCCAGTGTTTACTGGCTTCCTGGCCTCTCCCAGCACAGCAGTGTTCAACCTCCAAATGTGCACACATTGATTACCTGGCAGACACTTAGTAGCTGTCCATTCAAAGACCCAGAACTCAGCGGATGAATGAAAACTGTCAAATGGCTGAATGTTTATGTCTCTCACCAGGAAGGCAGAATAGAGAAGAAGCAATGCAGGAAAAGCAGAGAAGGCAAAGCAATATAAGCCTCTCGCTCCTGGAGAAATAGAGCTCTCCCCTGATTCCATTACCTGGTGAATGAGGCCAAGCAAATGTGGGGTTGGAAGGGTAATTGCAATAAGCAATGGGTGTGAGACTGCTAATTAGAAAAATGTCCCTGGACTGGCTGGTTATTTTTCTTCCCCATTTGTTTATTTGTTTATAAGCCATTAGTTGCTTCCTTAAAGGGCTGTTCGTTTTTGCTCTGTTTTCCCAGATAGAGAATGAGTGCTAAATGACCATTACCCATGATTCCTGGCTAATTCCTCCAAAAGATAATATATCTGAAATAAAGGACAATCTAGGATCCTGACAGATCTTTGCCAATCCCATGCTGCCTATGTGAAAGGTAAATTGCTAGCAACTCTTCCTTATACAACCCCTTTTCTTCCCAGAGAAAATAGAAAGAAAAAAAATCCCTTCATTTACCCCTCCAAGTGAGGATTTAGGTTTAAAAAAAAATCAACTTCACAAATTAAGACATGTTTTAACATGAGGTCTTGTGAGAAAGCACCAGGGGATTTTGGTGGACTACTTTCTCAAGAGGAGTCAACCACAGTGTGCTACCCATTCCCTGATAAGAGAGGGGATGGATTCAAAGTGCAAAAAAGGATCTATATTTTTGGACATAGTCAATGAGTGTATTTGTTTCATTTAATTATGTTTATTATTATTTTTAATTGGGAGAGGGATTTAGCAGAAAAAGGAGGGAGAAACAGAGATGTGCTCTAACCAAAAAGCAATTATTAAATTCTCAGGATGAATATTTACACTTTAGAAATTAGGGCTTGGGGATGTCTAGGTGGTGCAGTGGATAAAACATAGGCCCTGGAGTCAGGAGTCCATGAGTTCAAATCCAGCCTCTGACACTTAAATAATTACCTAGCTGTATGGCCTTGGGCAAGCCACTTAACCCCATAGCCTTGCAAAATCCTAAAAAAAAAAAAATTAGGGCTTGATTTGTTGTTTTTGTTGATTGTCTGGGATTAAGAAAAGATAAAATAACTTTTAATATAAAATAAAGGTAAAAGTATGCTCTGCATACATTTTCCCCCAAAGAACCAGTTGTTAACTATTTGCTAGTATACTGCCAGGATATATCCAAAACAAAAAAAGAAAGAAAGAAAGAAAGAAAGAAAGAAAGAAAGAAAGAAAGAAAGAAAGAAAGAAAAGATGCATTGATATAATTTTTAACTGAACAGAAAAGAAATCTGGGAAGAAATGTAAGCATGACAACTTTAAAACCAACATGTTAGATTTATTATATACTTTTTAAAAGCAAGCTGTATGAGATAGAGATTCATAGTTTTATTTTCAATCCTATTTTCTGCTCTTTTTATATGAAAGAGCTTATGTCGGTTGGAATTTATGAAGGTCAGGATAATAAAAACTATAAACAAGTTTTTAAAAATTTGTTAAGGCACAGAATTTTTAAAAATTATTCCTCATCTTGTATCGTTCCTTCTTCACACCTGTCTCAAATGAAGAGGTGACCCTTCTTCTTGCAAAAGGTAACCCTTTTACATGTAAAAGTGACCCCCATTTCATTCCCTCTTCTCTAAGTTAATTGCCCTTTCTATCATCCCTTCTCCCTCTCTAATAATCTTCATTCTCTCTTTGACTACTGGCTGCTTCCTTTCAGCCTATAAACTCATCCATGTTCCCCACTACCTTCAAAATAACTCTCATTTGATCCATCCACAGCTGCAAGCTAACATCTCATATCTCTCTACCCTTTACCACTAAACTCCTTGGAGAACTACCCTCTTTTAAACTCTTTGAAGACTAGCTTCCAACCTCATCGTTCTACTAAAATGACTCTCTTCAAAGTTACTAGAGCTCTAAATTGCCAATCCTCATCTTTTTTTTGACCTCTTTGCCAATCATTCTTTTCCTTAATAGTTTCTTCTCTCTACGTTTTCTGACACTGTTCCACCCCCCCCCCCTTTTTCTCCTTCTACAAATCATACTTTCCTTTTTAGACAGACTCCTTTACTGGACTTAATCTAGGAGAGTCTAACTAACCATTGGCACTCTTGAACTGATGATTACACCTTTGAGAAGAAGGTTAGGAAATACTGGGTTGTTTCATTCTGTGGTCAGATATCACATGCGGACACTTGCCTGGCCCTGATCATGCTCTATGATGTCTCACTGATAATGGAGGAAAAGAAACCAATTCAAGACTGAGATTCCCTCAGAGACCAGACCATCACCAATTGTCCTCTTTTTTATCAATCAAGCCACAGAGTGGAATAGTTTTGGTAAAGGATGTGAGGATGCCTTGCACAGTACGCCCCTAACTAGAATAAACAGAATTGTGCAAGTCAAGTCACTAATCACTTGGTTGGTCAGCATGGGCCTCTTCAATACCAAAGAATGACTAGAAGTAGTGAGGACTCTGTCCCAACTCTCTTCTCTTCTCTCTCTATATATTACTTTGTTCAGTGATGTCATTACCCATGGACTCAATTATTATCTATACAAATAACTCTCATGTCTATTTATCCCCTATCCTCTTTATTAGTCTCCATATTACACTTCCAACTTTCTATTAGACATCTCAGACTGAATGTCCCATACGTATTTTAAATTCAGCTTCTCCAAAACTGAAATCATTATCTTCCTTTAAATCTTCCCCACCACCCCCCATTACTGTTGAGATCACCACCATCTTTCCAGTAATCCAGGCTCCAAAACTAGTTATTCACGACTCCTCACTCTTTCTTACATATTCAATCTGTTGACTCATACTGTCGATTCTATCTCATATCATGCTAACACTGCCACTACTCTGGCAGAGGTTCCCCTCACTTTCCCTTCTGGATTATTTCAATAGCCTTCTGTTTGGTCTCCCTACCTCAAGTCTTTTCCCACTCCAGTCCATCCTGCACTCAGATGTCAAAATAATTCTCATGAAGTTGCAGATCTGACCATGAGGAACACATACACACCCACTTGTTCAATATCGCCTCTAAGATTGATTATAAAATCTGTTGTTGGCTTTTAAAGTCTTTCACAATCTGATCCCTTTCTATCTTTCCAGTCTTCTTTCGTTTAATTCCTCCTCATGTATTCTACTATCCTGTGAAACTGGTCTCCTTGCTGTTCCTACCCCAAAACAATGTCTCTAGATAGAGTACATTTTCACTGGCTGTCTCTCATGTCTAGAATATTCTTTTTCCTCATCTCTTCCCCCCAACTTCCTCACTTCCTTCAATTCTCAGCTCAACTCCTATGTTCTCAGAGCAGCCTTTACTGATTCCCCCTTCAGACTAATCTTTTCCCTCTGAGACTCCCTCCACTTACCCCTGAATAGATCATATATGTACATAGAAGTTTGTATGTTGCCTTTTCCTTGAGGGATGACCTTCTTGAGAACAAAGGATGGGCCTACTTTTCCTCTGTATCCTCAGAGCTGGCCCATGATAAATGCTTAATCAATAACTATAACCTTAGGCTACATTAATCATTCAAATCTGGGAATTTTTGTCAAGTCCCTTTTTAAAAAAAAAAATCATAATTTCATGTCCAGAGGGAGGGAAGTGAGAGTGCTTGGTTTTACCCAGTCAGACAAGAGCTGAAGTATTGTTTTTAATTCTTGATTGAGAATTGATTGTTGTCCTTCATAATCAAAGAAGATCATGACATCAAATGAATGATAACATAACGTGAACATTATGTTGATTATAGTAAGGGGTACTATATTTTAGAAAAGCTAAGACATTAAACAGATTGGGATTGAGGGGAGGCACTTCAAACCATGGCATAATGGAATTAAAGGGACTGGGGAATATTTAGCCTGAAGAAAGTAAGTTTGGGACAATCACAATTACTTCAAATATTCAGAGGTGGTTTGAGAGCTTAACTCTATAAAGCAGAAGCAAGACCCAAGATGAAAATATCCCTTTCTCTTACTCTAGAAAAAAATAATCAAATCACTTCCACCATGGCTATTAAAAAAATAGCAAATTTTTTAAAAATCTACTTCCCTGTAGTTCCACTCACAATCACTGAGACTGTCTGGCTCCCACTCCCCTCTATGTGCTGTATTCTTTCACTAAAATGTAAGCTCCCTGAGAGCCAAGTCTGTCTCACTTTGTACCCCTAAGTGTCTCTTATAGTACCTGATACATAGAAAACATTTTAATACATACTTGATGGCTGATTGACAGATTCGGGACTTTGTAATAATAATAGCTTACATTAGTTTAGCTAAGCATTAAAGTTTTAAAAGCATTTTTGTCACAATACTCCCATAAGATAGGGTTCTGTCAGAACTGGTGTTAGACATTCACATTGAAGAAACTCCTCTTAACCACTATAGATTTGCATCTGCTCTGCAATTTGTAGAGGGTTAGCTGTCAAGAACAGTGAGAGGACAAGTAGCTTACCACAGAGTTACAGACTCAGTTGTTTTCATCGTTCATCCTTTCTTTTTTGAAGAGGATCAATGAAATCATGATGTGATGTCTTGACTTGTGGATAAATTGGATTTCAGTGAGACAGAATTGCCTCCCTCTCTTTTCCACTTTATAAAAATCCAGTAGCAAGACAAAAGTCAGGATGACTGGCAATGGCCTAGGAAGCAGTGGATGAATTTGCTCAAGGCACTCCACAGCACTTGCCTCACATATGGAACAAATTGTTCCCATCTGCCAATCTGCCAAGGGAAATCTTCTCGTGTTTGGGATAGGCCTGACCCTAATTCACCAATAGGTTTGAAATTTGTTGATTAGCATCAACCTAGTCTAGCCTATCTGCCCAAGACTCATCTTCATGACTTCAAATCCAGCCTCAGACGCTTACCTGATCAAGTCAGTTAACCCAGTTTGTCTCAGTTTCCTCATCTGTAAAATAAACTGGAGAAGGAAAACAAACACTTTCAGTATTTTTGTCAAGAAAAATGTCAAATGAGGTCACAGAAGAATTGGATAAGGATGAACAATAAAAAACATTACAGAACCCGTAGGTATTCTATGGAGTACTTAAATTTGGTCTTTCCAGTTTCTAGGCTAATTCTCTAATCATTATACCATACCATCTTTCTAGATATTACAGTTTTTATTCTTCTCTACTTTTGAGTGTCAGAGAAGTAAAAGTACTTGCCTCTGGTCACATAAATAGTGCATCCAGAATAAGAGTGGACTCCTTCAAGAGGTGGTGAGTTCCCCATTCATGGAAGTCTTCAAATAGAGGTTAAATGACAGACAGACACTTATCAGGAATGTTTATCTCAACATTAAAGGTTATGCCAACATTTAAAGGTTATGACTACTTCTGTGATTTTAAGAGTCGCAAAAATTTATATTTCCATTAAGTTCAGAAAAAAATCCTCTCACAACCAAAACTCTTCCCAATTACCCCCTGGCATGTTGGGGAACGTGAAGGGCTATATTGTAGTGGAGTTCTAAATCCTGATTCGTTCACTCTATGGTTGTGAATGAACACATTATCTCTCTGGGCCCCAGTTTCCTCTGGGTTTTTTTGAAAGCAGATCTGGAATTGCTCTATAGTTTAAGGTCTTAAAAAGTTTCCTGGAAACATGACAAAGTTAAATGACTTGCCCAACGTCACACAGCCCATATGTGTTGGAGGGAATACTTGAGCACAGGTCTTCCTGTGACTCTTTATACACACCACCACAATGCCTCTTGACTGTGAAAGAGAACAATTCAACTTGAACTGCCTGTCTCATAGGGTTGTTAGGATTATATCCTCAAACCCCAAACTGTTATTACTTTCTTAGCATACACAAAAACTGGTCACTGGATGCACAACAAAGCAACAGACTTCAGCAGAAAGAAACAACAAAGAACTTAAGAAATATTTCCTTTCTGTCCAGTGCAAAGTGATTGCCTCAGTGAGTGTTCTGAGGCTACTTCAATCTTCCTAAATTAGACATGCTATTTCAAAAGATGGGGTGCTGACCCCAGAGTAATTTCTGCTGTTCAGGGACAGAGTGAAGAAATGAAAAGAAAAAATGAGGAGCAGAAATTAGCTCTGTCCTGTTTGAGTAGTGGAAAGAGCAAAGGAAGTGTGTGATCAGGCAAAGACAGAAGAGAGGAGACCCTCAAGGGATACACATGAAGAAGGAATGGGCAATCAAATCAGTCATGTTGGATTCTTGGCCTCATTCATCTCTTGATGCAATAACACCAAGAAGCAACAATCTCCTCCTACCTTGCTGTAATAGCTAGAACTGCCTTCTGAATTTATTGCATGCTTCCTGACCATGGTTCCCTCCATCCTTGCAGGAATTTTCTGGTAGCCATTTCTTTTCCCTTACAGATCCAATGAAAACCTCTTGGATGCTGAAAAAGGAATACTTTTACAAAATATCAGAAAAGATCAAATTAAAAAACAGTGTCTTGAACTTCAGAAACAAGTAGAACTCCCAGAGTATAGCCTCTCTCCTTGCAAGATAAAAGGACAAAGAGCCCCCATTCAAATGATCACTGATCCATCAATAATCATTGGTCCATACAGCTTATTTTAAGGTGGGGAAAAGTCCAGTTAAGCACACACTGGGAAACTCTACCAAATGAGTTACTTCCTGGAAGGGAAACAGATCCTTCATCTATCCTAATACCCTGTTCTCCCCAGTCCAAAGCAAGAAACACAGAGATTAAACTTGTTCTACAGAAATCATTTCCCAGATGTCATGATTCATCCTTTTAGTACACGAGAGAGGAATAGTCTCAGTGTGCTATCATGGGGCCTGACCTAAAAAGAATTTTGAAATTCTTAGTGAAAAAATAAATAAATAAATTTAAAAACCATTTAAGCAAATCTTTCCCTTTGTCCAGTCTAAAAATGGTTCTTATAACCACGGTCTTCACTTCCCCCTTCAGTCCATGTCATAACCTCCAAAGCTCCTGGAATTTCTTCCTCTTGAGAAGCTCCAACTTGAGCCATCAGAACACTGGTTTAAACAAAGCCTAGACAATCTCTGCATTGCAAGGTCGCTCCTCCAAAAGGTTTGTTTCCTCTATTATTCACAAGATCATGGCCACAAAGAGGTAGGGTAGGAGGAATTTCTGAAACATTTTGGCAGGTGCTCAGGAACAAAACTTATAATGCTGATTAGAGTTTCTAACACTCTGATGCAAATTTAACTTTTGCATATTTATGGCTTATTCCCAATGAAATCAAGCATCTGAGGAACCTGAACTGAAAACAGGATACCTCAAAGAGAGGTGGAGGCATCTAGTCCAAGCCTTTCATTTTAGAGACCAAAAAAGCCTGTATTGAATAAGAAGCATCCGGGAAATATTTGGTTTTGTAGAAATTGGGTAGACAGAAATCCAAAGGTCTCAGTCAGGGATGTCTATAGGTACCATTTGGGTCTCCAGACTCAGAAATATGACAAAGACAATCTAGCTCAATCAGATGCTAAAGCAACAGAGGGAGAAAGACATCTCCAGTAGATGGTCATAAAGGGTGATAGTACACCTGAGGGAAGTAGCAGCCTCGGTCCTTTCAAGGTAGGGGGAAACTCTGGGGAGTTGGCAATGGACTGGGCAATATGGAGGACTTCCATAGGAAGGAAGTATCCTTCTAACCCTATGCTAATACCCAGTGAACCCATGCTAGATATAGTCAAGACTAGAACTCTAGCTTAATCTACAAGAAACTCAAAAGAGTTCGTGCATATTTTGGGGCAAAAAAAAAACATTTGTTACAAAAATCCAACCATTGTTTTCTCTTCCAAAACTATAATAAAACATCCCCTAGAAAATTCACTGAAGAAAGTCATTTTCTCTGGTTATTTGCTTGTTTTTCAGTAAGGCTGGGATATCTAAATAGGAATAACTCAGGTTCTCTAAGAGAACTCCAATGATCTGACTGTCCATCTAGAGATCTTAGTGACCAACAGCAATAATGCATCATCATTATCATCATCATCATCATCTCTAAAGTACTTAAGGTCTTAAGCACTTTAAAATATCATCTAATTTGATCCTCACAACCGCCCTGTTTAGTAGGTGTTGTAATTATCCTAACAATTGAGGAAATGGAGGCAGACAAAGGCTAAGTGACTTGCTCAAGGTCCTACAGATAATAAATGTCTGAGAACACATTTGAACTGAGATTTTCCTGAATCCAGGCCAGGTGCTTTGAGCACTATGGCACCCTATGAAGTAAGCCTGGAGGTCAAAAACAAAAACAGTCCCTACCTTCAAGAAGCTTCCATTCTTCTGGAACTGAATGATTTGTACAAATATAAGTAAATTATATATACCCATATACATATGATACATATAAATACATGTGTGTATCTATTTACATGTGGACATATACACATACTTATATATACAGAGTATAAACATATAAGTAAAAATTCTATAAATTTGTGGTAAAGAAAGAGCTATAATTTAGGATAGGAGGGAAGATCAGAAAAGATTTTGTATAAGAGGTAGCAACTGAGTCAAACCTTCAAAGAAGCTAGGAGATCCAAGAGGCAAAAGTAAGGAGTGCCTTCTAGATGGGGGAGACCCAACCTATGACAAGGCCCACAGATAGGAAATAGCAAGAAGACAAATTTGACTAGCATATAAAATGCATGACAAGATTAACACAAAATAAGATATAGATATTTCAAACTAATTTCACATAATGAAAATAACCTCTAATCTCAATATGTATAATTTACTTATCTAATTACATATTATATTCTGTCCCCCTCCTTCCTCCAGCAAGTTACTTGCAAGGAAGGGCTATTTTCATTGTTTCCTGTGATTCCAACAGATATGCTATGCATTGGGCATATCATAAGCATTAAAATAAATCTTTTAAAATTGAATTGAATTGAATAAGTTGGAAAGGTAGGCTATAGCCAGATTTCATATTTATAGCTCAAACATGGGGGTTTTTATTTTCTATGACAATGATAAGAGGGAGCCACTGTAACTTCTTGAGGATGGGGTTGACGTGGTCAAAACTGTGGATCAAATGAAGTCAATCTGTGAAAGAATGGGGTTGTTGGTGTAGACATTCATACTTTATTATTCCATTACTAAATTTAGTACTGCAAAGAAACAAAATAAAACCCTTCAAAAAATGCTTGGCTTGTTACAACCCAATTCCTGAGATTCCATATTTGAACTTTATGAATTTCAAGTGCAAACAATTTTCCATGTAGTGGAGATGTGAATTCATTTAGAATACTTGTTAACTTAATTACGTGACTGAGCTAATTACACATTTTAACTTCGGGGAAGGTCGAGTGAGCAAGCAGGTGGGGGTGGTTGGCTTCATTTCCCCAGGATCTATCGCTAGTGATTTATTTTAGAAAAATGCATCTCTAATTAGGTGTGAATAACGTGTGATTTATCCCATGTGACCAACATGCTGTAACTAAAGCTTTAGTAGTGCTAGGAGAAAAAAAAAATCAAATTCCAGGGTAATAAATCAGCAAGAAGTCGGTGTCACTGGGCAGACACAATAGTCTTTGCCTTCATGTTCCTTAAAGCCTGCAACTTCATCTGGGCAATCTTTTCTGGCTGAGTTTCTTCTACTTGACAGCAGTTTGAGGGTATGACATATGAAGATGCTAAGTCTACATTGAAACTCATGGAGGCCTAAAGCACTGAATCACAGATTACCCTGTGACACTTTTAAAATGGGCCGGGGAAGGAGGAGATTTTTTCTCTGTTCCATACTCTCCTGAAACCAAATGAGGAAATCAAACTGATTCACAATCTCCATAAATGTTTGTATTTACTGATGTAGAGTTCATAATTGCAAGTCTTTCATTGATATACAATTCAATTTAATTCTAAAAATATTGATTGAGAGTCTATATGTGCAAGGTAAGAAATAGAGATGGGCTAGTGATGTAGTGGGAGTGGGGGGTAGCTGTTAAACAGCCTAAATGCTCCATTGATAATTATACAATGTCAAAAGATATAAATTATGGGAGGGAATAGAGGAACATCTTGTGGGATAGGAGGTTGTGAATAGTCTGTGATCTCCTGCAATGAGATAATAGATCCATTAAAATATTAATGTATGTGCCAGGATATTTTCTGTTGCTGAGATGACTCCTCATGATCCCATTTGGGATTTTCTTGACAAAGTTAATGGAGTGATCTGCCATTTCCTCCTCTAACTCATTTGATATATGAGAAGCTGAAGCAAACAGGGGTAAGTGATTTGCTCAGGGTCACACAGCTAACAAGTGTCTAAGGTCTGATTCGATCCCAGGTCCCCTGACTCCAGGTTTAGCACTCTATCCGCTAAGCACCCTGCTATTCACACGAGGTGCTGGGGATATGAAGAATTTTTAAATTATATAATCCCTGTCCTGATGAAAGCCTTTATTTTACAGAAGGGAGAATGACACATGCAGATTATTGTAATACAAATGAAAATGTAAAGGAGGGGAAAAGAGATGAAAGAAAGTATCCTGGGTGTATTTTAGGAGGGAGAGAACACTTTCAGTTGGAGTTATCAGAGAATGGAAACGGAGGCGCCTAAAGTGAAGAATATTAGGCAAAAAGGAGGAGGGCTTGCCTTCCTAGCACCTGGATGTCTCTGTGGAAGGTCAAATTTGGAAAGAAATTCATCCAGTTTAGCTGGAACATAGAAGTTGCTAAGGGAAGGAATGTGAAATAAGCCAGAAGATAAGTCAGAGTCAGACTGTGGAGGGAGGGCCTTCAAGGTCTGACCAAGTTCCATAAACTTTAACGTTGGCTGAATTTCTATGATATATAATCATATCATAGAAAAGAAAAAAAAGAAATATGTATTACTTCCTTCAATAAACATCCATTGAGTGCCTACTAGAGTTCAGAAGAGGGCAATGGGATGATGAAAGGTCTGAAGAACATGTAATATGAAGTTTAAAAGAACTGAGCAAGTTTAGCCCAAAGAAAAAGAGGACTCAGACGGACATGATAAATATGTTCAAACATTTGAAGGGTTATCATTTTAAATTTTTTTTTTCAAATAAAGATAATCCTTCCTACCCTCCCACCTCCCCTACTGAGAAAGTAAAAAACAAACAAAAAAAAAATCCAAAATACCCTGTTGGAATCAGGTCTAGTCAAGCAGTACAAAGGCCTACATTGGTCATGTCCAAAAGAAGTATGTCTCAATCTACACTTTGATTCTGTCACCTCTCTCTCTGTTAGTAGGTTTTTATGAATCCTAAACATTTTATTATGAAATCTAAAACATTCAAAGCTGATTGTCTTTATGATATATTGTTCTCCTGGTTCTACTCACTTCGCTATGTATTAGTTCATTCATCTTCTCAGTTTTCTCTGAAACCATCCCCTTCATTATTTCTTAAGTATAAAAATATTCCATAACTTTCACATAACACAACTTATTCAGTAATTCCTCAGTTGATGGAATACCCCCTTAATTTCTAATTCTTTGCCACCAAAAAAAGAGAGCAAGTGAGCTGCTATATGTTTACATAAATGAGTTCTTTTACTCCTTCTTTGAACTCTTCGAGGATATAAACTTAGTAGAGACACTTTGGCATCAAAGAGTATATACAGTTTAATAGATTCTGAGACATACTTCCAAATTTCTTTTTAGAACAGCTGGACCATTCTACCACTCCACTAACAGTTCATTAATGTTCCTATTTTCCTACAGTTCTTCCAGAATTTATTGTTTTCCATTTTTTTTTTCATCTTTGACAATCTGATGTCTATGAGGTAGAATCTCAGGGTTCTGTTTGCATTTCTTCAATTATTAGTGATCTGGAGGATTTTTATATGACTATTGATAGCTTGAATTTTTTTCATTCTAAAAACAGGCTCAAGTTTGCTCATGCACCTCTTCTGCACCCATAGATCTGACTGTTAATTTTACCTTGTTCCTCTAATTTATTTGTGATGTTATCCTTTATCCCTAAGTCATGTAAGCATTTGGAATTTGTTCTTGTAAATAGAATTGTTAGTAATAGAAATTATTAGTCTAACTTTGTTTCTGCCAGACTATTTTCCAGTTTTTCCCAAATTTTTGTCAAATATCAAGCTACCTAATTACCATTACTTTTAGGTTTATCCAGCACTAGACTACAATGCTAATTTGCTTCAACATATTATATAGTTCATCTGCTCCACTAATCAAACACTGTATTTCTTAGCTACTACCAAATTGTTTTGATGATTATGGCTTTGTACTATAGTTTGAGATCTGGCACTGCAGGTTCCCTTCTTTCTCATTTTTTCTCTATTAATTCTCAGGGAATCTTTTTTCTTTAGTTACTTCAAATAAATTTGGCTATTATTTTTCTGTACAGAGTAATCATTTGATAGTTTGATTAAGTAAACTAATTTAGGTAACATTATCATTTTTTATTATATTAATTCAACTTGCCCATAAGTAATTGATATTTCTCCAAATATTTAGATCTCTCCTTATTTTTATGGAGTTATATAATTATATTCATATACTTTCTATGAATATGTTGGCATGTAGACTCTCAAGTACTTTATATTTTCCATAGTAATTTTAAATGGAATTTCTCTTTCTATATCTTCCTGCTAGATTTTGTTGATAATACACAGAAATGCTAATGACTTGTGTGGGTTTATTTTATATCCTGTAATTTTGCTGAAGTTAATTATTTTAATTAGTTTTTTAGTTGACTAAAAATCTATTAAATAAATCATCATATCATCTGGGAAAAGTGATAATTTTGCTTCCTCTGCCTATGTTTACTCCCTCAATTTCTTTTTCATATCTTATTGCTTTAGCTAGCATTTCTAGCACTACATTAAATAGTATTGGCAATAAATGAACATTCTTTCTTTACCCCTGATCTTATTTGAAAGGTTTCTAGTTTATTCCCAGGGCACCTAGGTGGTACCTAGTACCTAAAGTCAGGAAATCACAACTTCCTGAGTTCAAATCCCATCTCAGACACTTACTATGTGACTCTGGGCAAGTCACTAAACCCTGTTTGCTTCAATCCCCTTATCCATAGAGTGAACTGAAGAAGAAAATGGCAAATCACTCTAATATCTTTAACAGAAAATTCCAAATGGAGTCATGAAGAATTGGACACAAATATTTCCATTATAAATAATTCTGGCTATTGGTTTTAGATAGATTTTACTTATTATATTTAGGAAAAATTACTTTATACCTATGCTTTCTGGTGTTTTGATTTCCTAGGTCCTAGGTATTATATCTTATCAAAAGTTCTTTCTATTGATGTAATTGTTATTAATGTGGTCAATTATGATCATCCTTTTCCTAACATTGAACCAGCTCTGCATTCCTAGTATTAAATTCAGCCTGGCTGAAATATTAGTCTTTGTGATATGCTACTACAATTTTCCTGCTAATATTTTATTTCAATTTTTTGCATCAGTCTCTATTAGGGATATTCATCTAAAGTTTTCTATCTCTGTTTTAAATTACTCTAAGTACCAAGACATATTTGTATCATAGAAAGAATTTGATGTGATTCATTTTTTCTATTTTTTAAACAGTTTATGAAATATAAGAATTTAAATTATCCTTTAAATGCTTGTTAAAATTCCTTTGTAAATCTATCTGGTACTGGGTTGTTTGTTTTTCCTTTGGGACTTCACTTATGGCTTTTCAATTTCTTTTTCTTAAGATTAGGCAATTTAAGACCTCTATCTTTTGTTTTATTAATGTAGATATTTTATATTCTTGTAGCTATTCATCCATTTTATTTAGATCATCAGTTTTATGGGTATTTAATAGGGCAAAATAGTTCCTAATGATTTCTTGAATTACTTCTTCATTTGTTGTGAATTTACCTCTTTTCCATTTTTGATAGTAGTCTGAAGGATTATCATATGCAGGAGTGATTAGAAGAACTTTGGCCTTGTAGAACAGAAGTGGGAGCAATGGATAAAAGTAACAGAGATGCCAATTTAGGCTTGATTCCAGAAAAGAGTTTCTAAAAATTAGAGGTGTTCAAAAATGGAATGGATTACCTTGAGAGTTATTAGGTTCTCCCTCCTTAGAGATCTTCAAACATATGGACTGGAGGGCAGCTAGGTGGAGCAGTGGTTAGAGCACCTTCCCTGGAGTCAGGAATACCTGAGTTCAAATCTGGCCTCAGACACTTAATAATTACCTAGCTGTGTGGCCTTGGGCAAGCCACTTAATCCCATTTGCCTTGCAAAAAAAAAAAAACTAAAAAAAACCCATATGGACTGGAGTAGATGGCTTCTGAGATTCCTTCCAACTATCTAAATTCTGTGATTCTGTGATTATGATAAGAGCAAAATTTCCTAGGTCCATGACAAGTAGTCTTGGGCAAGCTTTTCTGCTCTTTGGCAGGCTAAGCCAGCTTTTCCTTAAACGGAACTGAATATGTCCTTGAGATTTAAACGGCTCAGGGGAGGAAGGCTTGGGGTGAGCTCCCTGATAACAGTATAAATGAGCCAGCTGTTCCCTCTGGCTTCTGACCTGAAGAGCATCATGGGCTATCAGAAGGCTTCTTTCAAATGAATCAAGGTTGTGTCCTCACTGAGCAGCCATCCCCAGTCATGCCTAAATAAACTTCTTCTTGTTAACTGCTAAATGTTCCACAAGGATCTCATTTGTTTCAATCTCTAAATTGAAGTATCAGCCAATCTTGACCTATACAGTGGTCCTCTGCTCAGAGCTCCACTTGGCTTTTGCAGGAGCTGTGGAGATAAGTGACCTGAAGGGCCAAGTTCTGATTATTGCTCCATCTGATTGAAGACCAGCAATCTCCAGGTCTAATTCTGCAACTCCCTGAGGCAGTACCCTGAGAACAGAGAACTTCTGTTCTCTCCTAGAACGTTGTAAAATTTTCAAAGGACCAAATCAATTTTAAAATATTTTGCCATGGAGCCCTGGTTGAGGGAAGGAAACATGGTCTGGGGGGTGGGGAAGGGTTGTAAAACTTAGCAATAGAAGGGAATCACAACTCCAGAAAGGGCATGGGCCATTATAGCTCTCATAGGTGCTATTGGGATTCAGGTTGATTGTATTTGTTCCCTATTCTCCACCCCCACCCCCCAGAAGATAGGAACAAGTAATTTTTTTTGCGTTTGGGTAGCCAATAATTTTCTTAAATTACCAATTATTTTCTGAGTCCACATTTATTTTAATTTCACAAATGTTTAATGAGCTGCTATGTCACTTACTGTGCTGGGTTCTATGGATAAGAAGACAAAATACTATAGTCCCTGCCCTCAAGGAGCTTAAATCTAGTGGAAAGATGGAAAGGAAGCTTAAGAAACCATATGAAAATGCTAATGCTTGATTTGGGACTCAATAATTATTTTTTCTCTTAAGAGTTTTGGAAATAGTATATGCTTAAGAAATCTTTGTTGCTAGAATAACTATAAAATATTAAATATGAACAAGGTGGAGGTTTTTTAAGGGAAAATGTACTGAGGTAAAACTTAGAATATAAAATTAATTCTCCTCATAAAATGCTTTTGCTGTTTCTGCTTTTCTCTTCAAAACCATGAGGGGTTTTGTGGACACTAGACAACTCTGTTTTGCCTTTTCTGATAGTTCCTCAGGTCCCTGGACTCCCTAAATTATTCTCTCTGAAATATTTCCTCTTGGCAGGGTAGAAATTTTTCACATATAAAGCATCAGTGGTTTAAAAATACCTTTCTTTTGGGTACAGAATAAAATATTTATTAAGCTTTGCTTTTCATTTGCCCAACGTCCATTTATGCAAACTTCTCCTTAAAAAATCTTGAAGACTAAAAGTTCTCAGGTTTTTAATATTGGTTTTTAATGTAGTTTTAACATTCTGCACTATTACTACCACCAGTAACATTTCCTCTGCCACCAGTTATGAAACATCCCATGAAACTTAGTTTCTATAGAAAATGATCATCATAAATTTCAATTTTCTCCTCAATGAGAAAACTTGCAAAGTTCAGAGACCTATAAATCCCAGCCCCAAAGTTACTATAAAAAATACAGAAAGTAATTGCAAGGAATGATGGGGTAGATTTCAGAGACTCAATTCTGTCATTTTTTGATAAGGGAAAATATCATGTTCTTGGAAAATGTAATTTGTAGTTTATTCAGTAAATATCCAAGACAGTTTGGACAGTGATAGAAAGAGCACTAGATTTGGAGAACCTTCTATTTGAATCCCTACTTCACCATGTACTGTTTGACCTAGGAACAGTCACTATACCTCTGAGATTCTGCTAAATGGCATTAGTGGATGCGTGGACCATACTGGATGACTACCTAACCTCTAAGATTCATTCTAGTTCCAACATTCTATAATAACAATAATATAGCTATCATTTATATCATTCTTTAAGTGACAAGAAATAGTTTACAAATATTATCACATTTTTATCTTCACAATAACTTGGATGCTATTATTACCTTCATTTTACAGATGAGAAGACTGAGACAGATGGAGATCAAGTGACTGCTTCTGGTCACATAGCCCGATTGTAACTCAGGTCTTATTGACTCCAGGTCCAGAGTTCTATTTCCTGTGCCTCCTAATCATACAAGTATGAAATGTCATGTAGTACAGTGGATAAAGATCCAGGACATTTTCCTGAGTTCAAAGCTGGCCTCAGATATTTACTAACTATGTGACCCTGAGCAAGTCTCTTAACCTGTTTACCTCCATTTCCTCATCTATAAAATGAGCTGGCTAAGGAAATGGCAAACCACTCCAGTATCTTCACCAAGAAGATCCCAAATGACGTCATGAAGAGTTGGACATTACTGAACAACAATGACATAATAAATATCCACATAAAATGAATCAATCAATAATCGCTTATTAAATTTCTATTGTGTTTATCTTTTTCCTAGCCTCAAGGAGCTTATATTCTATGGGAAGATACAACCTATATACAAATAAGTAAATAGGAAATATGTAGGAAGTAAACATAGGATTATTTCAGTGGGATCAGAGACTGGCTACTTGGGGAGATCGGGAAAGACTTCATGTAATTGAGCTTTGAAAGAAGAGGAGTTTTAGATAGGGATGTGAGGAGGGACCGCTATCTGAGAATGGGTAAAAATTATGCAAAGGATAGGAAATGAGAAATGGAATATCATATGTAAGGAAGAGCAGCCAGGCCAATTTGGCTGAAATCTAAGACAGATTGTAGATAGTTTTAAATACCAAATGGAGGAGTTTGTGTTTTTTTATCCTCTGTGAAATAGGGAGGAATGTGAGTTTATTAAGTAGGGGAATAACATGGTCAGATATTTTTATGGTTATGAGACAGTTGTATGGATAATGGATTGGTTTTTCTGGGAACTGATTGCAATAGCCTAGACTTGAGGTGACATGACTCTGAACTAGTAGAGAGAAGAAGGAAATCTGAGATGTTTTTAGGCAGCGGACAGGGCACGGGACTTGAAGTCAGGACTTCAAATCCTGCTTCAAACAATTAGCTGTGTGATCCTGGACAGGTCATTTATTTTTCTCTGCCTCAGTGTCCTCATTTCTAAAACTGGGATGATAATCTCATAGAATTGTTGTGAGGATCCAATAATCTAGCATATATAAAGTACTTCAAATCTTAAAACTATATAAACACTAGCTATTATTATTGTGGAGGTAGAATCAAGAAGACACAACTGGAAATGTATTTTTCTGATTATTTCCTGTACTGGTTCCATATTTCAAAGCCATTTGAAGAGTGAAGAAGCAAGTCTTGACTAAAGGAAACTGGGTTTTATTTAAAGCTTTGGGTGTTATAGGATTTTATTTTGTAATCAAAGTTAGTATCAGGGACCTTTCTCTATATCTTTCTTTACTAGAGAGAGTAATGTATTTACATGGTCTTTTAGAAAGCCTTCTATGAGAGTTGTACTCAAGAGTAGCTACTTAGGAAAACTGAAGCACCTTTCACTGCTTCAGGTTATATTCTAGTCACTTTGTTGTTTTTTTCTTTTTTCTTTGAAAATATCAGGTCATCACTGTGGGATTAGACCAACATTTTAACATAAATCCCATAATACTTTGCTGTCCTTTAGAATCACCTAATCTCTCTCTGAAATTTAGCACTTCCTTCAATTATTTTTTAAAAATCACATTCTTAGAAGAGCTCTGTAGGCTTGAAGACAATGCTATAAAAAATATTAAGAACCCCTAATCTAGTCAAATTCTCTCATTTTTTTCTGCTGGTGAGAAACTGAAGTCCAAAAAGAGAGGCTACATTCATTTATTCTCTTATTCAACTTGTATCTAATGAATACTCCCTAAAGGTAGGGATATTGGGGACCCACAGGAGAATTAGACACCATCCTCATTTCTTGGAGTTTAGCACCTGGAAGAGACTTGCCTGAGGTTATATAACTAGTCTGTGGCTAAGACATTACTGTCTCCAGACTCCAAGTTCCCAATCCACTTGTCTCTCCTCTGAATTCAATGCTTCCATGGTCAATTGGTTAAATTCTCCTCTGACACTGTCACACTGATGCAGGCTCTCATTACTTTATTCTTAGACTATTGTCATAGCCTGCTGGTGGATCTGCCTGCCTCAGGTCTCCAAATCATCCTCTATTCAGCCATCAAAGTGATTTTTTTTCCTAAAACCCTAGGTGACCTTGTCACCACCTTACTCAATGAACTCCAATGCCTCCCTGTCACCTCTAACATCAAACACAAAATCCTCTTACATTCAGAGCCCTTCATAACTTAATCACCTCCTATATTTCCATTCTTCTTATACCTTAAACACCCCCTACACACACAAATTCAAGATCCAAGGACACTGGTCTCCTTGCTGTTGCATAAACAAAATACTCCATCTCTCAGTTTTGGATATTTTCTCTAGCTGTTCTCCATGTCTGGAAGGTTCTCCCTCCCCATCTCTGCCTTCTAGCTTCCTTTAAAACCCAACTAAAATCCTATCTTCTGCAGAAAGCCTTTGCCAGGCCCTCTTAATTCTTAAATCTTGCTTCTACTCATTATTTCCTATTTATCATAGATAGATAGATATACATTTATATATAGTTTGTAAATATTTGTTTTCTTTTTGTCTCTCCCATTTGATTTGGAGCTCCTTGAGGGTACATAAATATGCATTAATATTTTTATTAACTATCTGTCTGAATAAGGTCAACCTAGGCAAGAACCATCTCAAGTCCAAGGTTAGCATGTCTGCTAACGGTGGGTTTAATAACAGTTCTGATGACTGTGCTTCAACTCTCTCCCCAGCCCATGGGGGCTACATTCTAAGAACTCGTTTCTGCTTATCTGGGACTCAGGCAGGCTGGGAAAGGAAGGAGAAAAAATTTCTTGGAAAAATGATGTCTAAAAATTACAGCTAGTTTAAAAAAAAAAGATAATGGGACACTGGTATCCAAAGGAGGAAGAAGGTTACTGTCAAATATATTAGAACAACCTTAGAACTTAAATTCAATCTGCAGTAAGGAGTAAAGGAGCTGTGCCTCCCCTCCCCCCAGTTTTGATCAGAATCAGAGGGTCTTTGGGAGTAAGGCAGTGAAGGTGGGGATAGAGAAGAATGCTTGGATGCATCAAAGGGAGAAAGGGATAAAAGGAACAGCAAGTTTCACCTTTGCTTTTGTAAGGAAGAAGCTTGTTTCAGCTTGGTTGCCTTTCTGTTGTTTTTTCTGGCTTATTATTTCTGCTTTGGTTGTGATGTGGAATTCTATTTGGAGAAGGAATCCGTATAAATATAAACTTGGACTTTGGTTTTGAGGGATGCTCTTTCTCGGCCTTTTTATTTTATTTGCTGACTTTTGAGTCATTTATTGCTACTGCCTCACTGAACTTGTCTTTATAGGCCAAGGAGGGAGTTAACAGGAAATTCCAGAGCTTACTCCCTGAGCATGGTTAAATGCCTCTTCTGCAGAACTGGTGGTGGTGTCAGCTGCATTACCCGTCAGTTATTGGTCACAATATAGTTCACTGGGGCAGCAGGGTGGCACAGTGGATAGAAGTCTTAGAAACAGGAAGACCTGAGTTCATATCCAGCCTCAGATACTTACTGACCTATGTTCAAATCCAGTCTCACATACATACTAACTGTGTGACTCTGGGCAAGTCATTTAACCACCGTTTGTCTCCATTTCCTCATTTGTAATAATAGTATCTACCGCACAGGAGTGTTGTGAGTCAAATTTTACATTTGCAAACAGACATAGACATATAGCTACATATATACACATATATGTGTATGCACACAGAAATACAAATACATATAAATAATGCTTTATGGGATAGCTAGGTGGCGCAGTGGATAGAGCACCGGCCCTGGAATCAGAAGTACCTGAGTTCAAATCCGACCTCAGACACTTAATAATGACCTAGCTGTGTGGCCTTGGGCAAGTCACTTAACCCCATTGCCTTGCAGAAAATCTAAATAAATAAATAAATAGTGCTTTGTGAGCTTAAAGGACTATATACAGCTAGCTACATTATTGATCATTCCATAAAATCCAACAAATGGTCATTAAGTTAGCTTTTGTTTGAAGATCTCTAGATGGGGGGAAGGAATTCCCTACTTTCTAAAGCA
The DNA here is from genome assembly GCF_037893015.1 of Macrotis lagotis. NCBI lineage: Eukaryota > Metazoa > Chordata > Mammalia > Peramelemorphia > Peramelidae > Macrotis > Macrotis lagotis. The sequence continues at coordinate 218,921,487 of NC_133662.1, forward strand.
GTTCAGTCAATTTGGGGGAATTTTAGAAATCTGGGAAGTTTTGCCACATATTGAGCTGAAAACTTCCTATCTGTAACTTCCAATTATTGTTCTAACAGAATGAACCTAATTCCTCTTCACTTCCTGACTTTTGAAATATCTGAAGACTGCGCTCATGCCATTCCTTGCCCACAGCAAAGGCCTCTCTTCACCCGCATGCCCAAGTTCTTTACATCAGTCAGCAAGCAAAACAAAAAAGGCCAAGCCTTTCACTGTTCTAAGTAAACAAACTAAGTTATTAAAACAAGAGTCCAAGCATTTCACTGTACTAAGTTCTGGGAATATAAATTCTAATCATCACACAGTCAAGAAATGTTCATTTATGTTCATTTTGTTCCAGACTCTGTGCTAAATACAAAAAGAGGCCAAAACATGGTCCCTATCCACAAAGAGCTCATAACCTAATTGGGGAACCAACAAACAAACAACTAATGTTGACAATTACCTTTGCATGTAATTGAAAAAAATAAAATAAAACAGTACAAAAAAAAAAACCCAAGCAAACAAATCTGTACAAACAAGCTACATATAATATTAAAAAATGAAATAGTTAAAATAGGGGAAAGCATTAAAATTAAGATGAATTGAGAAAGATTAGGAGGACTAAATATGGGGAGCAGCCAATGGAGACATGGTAAAGGAGGTTGGAGGGCAGCCTAGAGAAGAAGAAGACTTGGTTGACCTGGGCCTCCTTAAATGGGAATTCTGGAAGAAGTTATTCAATCAAAGGGAAAAGTAAACCTACAGAGGCAGAAGGTGCTTCTAAAGTATGTTTTTTCAGGGCTATTGTGAGACTTTGAAGCAGTGTGCCATGGTAGAAAAGCTCAAAATGTAGTCTAGAGAGAATGAGATCCATTCTGCAGTCAAATTTCATATGTTTCTACTGCAGACCCCTCAGCATCCTCTTTGGGCTCCTTGAATACTCTCCAGTTTGCTAATGTCTTTCCTGAAATACGTTGCTCAGGAATGAACTTATAACTTTCAATGAGACTGCTGAAAGAAGTGAAGACTTTCACCTCCTTCATTTTTGCCACTAAATCACTCTCAGTTCAGGCTAAGATCATGTTTTAATTGTTATATTTCACTTTTCATGCCTATTGATCTTAAAAGGGAAAAGGGAATAAGAATTCATAAAGTTCCTACTATGTTCTAAGCACTGTCTGAAATACTTTGCAAATATCTCATTTGAGGGGAGGGAAGGGGAGAGGGATAGAATTTAAAACTTTAAAAAAATAAATGTTTAAAAATTATTTTTACATGCAATGAGGAAACATTTCATTATATATGTTATTTATATATGTATGTGTTTGTATGTATGTATGTATGATTTAAGTCTTATAACAATCCTGTGAGGTAGATGCTGTAATTACAGCTAAGAAAACTGAGAGAGAGACAGAGGTTAAGTGACTTTCCACACTGCTTGGAATTATGTGAGACTGGATTTGAACTCAAGTTTTCCTGACTATACTCCTTGCTTTACCCACAGTGCCACCTGACTACCTCAAAATCAATAAAGGTCTGGTTCAGAACCAGTCATGCATGTTTGGTCAAATTACCAAGAGATTAGAGCAAAGGTCAAAACAGAACAAGCCTAATTCCTCTTCAATTCCTGGTCTTTGAAATATTTGAAGACTGCAATTATGCTATTCCTTGCACACAACAAAGACCTCTCTTCACTCCCATGCCCCATTCTTTCCATCAGCCAGCACCAAATTAGAAGAAGGTTTAAAGAGTAAAAGATGCTATAGGAAATTGCAATACCAACATGACCTATTTAAACATTATTGACTAAAAAATGGGGGAAGTATATGAGGGAGGAATTCTGACCTCTGTCAGGAAATTAAGGAGAGGAAGATGGGAAAATGTGATTCGAACACTAGCAACTAAGGAAGAGACATCTGTCTCTTTCTGAAGAGAAGGGAGATGAACATTCTTAGGAGGAAAATGAAACAGCCTTTTATCCCCCAAGAACTCAAGATGTGATTCTACAAATGCCATCAAGGGAGAGATCATGAGAGATTGAGAGAAACTAGAGACGGAAAGAAGGGTGACTTCCTCCCAAGGGCCAATGAAGCAACCATTTTTCAACCTGAAAACAATAACACTGTCTTCCAAAGATATGTATTCAGAATGTGATACAAACCCTACCAAGATTCAGTAAACCTAAAGATTAATGTACATTTCAGGTAGTTGATATAAACCCAAGATAAGATTTGTCAGAAAGAATTGCTAAGGAATATGAAGATTTGGGCAAGAAACTGAAACCCTCAGGAGCCCAGGTGGTATTTTATTCACTGTTATAGATCAAAGTCAAAATCTTTCGAAGAGAAAGGAATGTTTAAGAAGAGAACAGCTGGTTAAGAAAATCGTGTATGACAATAAGTTTGGATTTCTGAATTATGATTTTAAAAACAGTCATGATAAGTGCATCAAGGGCAAATTTATTTGTGAGTTAGAGTGCACATGGGCAGCCAAGAAGGCATCTAGATGAAGAGTCAGGTCATCCTTCAGGAGCATCAGTAGAGTAGAGAAAAGCATCAGTGGGAAAGAAGGGAAGAGGGAGCTTGGCAGTGGTGGCACAATACATAAGAGGGAAGAACCTTATGGAAGAATCATAAGAGGGAAGTCAACCATGCTTGACTTGGGAGGATGTCCCAAGGTAGACAATATGGGGCAATCAATGCCATAAATATCAGATAATGGAGATGATGACATAGTCATTTCTCTTAGAAAAGTTCTGGGCTAAAGAATGAGTAAAGCAAATAAGTAAATAATGTGATTTCATAGCCAACAAAATTAATGAGCTCTCAGGCTGCATTAGACAGGCATATAATCTAGAACTAAGGTGACAGTTCTGCCATGCTGTATTTTGGTCTCCCCAATTGTACTCAGGAAGGACAGAGAAGCTGTAAAGGAAGGTGTCTGGCATGCTGAAGAGCCTTGAGACCTTCCATATGAGCATCAGCTGAAAGAACTAGGTATACTTAGCCTGGAGGGAAGGATAGCAAGGAGGTATATTATAATGATTTTCAAATATTTGAAATTTGTTGTGTTTGTTCTTCTTGGTTCCAGGAAGCAGAACCAGGACCACCGGATGAACATTATAGAGAGGCAGACTTGGCTTCATGTTAGGAATTAACATCTAATCATTATAGCTAATGGTGTAGTACAAAGAGGGCTAGGCTTGGAGTCAGGAAGACCTGAGTTCAAATCCTGCCTTAGAGTCTTATTAGCTATATGATCCAGGGCAAAATGCTTCATTTCTCTGTACCTCAGTTTCCTCATCTGTAAGCTGTTGATGATAATAACACCTACTTCCCAGAGTTGTTATGAGAACCAAGTGGAATAAGGGAAGTGTTTTGCTATATTAATGCTAGCTATTTTATTATGTTTATTATTGCTGTTTTTATTATTATTTAAAAAGTTCTTCAAAAATTATATAGGCTACCACTATCTCCATTCAAAGTCATATCATCAGATTCAGACTTACATATTTCACTCCCAAGGAAGCCGCATGAAAATCAGAATTTGGAGCTATATTTTGTCCTTTCCTGGAAGCACAGAATTATAGAATATAAGAAACTCAGAGGTCATTGATACAACATGTACCTGACCCAGAAACCCTTTAAACAACAATCCCAACAGATAGTTATCCAGTCTCAGTTTGATGACCTCCAGGCTAGGGAGAATACACTTTGAAATAGCTCTAAGGGGGTGGCTAAGTGATTCAGTAGCTCAGTGGCTCAGTGGATACAGAGCACTAACCCTGGAGTCAGGAGTACCTGAGTTCAAATCCGACCTCAGACACTTAATAATGACCTAGCTATGTGGCCTTGGGCAAACCACTTAACCCTATTGCCTTGCAAAAACTAAAAAAAATGAAATATCTCTAAGGGTTTAAAAATTTTTTTTAATCTAGCCTTAGACAATTCTCTCTGCAACTTCCATCTAATGACCAACTTTGATGTTATGTGGTTACTAAATGAAGGAAATCCAAGCATAATTTCCCAGAACTAAATATCTTCACTGTTTCAACCCCCCCCCAAGAGATCTTTTAAAAGTACATCTAGTCTAGTCACAGCTCTCTCTCTCTCTCTCTCTCTCTCTCTCTCTCTCTATATATATATATATATATATATATATATATATATATATATATGTATATAAAACTTTCACATCCTGTGTCTTTGTGCCTTTGTGTCCTGAATATCTCTCTGTGCTTGTGTCTTTCTCTGTATTTCTTTGTCTGAGAATCTCTCTTTCTCCCTCCCACTCTCCCCCTTCCCTCTCTTCCTTCCCCCCCTCACTTCTCACTCCCTGGAAATAGTTTGTACATTTGAACAGCCCAAAAACAGTACAGTTACATCTTCCTGGATAAAACTGTGCACTGACCATGAACTATCCACAATAGGGAGTTATTTTGGGTACAGTTTTTGAAGACCAAAAATCATTTTTTCTTTATTCATGGAACTTTTCCCAATGGAAAAAGAGACTTTTGCTAACAAGAAAAAAATTCTTTAAGACCCAACCTGAAGTTCTCCCAGAGAAACCATTGATTCAGCAAATTGTTCTTTCCCGCAATCCCTTCCCCTTGGTGATCCTTCATCATGTTCTCTTGCTAAGCTCTTCAATGCAAAATGTCTCTTCTTCATAGCCTCTAGGGTACAGAAAAACCAGCAATGATTGCAGTGATTGCATGAACACAGAAAACTTTCCCATCGTGATCTAGGCAAGTCAGTCCCTGTTTTCTAGGCTGTAGGTTTGGGTTTGGGTTTTTTCCCCTTTGCATGCTTATTTTTTCCTTTTTCTCTTTTGCTGGAAATTTGCTACCAAGTCTCCAAAGAGATTTTAGCAGCATAAAGCAGCAGCTGTCTAGTCTCCATCAGAATTTCTGGCTCTGCCACAATTGGAAGAGGAATCTAGGCAAGGATGCAAAATTTGCTTTCTTTCATGCTGAAATCACAGAACTGGAGACCTTGATTTAAATGTAGATTTAAAAAATTAATTAGTGAACAAAAATTCAGAAGTCCCTGGTGCTTTCCTCCAAGCTCTCTTTTCCTTCCCATTGGGTTGTGAACTGTATACTCTATTGCATTTTAACCCTTATTCCATGGAATAGTGTGAGACACATTGTGTATAAAGATATAATTTCTTCCCTTATAACTCTCTTGGGTTGGGGGGAGTGTTGTACTGGGGAGAAAAACAGTGCCATAACTACTGTCAACACTGGCCAAGGGGAAGATGAGAATTTGAGTTGAGTCAGCGCTGTAGCAAGGGACAGCACCAAGGCTCTAGGCAATAAATTGCATGGTTCTGCCATAATGGAAGGCGTGGGCAAATGGTGGCAAACTGCAGCTGGTGATTAAGAAGGAAAAGGGAACCTTTCCACTAGTCATTATAGAGGAGTTTTGAGGCAGTTTCAGTTGTTTTCAGACAATAACTCAGACCTAACTGAGCTTTCTGGGGTTCAGAAAAGTTATGACTGCATTTATTGAATTCTTGAAAGTCTTCCCTGAAAAAAATATGTCTGTGTGTGTGTGTGTGTGTGTGTGTGTGTGTGTGTGTGTGTATGTGTGTCTCCTCCAGGAAAAATATCTCTAATGAAGTAAAGGAACTATATCAGTGTTTCACCTCTTCCTAGGTATCATGATTGCTGAACTACAGTTAATACTTTCTCATTGACTGGGGTGGGGGGAGGGGAAGAAGGGCAAAGGATCAACATCTAGGTAACACAGTGATTAGAGTTATGGTCCTAGACTGGAGTCAGTAGGACCTAAGTTCAAATCCAGCCTCAGATACTTACTACCTGAGTGACCCTGGGCAAATCATTTTAACCTGTTTACCTCAGTTTCCTCTTCTGTCAAATGAGCTGGAGAAAGAAATGGCAAACTCAATATCTTTGACAAATAAACCCCCAAATGGGGTCACAAAGAATTGAACATGAATGAAACAACTAAGCAATATTTTTAGAATGGGAGGGAACCTTCAAAAATCCCTTCATTTTGCAATTATGAAACCAAGGATTAAAGAAGTTACCCAACTTCCCACAGGTGGCAGAGCTAGATTTTGAACCCCAATATTCTTTCCATGAAACCTTGCTATTGGGGAGCTTTTTGAAGACAGTCTAAGCTTCTTCTCTCATATAGTGCATCGTTCTCAGGGGCAGTTTGAGTGGCCCAGACGTAGCCACAATATCAGACACAAGTCCACCTCTCTGGATCTCAGCTGAAAAAGAAGATTGGACTAGATGGTTTCCAAGTTTCTTCTAAACTCTAACATTCTGTATTTCTGTGATTCTAACCAGCATAGTGTAAAGACCAATTTCATCAAAGGCTGCTGCTCCCACCAACCAATTGTCTCCTTTCTTCTGACAAACATATAGTAGTAAGACCTTACCATGCATACATGTCCATCCAGGAACATAGAAGAAGATGCATGTCTTCCCCTTCTACCTTACCCCTTTGCAACCATGGGAATTTCATGAGCATTGAATGTCTTTATTTATATATTCAATTTTTTTTTGCTAGGCAATGGGGTTAAGTGGCTTGCCCAAGGCCACACAGCTAGGTAATTATTAAGTGTCTGAGGCTGCATTTGAACTCAGGTACTTCTGACTCCAGGGCCGGTGCTCTATTCACTGCACCACCTAGCCGCTCCACACTTTTTCAATGTATAAATCAGTAATGCTGATTTTTCTCTTTTTTCTTTCTTTTTTTCTTTTTACAAAAAAAAAAGAGCATAGTATTTCTTATATGGGATGGCTCTGTGAGAGGGGGAAAAGAAGGGATCATGAGAGGGAATGAAGCTGATGTAAAAAACAGAATACATCAGTAAAAACTTATTTAAAAAAGAGAGAGAGAGAGAGGAAAAACAAGTCTACCCTTCACCTGAACCTAGAGGCTGACCCAAAAGGAAATACATACTTACAACATGAAGGAACAGTTAGACTAACTATTAGACACCATGAGAAGAGAACTCATTGGGGTACTTTACAAGAAAATTCACAAGATCCTTTACAAGATTTCTCATACCATTCATGCTTGGTGACACCCCTCAGCAATAAGTATTCAATGAAGTTTTGGGGGTTGTTTGGAATTTGTTATCTGTAGGAATTCATCTCTCTGCAAGAATGACATATCTCCTCAGATTGCTTCTCATCGAGACGCAGGATTCCATCTTGCCATCCACAGGGTAACAACCTCCCCACCTTAACCTCAATTTTCAGTTTCCTCTTATGTGTTGTCTTTCCTCTTTAAATTGTAAGCTCCTTGAAAGCAGAGAGACTCCTATGTCTTTCTTTGTATTCCCAACACTTAGCACAGTGTTTAGTAGGTGATTAATAAATGTTTATTGTTTCTGAAGGAAGGACACAATTGGCATGACCTGTATAAGAGAATGCCCAGAATAGAATGAGAAGAATGTTAAATAGCAGCAGGTCTCTTGTTTCCAATAGGGACTGTGAAAAACTACAGGCAACAGATTGTAACCTACCCTGTATCTCTATGAGTCTTGGGGTCTGTGCCAAAAGGAATCTATATACAGTCACCCAGCAGGTCTTAAGTTCTATTGAAGCTGTTCACATCATATCCTTGGTTTTACTTCAATAGTCCAAACCGGCTCTTCTGGTGATTAAAATTCATGGGAATCTCTCAGTGGAAATAACCAGTAAAAGAATGTGTTGGGCCCTGTGTGGCAAATGTAAACTACCTTTGGCTGTCTATTATTATCACAAGCAGGGGCAGGAGAGATTCTCTCATAGGATCATCGGCTTAGAACTAGAAGAGACTCTCTCATCTGATACCCCTCAATTTATAGATAAGAATAAATCGTAAGGAAAGACTGACTTTCTTTTCAAATTCCACTACATTCTGGATTCTGCTTACTATAGCAATACCTCCTAATACCCATATAGAGCCCTCCATTGCTTTTTGCCTCATCTGTTTATTAAGCACATATAAAATGAAGGAAATCATTTCTAAAACCCCTGACAGCTCTAACATTCTATGATTCTATTTATGTATATGATATGTGATCCATTGGGCGCTAGCCCAAGCCCCCACCCAATGCATTTTCTACCAACAGACCTAGCAGGCACCATCAATCAAATAGCAAAGTGTTTCATTAGAGCAGAAAAGCAATGCAAACAGGGAATATTTCAACAGAATGATTGAAGCAATCAAATAGGTCTCAGAATTCCTCCTCTACCAAAATGGATATAATCTTCCACAGACTCCCACACTATAGGAAAGGAAGTAACTTCCCAGGAAACCCACAATCTGATGTGAGGAAGCATGGGATCCTTGCTAGAACAATTCTCATGGTTTTAGCTCTCAGTAAAAAACAAAAACAAACCCCACCCCTGACAAACTGGGCCTCAGTTTCTCAGCTCTCCCTTTCACGGATGTCTTAGCTTAGTCTCCAGCTCCTTTACCACTGACACTTTTCTCTCCTTTGCCAGTCATCATACATTTTTCTCCCAAGCCTAGTTCTCTGCCAACAAAGTAACTACTGCCATCTGCTGAGGCTGCTAACCATTTCTCTTCCAAACAGAATATATATTATTTAGCCCATGTGATCTTGGGCAAGTCGCTTAACCCCCATTGCCTTGCAAAAAAAAACAAACAAACAAACAAACAGAAACAGAATACCTAATTCTTTCAATGTAAGACCATACCACAACAGCAAGGGACCTCAGAATAGATTGGACCTACAAAGGATTATGCAGACTGCTGTTGAGACTTTGCTTCTTCATAGCCTGCATTAGAGAAATCCCCAACTATTTTCTACTCACAGTTTAATTGTTCAATATTTTTCAATCATGTCTGATTCTTCATGACTCCATTGAGGGTTTTCTTGGAAAAGATACTGGAGTGACTCGTCATTTCCTTATCTAGCTCATTTGACAAATGAGTAAACTGAGGTTAACAGGGTTAAGTAACTGGCCTAGGGTCATACAGCTAGTAAGTATCTGAGGCTGAATTTGAATTCAAGTCCTCTTGACTCCAGGCTGTTCCATCCACTGTGTCACCTAACTCCCCTCATAGTTTGATTAGAGTGAATTAATCCCTTTCACCTCTTCCCTGATCCACAATTAGGGGCTATGTGCCCCCAACATGGCCCACTTCCCACTGAGACTTTTTTAATTTAAATTTATTTATTATTCCAATTACATGCAAAGATAGTTTCAGCATTCCTCACTGAGTCTTTCTAAGACAAGAGATACAAGTATGCACTTTATAAAAAATTTTTTCCCTTTCAACTCATGTTACACCCCAGAAGCTACCCCAGGTCATTCGAATTGAACTGAAGCTTTCATAATTCTCAGGGGAAAGGAATATTGTTTATCAAGTGTCTACTATGTACCAGACAGAACGCCAAGTGCTTAACAAATATAATTTCATTTTCTTCACAACAATTCCAGAAAGTGGGTACAATTATTATCCTTGTTTTATGATGAGGAAACTGAGGCAGAAAGTGTTTGAATACTTGCACATCAAGGTCCACACAGCTATTCATATTGGAGGTTGCATTTGAACACAGGTCTTCCTAACTCCAGGTCCAACTGTCTATGCCCCTAGATACCTAGAAGGCTAGAGTCCTGTATAAATCCTGCATGAGGAAGGGTTGTCTCTCTAGAAGCCCAAGCCCAAAGACCTTAGAGAACCTCCATAAGGTTAGAAGATTATACAGGTCCTCAGAGTAGAACTCCCATAGTGGCAGCTTCTTTCTCCAGCTCCTCCAATCTCATTCTCCTTCCAGAAATTCTAAGATATTCAATAGAGAACCAGACTTTAAATCAGGAAGCCTGAGTTCAAATACCTAAACTCGATTACTTAATATTTATACGACCCTGGGCTAATCCTTTAACTGCTCTCAGCCTCAGTTTTCTCATCTGTAAAATGGGGATCATACTAAACCCTACTTCCAATAGGGAACTAGGTGATAAAGTAAACAGAGAGCTAGGCCTGGAGTCAGAAAGACCTGAGTTCAAATTTGGTCTCAGACACCAATTAACTATGTGGCCCTAGGCATCACTTAACCCTGTTAGCTTCAGTCTTCTCATCTATCAAATGAGTTTGAGAAGGAAATGACAAACTACTCAGTATTTTTGCCAAGAAAACCTCAAATGAGGTCACAAAGAATTAGACACAACTGAAACAACTGAACAACACCATAAACCTTTCAGGGATGCTGTAAGGACTGAATGAGATGATTTTTTGTAAACCTTAAAGCACTATTTTAATTCTAGCTATTATGATTATCATTATTATTTGTAAAGTGCTCTGTAAACCTTAAAGCATCATTCAAATGCCATTTATTGTTGCTGATATTATTACAAAGGAAATCAAGCAAACCTTTAGGGTTATATTTTAACAGTGGAGGTCTATATAGGTTGCTGGTTTAGAGAAAGGACTCCCTAGAGAGAAGAAATGTATCTTGTTATGGGTTCCTGTGAGTCCTTTGTGGTCTGGGTTTTTTTACACTATTAATGGTCTACTATGAATTCTTCATGTGTTCTGAATTAAGTCTGTGGGTTGAAATTAAGGCCACCTTGCATCTTATATGCATTGTTAGTCTAAGTGCTTTCATGGGAAATAGGACACTTTTACAAGCTTAGTCATAAGTTTCTCAGGGGAAACATTAGATGGGGCAAAATGAGCCAAAGAAATATGACTTGAGCGGTTGAGTGGCATCCCCCAAGATCGAGCCCAGTCTATTAAAAATCAAAAATATAGTTTCTGAGCCATTGATTTCAACTGTGTAAGAAAAATTAATTTGGTAATAGAGACAAGAATAGATTAGCAGAAAAAGAGACTATAAGCTGGGAGATCTGGGAAAAGGCTATTGCAGTGGAACAGGTAATGAAGACCTGTAATTAGAATGATGACCATGGGCATGGAAAGAGTGACTCATTCACAAGATATTGCAGAGGTAATAATCACCAAGACATGAAAATTGATTGGATGTGGGAGATGAAGGAGAAGGAAAAGTAAAAAAAAAAAATAATAATCCCAGGCATCTGTGATTAGGTGAATGGTGACTTCATTGCAAGAAATGTGGAGTCATAACTAGGGAAAAATAAAATAAAGTAAAATAAAACTTCAAAAAATTAATTAAAAGAAAATTTAAAAAAGAAAAAGGAAATGTGGAATCAGAAGGAGGAGTCAGTTTGATGAATGGTAAATTCTGTTTTAAACATATTTCCTTTAGTGTTGCATCCAGTAAGTATTTGGCAATATAGGTCTGGAGATGGAATGAAAAGTCAGGGCTGGAGTTTTGGGAGTCACTTACATAGAGGCAATAGTTGAAGTCATGAGAATGAGTGAGCTTTCTAATGGCAAGTGAGAGGAAAAGAAAAGAAAAGAACTAAGGACAGAAACTTAGGGGAGAATTATTCACTCTATGGTATCAGAAAAAAACAAGACTTGATGAAAGAGAATAAGGAGGAGTCAGTAAAGGAAGGAGATAACTGGGGAGCAAAGTTTCTCAGAAGCTAAGGGGAAAGAGGTTGGTCAATCATGCCCCATTCTGTACAGGGTTCAAGGAGGGGGAGCACTGAGAAGGGACAGTCAATTTGAAAACCAAATAAGACAACATATGAGAAAGCTGTAAATTGCAAAACCTTTAAAAAGTCAGAGATTTCTGTTAATATTCCATCTCCTAAAATTATCCCTGGATACCTAGGTGGTACAGTGAATAGAGCACTAGAGTCTGGAACACTCGTCTTCCTGAAATCTGACACTTAACTGTGTGTCCCTGGGTAAACCACTTAATCTAATCCTTTTGGCCTCAGTTTCCTCATCTGCCAAATCAGCAGAAGAAAACAGTAAACTACTCCAATGACTCTTCCAAGAAAACCCCAAATGGGATCATGAAGAGTCAAATATGATTGAAATGGCTGAAGAGCAACAACAAAATTATACCTAAAATTCATTTGAAAAATAAATTCCCAATTGTTTCATAAATAACATCATAGTGAAAGAGAAATGACTACTTCAATCAAACAGAAGAGGAGCTCAAATAACTCCAATCACCTTGGATCATTTCTGCTTTAAGTTTATAAAATCATTCTCCACATATGTAATTAACATTTGTTAAAGGATAATAGCGACCTCCCCTCCCCTGTTCTTTCATTTGCAAGCACTTTTTAACTTCCTTAGCTTTTAGAATATGAATAAAGCTTGTCAGCAAAATGCTTATATTTTTAAGTGCATTTCTGAGCTGGTAATATATTCATTCCAGCATTCACTGGGATTGTGTACTTAAGCACTTTGTTGTGAATAGTGATAATGATGCGCATGAAGACCTGGTGCCAACTATTTTGTATGAGAACACATCATTCATCCTTCCCCCATGTCCTTAAATGAAGCTATTAAGTCTCAGGCAGACTGGAGCCAACAAACTTAGAATTTGCCTCTATTTTCTCTGTTACACCTAAGAATGAGCTTGACTACCACTTGAACCTCACTTTAATCAAATAAAATACAGGAAAACACAGACTTTCAGAGATGGTCAATTAGGAAGTGATTTTTACATTACAAATAGAACCATAATAAGATTTATTTAAACATTATTCAAAATATGATTTGAGTTACAAAAATCAAATTTGTACATAAAACAAAGGAGAGTTATTGTAGTTAAATAGAAAAAGGTCCTCTAAATTTCAGGACCTTGGGGCAAAGCTCAGATAGTCCCACTTTAGCTACAACTCTGATAAAAAGTGATGATAAGATAATAAGAAACTTTCAAAGAGTTTTCACTGTTTCTGGGAGAAAGTCCTGATTCCTGTAAAGGTCCATTCTATTTATATATATATATATACACATATATATATGTCATATGTTGTGCATATATATACATATAAAATGTCTTTCTTTACACTCTGCAAGTTAGGTATGGCAATGAGTATCATTATTCTAATTTTATAGATGAAGAAACTGAGGCTCAGAAAGATTAAATAACTTGTCAGTCATACAGATCTCTTAAGAATTCAAGTCAGAATTTGAATTTAAGTCTCTAATCTATAAAATGAGAAACTTAGACTAGATAATCTTTAGGGTCCCTTAAAGTTTTAACAAAATTAGGAGTTTCTCATTGATAGATGCATACCTGTCTGCAAAAAACTTGGCATGAGACTATAGGAGGGGCAGCTAGGTGGTACATTGGATAGAGCACTGGCCCTGGAGACAGAAGGATCAGAGTTCAAATTCAGCCTCAGACACTTAATAATTACCTAGCTGTGTGACCTTGGGCAATTCACTTAACCCCATTGCCTTGCAAAAACTGAGAGAGAGAGAGAGAGAGAGAGAGAGAGAGAGAGAGAGAATATTCTGTAAATAACAATATTCTATCACAATTAATTAATCTGTTTCACTTTTTCTGTATAGACAGATAGATGGCACAGTGGATAGAGTGATGGTCCTGGAGTCAGAAAAACTCATCTTTTTTTCATTCAAACTATCCTTAGCACTTACTAACTGTGTGACCCTGGGTAAGTCACTTCATCCTATTTGCCTCAGTTTCCTCATCTATAAAAGATCTGAAGAGAGAAATAGCAAACCACTAAAAGATCTTTGTCAAGAAAACCCCAAATGGGGTCAGGAAGAGTCAGACATGAGTTAAAAAAGGTGACAATTTCTTCTGTGCAGATGCATCATAGGGTCTATTTTTTCATGTTGAGCAGGAATATCCCCAAAATTGTCCAGAACTCCTGTTCTAATTCCTGTCATTCTACCTGAGTCCAGTAGTTATACTATACCATTTGCTTCTATTGTTCAGTCATTGTGTAAAGTGAGTTTCGCTCATAAATGTTTGGATGGTGGTCAAAAAAAAAAAAAAGACCTATAATGGTGTTATTGGCATCATAACTTAGCTGGGAAATCATCACTTCAGCAAGCTCTGAGCCCCTGAGCCCCGATAACCTCAGTCTGAGCAACTCGATGGCCCCCATAATGAACCCCTTCTTTTGTTGACCAGACACTTGATCCAACCTGATAGTTTACTTGAAGCAGACGCCCAAGAAAACGTACCACTACAGATGGAAATTTTCCCAGCATCATCCAGACGCTGTTTATTAATCCTCTGTCAAAATGGCCCAACTGTGCTCTGGCAGCTGCAATAGAGAAGCGACCACCACACAGATGGTACTCTCCTCACGTGGCCAACTAGATTAGCTCCATCCCTCTCACGTGGCAGTCGTCAAGCCACAAGCCACATGGGGCCTCAGAGCATTTTGTAGGCAGTACCACCTGCCCCTGCTCTCACTACCACAACCCTCTGGGCCACAGCTACAAGAGAAGGTGAGAGAGAGGAGAGAAGGATGAAGGGGAAAGGGGAAAGCTGTTTATTGATAGGATTGGTAGGGATTGGGGAGGTTGAGGACAAGAAAGGTCTCTTGACTCTGGAATGGAGTAGGGGAAGGACAATCCCAGTTCATGGCTTAGAAGCATTGTACTGAGACCTCTAAGTCCTTTCGTTGACTCCCACAGACTCAGTGAAAATGTTTAGAAAACTCTTATCATCATCATCATATCTTGCATCCCAGTTGTAACTAGGGTGGCACTATCAGGTCTTATCCCAAGAGCACTGAGATTTAGAGGGTACAAAAATGTACTCCAGTTCAGATATGAACTCTGTTCCTTGTACCCTTCCAGTTTTCCATTTTTCTTATATCCCAACAACTCCCCCCACAGTGCTAGTTTCCAAGGATACTCCCTTTAAAAAAAAATGGCATGACAGGAGTCTTCTCCATTCTCCTGTAAAGAGTTATGATTTTATATTGATTAGTATGATGTTGTACTAATACACAGTTTAGAGATGGCTCCAATAAACACTTAATCTAACACTCCAATGATTGATTTAAAGGCAGATTCAGGAGTCCTTCCCCTGGATGTCATTGTATGTGCCTTACCCCAAAATGCCAGCTAACAACTCTGGTTTTTACAACAGTTTATAGATTCCTAGGACACTGGAATCAAGTAAACCTAAGTTGAAATCCAGCTTCTGACACTAGCTGAACAAGTTACTTGATGTTTATTTGCCTCAGTTTACTCCTCTGTAAATTGGAGATAATCAAAGTACCTACATCTCAGGGTTATTGTGAGGACCCAATACAGTATCTGGCCCATAGTAAGCAGCTTAAAAATATTAGTAATAATAATAGCAATGACATCATTGTTTCATTGAAGCTTGCAACCCCCTGGTGAGGGAAATAGTACTCTGAGAGAGGCAACCCAAATGGTTCAATAATGCTAACCCAAGATCACATGAATATTTGGCAGAATCAGGACTAGAATCTAGGAGGCTGGGGGGCTCCAAATTCAGTACTCTTTCTACTATACAAGAGAGAATTGCTTCCCTCTAACTAAACTCATCTGCTTGCTGACATTCCTAAGAGATTTGTTTATTCTTTTTGGGGGGGATATGCCAATTTCCCCCCAATCTTGCTTCCCACCCTTCACCCCTCATAGAAGGCAGTCTGATAGTCTTTACATTGTTTCCATGCTATACATTGATCAAAATTGAATGTGTTGAGAGAGAAATCATATCCTTAAGGAAATAATAAAATATAAGAGATAGCAAAACATAATAAGATGGGGCGGCTAGGTGGCACAGTGGATAGAGCATTGGCCCTGGAGTCAAGAGTACCTAAGTTCAAATCCAGCCTCAGACACTTAATAATTACCTAGCTGTGTGGCCTTGGGCAAGCCGCTACCCCATTGCCTTGCAAAAAACTAAAACAAAAAAAAAAACATAATAAGATACCTTTTTTTTTAAATTTAAAGGTAATAGTCTTTGGTCTTTGTTTAAATTCCACAATTCTTTCTTTGGATATAGATGGTATTCTCCACTGCAGAAAGCCCAAAATTGTCCCTGACTGTTGCATTGATGGAAGAGCAAGTCCATTAAGATTGATCATCACCCCATGTTGCTGGTAGGATGTACAATGTTTTTCTGGTTCTGCTCATCTCTCTCAGCATCAGTTCATGCAAATGCTTCCAGGCTTCCCTGAATTCCCATCCCTCCTGGTTTCTAATAGAACAAGAGTGTTCCATAACATACATATACCACAATTTGTTCAGCCAATTTCCAATTCTTTGCCACCACAAACAGGGCTACTATGAATATTTTTGTACAAGTGTTATTTTTACCCTTTTCCATGATCTCTTCAAGGTATAGACCCAGCAGTGGTAGAGATTTGTTTATTCTTTACTATAGGCCATGACTTCTTAACCTGGGATCTTGTGAACTTTTTAAAAAATTGATAATCATACTTTATTGTTATTATTATCATTTTAAATATGGAAAAAATAAGCATTTATAAAACAAATATAATAAAAAAAGATTATACATGAAACTGCAAATCTATTATGTACAACTTGCTATTCCTTTTAAATATATAATAGTTATATAAATTTTTTTCCTTTTTTTATTCACATTTCAATATTGGATTCCTTTACAATCCCATGTATTTTATATTATGCAATTATTCTGAGAGGGGATTCTTAGGCATCACCAAATTGGTTATGACACACAAAAGATTAAAATTGTCTTCGTAGCATTTTGTCCCTATTGATTCCCTCACCAGGAATGCTTCATTTTTGCCTCCCTTTAACTACTCAAAATTCCCCTGTCTTCTCTGACTTACTCCACACAATTCTGAGCAATCCCCCCCCCCCAATCTCCTTGAGCCCTTTTGTATTGGTTTTGCATTGTTCTGACTTAATTATTTGTTACTTTGTGGATGAAGTTGGATTTTTTTCACATACACAATAGCTAGTATTTGTATAGTTTTAAGCTTTTCAAAGCACCTTACAAATAACTCATTTTAAACTTGTAACAACCTTGGGAGGCAAGTGCTAATATCCCCATTTTACAGATGAGAAAACTGAGACAAATTAAATGACATGTCCAGACTTCTATATATGATATGCCCTTTCTTCTTGCAAGCTTCTCAAAAGCTAATGGCCAAACCCTATTATCCTATCAAAAAAAAAAATCACAAAATGCTATTTGTGTCTTAGACTATAGAATATACCCTCTTTATATCTCTTTCCCTTTTTACAGAGGTGGGAGACTATACATATATGAGTGTATAATGTCTTATATATTGCCATCAATGGATATATTAATTATTTTTGCTAAAATGTCTTTTTTTTGCCCTGGTTTTAAAGTCTGTTCCAGGTGTATGTCACTAGAGTAGGTAGGGGGAAGGACTGGTTTAGAAAGGAAGAGAATATGAAAACAAAAAATATCCAGCAAAAACCATTTTTTTAAATTTCATAAGACATAAAATGTTAGATCTAGAAGACCTAGGGGAGAGAAGAGACAGTAGGAATTACCTAATCCCAGGGATGTGGTAGAGCCAGTTTGAGCCAGCTATGGGAAGTTGATTGTTAAATTTAAGTGTGAGCATTCACACCTTGGAAATCAGAAAACACTACAAATCAGGATTGGTTTTGTTTTGGTTTTTGTTTATTTATTTGACTTAAGAAAGTGAGGGAGAAAATGTTAATATTCCAATTAAATTTTAAAGTGTTTCATGCACATTTTTTTTCAAAGAACCAGTTTTTAAACATTTACCAGCATATCTCTGCCTAGTTCAAGTTCTCCATTTTATTGATGAAGAATCTAAGTGTTAGCAAGAAGTTAAATGTAAAACTCCTCAAAGACAAGCACTTACTGGGGAGATTGAGATTGGCCAATCTCTTGATTGGTGAGTTCAGAACTATAATGCTGATCTGCACTAAATCAGACATCAACAATATGAGCCATTAGGAGAAAAGCATTCACCAACTTATTGAAAGAAGGAAGGAATGAAAAATAGGCCAGGCTGGAAACAGAGTAGGTAGGTCCTTGCAGATGTGTAGTGGGATCACCATATTCAGGCTAGGTAAAAGAGGCAATTGTTGATCAGTCATATCTCACTCTTCATGACCCCATTTGGGACTTTCTTGGCAAAAATACTGGGTTTGACATTTCCTTCTCCAGTTCATTTTACAGATGAAGAAACTGAGGCAAACAGGCTTAAGTGACTCACCCAGGGTCACCTAGCTATCAAGTATCTGAGGTCAAATTTGAACTCAGCACTTCAGACATTGAACCACTTAGCTGCCTCCAAGACAGGAAGATGTAGTTTTAAGAATAAAATAGGGTAGCTGGGTGGTATGGTAAATAGAGCACTGACCCTGAAGTCAGGGAGGATCTCAGACACTTAATAATTACTTAGCTGATTGACCTTGGACAAATCATTTAACCCCATTGCCTTGCAAAACAAAAAGTAGAAATTTCATTTTGGTTTTTGTGTCCCTAAAGCCTAGCAAGCTTTTAACAAATGTCTATTCAATGAATGCCTAAGCTCAGAAATTTTCTTGTAAGAAAATGCCCAGGTTAGTAATAACAATATCTCATATTTACCATATTTCCCCATGTATAAGATGCACCTTAATTTGGGGGCCCAAAATTTGGAAAAAAAAAAGTATTACATAAAGTTATTGAGAACTCAAGTTTTATTCATCCTAAAATTCATACAACTCCTCATCACTGTCAAAACTCCCATCCATTAGCTCATCCTCATCTGTGTTGATGACAAATCCCTGTGTTAGGAGAGGTCTGACTGCTCTCCTGCCTGTGCTCTGCTCTGTGGCTGACCACAAGCTCTCCCTGGGCAAGTCGGGTGCATGGACACATGCTTAGTCCATTCCATTTCATCAACCTGAAGCATCAGTTGTGTCCTCCTTTGAAATCAGTCACTTCTTTTTCATCCACAATTCTTCTGGCCTCTGATGAACCATCTTTGTGGACACAGGAATTCCAATGACCCTTTGCTCTTCCATCCCTCTCTTCAATTCCCCCTCTAATTCAAACCATTTGACTGTGACTTGCCTCTCATGGCCTCCTTCTGCCCAGCCATTTTCAGTTGGGTTTCTTCTTCCTTTGGCTAGTCTCGGATTCTTTTCTCAATTGGAGGAGGACCAAACTGATGTTCAGCAACATGATTTCCATTCACTTTTGCAAACTGAATGCCTTTGAACTTGAATTTAGCACTGGACACATATCTTTTCTGAGCTATTTCTGGGCAGAACATGGCAAAATGTAGCCTAATATACTGGTAACAAATGCAAAACAGTGAGCGCAAAGACAATAAGTTCAAAAAATTGGGAAATTGCAAGTAAAAAAATCTATAACCACTGTATATGATGTTTCTATTTTTTAGATCCCAATTTTTTTGAAAAACAGTGTGTCTTATATATCCTTCCTCTCTTAGAATAATGGGCCTTTATTTTACCACAGAGACTAGGCCTAGTGGAGATTAGCTACTTTAGCCAATTCAGAATCCCATAGACCAGAATGGAAAAAGTCCTTCCCCAGGAGAGAGAAAACCAACCCTAACCCATTTCTAACATTTTTACGCCTCTAGCTTTATTAAACTTTGAGTCTCTCAATAATTCATGAAAAAAAATCATTTCATGGCTAATAAAGCCGTGTTGGCAGACAAACTTTTTTGATTATAGCTTCTGACTGTGAATACAATCGATGCAACTTTAACAAACGTTTCAGAATTGCATTGATCCAAGGCAGAATTTGACTGGGGCTCTGAGGAAACCAGGTGCAAGGTGAACTGTTATTTTTCTTCTACCCATAAGTTTTCAGACCATTTCCTTGTCCTGTAATGAGAAAGAACTAGCTGGGAAGAAATCAGACATATCAGGTTTGGACAAAGAAGGTCAGCAGGAGTTCCCTTAAACGTTCAGCTTGATAAAGTGGGGGATTTTCTAAAAAAATTAAATTATTCTGGGGAATCTAGGTGGCACAGTAGATAGAGCACTGACCCTGAAGTCAGTAGGATCTAAGTTCAAATCTGGCCTCGGACACTTAATACTTAGCTGTGTGACCTTGGGCAAGTCACTTAATCCCACTGCCTTACAAAACCAAAATAAATTAATTGCTCTAAGTAGAAGTGCTGAGGAACACATCACCAGTCTGGGGTTTTTCCAGTTTTCTAAGTACTATGCCCAAATATTTAAATCTATTATTTTAAGTAAATTAAAAAAATTAAAGATTGTACCCAAGCTATGGCTGAAACATTATTTTCTAGGGCTCTTTGTAAATGTTGGGGAAAAAAATCAGCCTATCGCCCTGTCCTTCCAGAAACAGAAACTAGAGAAGCTCAGGCCCTCACAATTCACTACTCTCATTCTATGGGCAGATTCCAGGGAGAGACAAAGGAGAGGAGGGAAATAGTTTGGATGAGAGAAGATTGGCAACCAGTTCAGCATCTTATCTTCATAAACAGTCTGTCTCTACACTAGATCTCAGGTCTGTCTCTCTCCAATCTTGATTCATAACCTTTGTATCTAATTCTTTGCTAACATAAAAACTGCTATTAGGAATATTTCGGTGCATCTTTCTTTCTGACTTGACCTCCCTGGGATAAATACCTCCTTGGGTATGGCTAGGTGGCACAGTGGATAGAGCACCAGCCCTGGAGTCAGGAGTACCTGAGTTCAAATCTGGCCTCAGACACTTAATAATTGCCTAGCTGTGTGGCCTTGGACAAGTCACTTAACCCCTGCCTTGAAAAAACCTAAAAAAATAAAATAAAATATATTACCCTTGATACCTTGGGGTATCAAGAAGAAACAACTAATCTCTTATACTTTTTGTTTCTTCTTTAAGGATATGATTTCTCTCTCATCACACTCAATTTGGATCACTGTACAACATGGAAACAAAGTAAAGACTGACAGATTGCTTTCTGTGGGGGGGGAGGGAAGTAAAATTGGGGGAAAATCATAAAACTCAAAATCTTTAATAAAAGAAAAAAAGAATTAGAAAAAAAAACAAATACAAAAATTGAAAACTGAAAAAAAAAACCCAACTACACAATCACTACAATCACCCTCCTACCTAACCCCGAAACACCTCCCTCACTCTGAAACTCATTGTATCATATAACCAGGATCACTCTTGCCCCAATTTCTAGATTTCATTATCCTGTAGAGCTCCTTTGGACTCTCACACAATTCAAGAATTTGAAGGAATCTCAACTACCATCTAGTGCAACCCATACACAAAAAGACAAGCGATTGTCCAACCTCTGCTAAAAGATTTCCAAGGTGCTCAAACTATCTCCAACTTCAGCTGGCACTTACAAATTAGATCCCCTAGGGAATGACTGCCTCAGTTACAAGGTGCTGTAGGTACCCCTAGTAGTCCATGAGACCCAAATGCATCTACCTTTCCATTAGTCAGCCAGAGAACACAATTAGCTTAAGGCCAAGACTATGATCAGTCTGTGGATAAACATTAAGTACTACTATGTTCTAAGCACTATACTAATAATAAACTTCTACATTCTAGATAATCTAATGGAATTTGAAATGTAGTATGGGGGAAAGGAAAGGAAGGCACTGATTTGGGGGGAGCAAAGGGGGGGTAAAAATAGAGAAATCCAACCTGGAGAACAACCTGGTGGGAAATGAAGAAATGGTTGACTGGGGACTCCCTTTAAATAGAGATTTGGAGGGGAAGTCTTCTCTCTGCCCTCTAGTCAGTGAGATAAGGGCAGAGGGTACTGAAGAAGCACAAGGACCAAGGCTGATAAGATTTTGAAGGATGGTGTGGTTCCTAATGATGAGCTATAGTTTCAGGAATAAAAGCCCCAGAGAGTACCTGCAATGTTGATAGTTGTCCCTGGAGGAAACAACTTAAGAGTGAATCGGGGGGTTTGAGGGGCATTGCAAAAGGGTTCCATGCACCTTTTATCACTGTCACAAGACCATTCTCCACCTTCTGACTCTTAAATAGTCTTACTGACCATTGGATTCAGAGAAGATATCAAAGACACAAAGATAACAAATGTACTTCCAAATGTCTTTGTGATACTTTTTGTAGTAGCAAAAAATTAGAAACAAGGTAGGTGCCTATCAAGTGTGTTACAGTAGACAGAGAGTCAGAAGAGTCTTGTTTTGAATCATACCTCAAACATTTACACTAACTGGATGACCCTGAATAAATGACATAATCTTTCTAGACCTGTTTCCTATGAGACTGGACTCAATAATCTCTAAGATTCATTCCACTTTAAAATCTCTGATACTATGGAACTAAATATAATGAAAAGTTACTTTGCCAAAAGAAACAGTTGTCAAAGAAAACATATTAATACTATAATCTGCATTTTAGGCACAAACCTGCCAGAAACATTTTTAATTAATTTAACATTTATTCTAATCAAAGATTTTTTTTTAGTTTAGAGAGAGAAATATCTAAACTGGCAGTGTTCTCTTGTCCTTGGCAATCTCTCAACAATATAAAACATTTTGAAGTAATATTTATAAGATTCTTGAGCACAAGAAAATATTACAATGATAAAACATCATTATACCTCTCAAGGTTGGGTAAAAGTTAAACTTTTGCTTCATCAATCCAGAGAAATAGTCACTTAATTTTGAACTTATCTTTTGGAGAATCATTTTTTTTTTAGTTTTTTCAAGGCAATGGGGTTAAGTGGCTTGCACACAGCTAGGTAACTATCAAGTGTCTGGGGTCAGATTTGAACTCAGGTCCTCCTGACTCCAGGGCCAGTGCTCTATCCACTGGGCCACCTAGCTGCACCAAGAATCAATTTCTTAAAAAGCACCCAATGCTTCTTGCCCACTCCTCGAAGGGGCTCTTCCTACCCAGTTACTCAAGGCATAACAAGTAATCCGAGACTTTCTGTCTTTGATCAATACCCTAATCCCTTTAGGAAATGGAGAAGAGGGTTGCTAGGAACTCTAATCTCTTAAAGGGACTAGGGAAGCAAAGATCTTAAATAGACTTAAATCTGGTTATCACCCTTAATCCTTTTGGACTTTAGCTTTAGTTCTTAACTTTTTTTTTGTACTTTTCTAAAAGAAAATAGTTAGGTCAACATGAAAAGAGAAAAAGGTCCTTAGTGGAGGATAGTGGGGTCTCCTAGGCCTCCAGGAGGACTAGACGAACAATTTCCAGAATTTTCTCCTATAACTTTCATGCTCTTTTTTCTACAGTCTGTGTCCTGGGCAGGAAGAGGGGGAGGGGGGAGAAAGAGAGAGAGAGAGAGAGAGAGAGCAGGGTGTAAGAAGGTGGAAGTTTAACTCTTCTCTTTCTACTGAGGTTTGTCTCTTGTATCCAACCCCATCTCATCCCATCTCCAAGGTAAGGAACCATAATTCAAAAATCCACTAAAATACATGAATTTGAGTGTCTTCATGACTCCTTTTGGCTTTTCTTGGCAAAAATACTACAGTGGTTTGCCATTTCCTTCTCCAGTTCATTTTACAAATAAAAAATAGAGGCAAAGATAGTAAATTAAGGGTCATTCAGGTAGTAAGTATCTGAGTCAGAAGATGAGTCTTCCTGACTTTGGCCCACCACTCTATTCACTGCACCATCTGGACCAATAACCAGCATTTATATAGATTTTTAAGGTTTACAAAGTGCTTTAAAAGTGTGATCTCATTTCACTTCATAGGTTCCCTGGGAGGTGGGTACTATCATTATCTCCATTTCACAGATGGAGAAAATGAGGCAGACAAAGTAACTTGCCCAGGTTCGTAGAGCTGGTATGAGGCTAAATTTGAACCCAGGTCTTCCTGACTGTACATCTGGCACTCTATTCACTATAAAATCAAGCTGATTATCTATAAAATTTTAATGATTAATATTGACCTGTTGAAGAGCTGAGAAAATTCACCTTCTTACCTTCCTTTCACAAGAAGGGGATTATGAGACGCACACATTGAAAAAAGCATCGGGGGGGTGGGAGGTAGAACAGAGAGGCAGTGCCAAGAGTGTTGGATTTGGTATAAGGAAAATCTGGGTTCGAGTCTAGCCTTATTATTTAATCTCTCAGCCTCAATTTTCTCCTCTTTATAATGAGAATAATAGGGGTAGCTAGGTGGTGCAGTGAATAGAGCACCAGCCCTGTAGTCAGGAGAACCTGAGTTCAAATTCAATCTCAAACATCTGATACTTACTAGCTATGTGACCCTGAGCAAGTCACTTACCCCTGATTACCTTGCCAAAAAAAAATGAGAATACCATAGCACCTACCATGGTTACTGGTAAAATAAAATGAATAAAATAAAATTTACATCATTTAAAAAGCTATATAAATGTTATTGTAATTGTTATTTATAACTTAAATTCTATCTACCTCTGTTTCTTCATCTGTAAAATGGGAAAATAGTACCATTTCCCTCTCAGGGTTGTGTAAGGATCAAGTGAAATTTAACATATGTAAACTTAACAGATTATATAAATTAGTAATATTATTATTATTATTATTATCATCCTGTCAGCTGGTTGAGTGGCAGCCATTTCTTTCAGACATGGGTTGAACTAGATGTACACTGAGATTACTTCCAACTTTAAAATCCCGAGATTCTATGAATTTATCTGTCAATCAACATGTACTTCTTAAGGATGCTAGGCTCTGGATATATACAAAGTGAAAGAGCAAAACAAAAGACACAGGGATACACAAAAACAATCCTATCCTTCCCTCAAGGAGCTTTCATTGGAATGGAGCAGACAACATATAAAGAACCTGACCATACAAGATAAATATAGGATACATGAAAGGTAGCCTTAAAGGGCAAGGAAAGGTAAAGTTTCACATTAATTGAGGCTGAGAAGAAAGGTTGCTGCAGTTCAGTCATATTTGACTCTTCATGACCCAATTTAGAAATTTTCTTGGCAATGATCCTGGAGTGATTTGGCATTTCCTTCTCCAGCTCATTTTACAAATGAAGAAACTGAGGTAAACAAGGTGAAGTGGCTTATCCAGGATCACCCTGCTTAGGTAGTGTTTGAGGTCAGATTTGAACTCAAGGAAAGTTAAGTCTTACCTGACTCCAGACCCAGTGCTCTATGTGTTCCCCAGTACCATCTAACTGCCCAAGATGAGAAAGGCTAAGGATAATAAAAAGGGATGGGATTGTTTTGTTTGTTGTTTTGTTTTGTTTCCAACTATAAACCACTCCACTACACTGGGGACACTTACCTCGATAACAAAAGATGTAGAGGAAGACAATTGAAAATCCATGTTCCATTAAACATAAATTAGATTTCTTCTGTTTAGTTATAGAAGGCAGAACCAGGACCAATGTTTGGAAGTTGCATAAAGAAATATTTCTGTTTGATTCAAAGAAATACATTCTCAGAAGATAAAGTTTACCATACTTCATCCAAAAGAAGGATGAGCACTCTATAACAATATTATTAAGGGATTTTATGGTCAGATATGGGCAAGAAAAGTATCATATTCTCTGAGATCCCTTCAAACTCTGAGATTCTGTGATTCATGATCTGGACCCTATTCATACTTTTTATTTGATTTTTCTCATGTGGATAGTTAGGCTTCTGGATGGATCTTATCAAGGAGGTCTTTTTTGGTGTTTCAGTGTTTAGTCCAAGCACTAGTGTTTTCCATAAACATAAGTATCTGGAGAACAGGATATCCCTCTCTCTTTGGTCCTTGTGTTCATAATACCTTAGAGATTTTCAAAGCCCTATATGCTTAACTACCATGAGAAGGAGACTGTGAACCCATTTTACAGATGAAGAAACTGAAGCTGAATCATTAACTAACTGGCTCGAGTTCAAAAACTAATAATTAGCAGAGGCAGGGTTTCATGACAAACCTTTGTGATCTGATGCCAAGTATAGTAAGTACTCTTGGTCCTATGATAAGTTGACTCTCTTTTAAAATAATTTTTCTCCAATTACATGTAAAGAAATTTTTTAACATTGATTTTTTTAAAATTCTGAGTACTAAATTTTCTCTCTCCCTCCTTCAACTCTTAATTTGCAATTAATGATCTTTTGAGCTACAACAATTCTGCTTTTCTCTTTGATATAGATGTGCCTTGCTGAGCAATCCATTGCCAGAGTCTCCTGTGTCTCACAGTCAATTCCAAAGACATCAGAGACACCTTCAGAGTGTCCTTATATTGCTTCTTCTGACTTCCACGTGAGCACTTGCCTTGTGTAAATTCTCTGCAAAAGTCTTTTAAGTAAATGTATGATTGGCATTTGAACAACCTGGCCAGCCCATCAGAGCTGTGCTCTCCACAGTAGAGTTTGAATATTTGACAGGTCAGCTGGTACCTTTTCTTGCCAGGTGATCTTCAAAATCTTCCTAAGACAATTGAGATGGAAGCGATTTGTTTCCAGACATGACACCGTTATATTCTTCATGTTTCACAAGCATGCAACAATAAGGTCGGCACAGTAGCTCTGTAAACCTTCAGTTTGGTATAGATAGTCTAATGCCTCTCCTCTCTCAAGCTTTCTTTCAGAGCCTCTGAAATATTGAGCTAGATCTAGCAATGTGTGTATGTCAACCTCGTCATCTATGTGTATTTCCCTAGAAAATATACTGCCAGAGTAAATGAATTTAAGCATTCGATATTTCTCCATTTACTGTAATCAATGGTTTTATATATGGAT
This sequence comes from Macrotis lagotis, assembly GCF_037893015.1. NCBI lineage: Eukaryota > Metazoa > Chordata > Mammalia > Peramelemorphia > Peramelidae > Macrotis > Macrotis lagotis. The sequence goes on from NC_133662.1 coordinate 218,948,007, forward strand.
AGTGTGGTGCTGGTTGGTGGAAAACTTGTGTTATCCTGTTATTAATTGTTTGGCCAAATATTTTCATATTAGTCAAGTGAAAGAAGTAAAAAAATGAAAAATGGTATGTTTTGATTTGCATTCAGACTTTGTCAGTTCTTTCTCTGGATGTAGATCCCATTTTTCATAGGAATCATTTGAAATTGTCTTGGATCACTATAATACTGGGCATAGTTAAGTCATTCACAGTTGATCATCATACAATATTGCTGTTACTGTGTACATTGTTCTTCTGGTTCTCCTCACTTCACTTTGCATCAGTTAAAAAGTAAGTATATGTTGTTTCTCTTACCCATACTTTCTCAGCCAACTCAGATCACTCTACAGTCATCCCTACAGCTATCTTTCCACTATGTATTTTCTGATAATACTTCTTATCTGTACCATAGATTTTAATATGTGATTATATTTCATTTAAGAAGGTATGTGAGTGAGTGAAAAGGAATCCCTCAGATAAATCCTCACCCACATAGAAGTATATGTAGGTGATGACAGTTGTCTCCTAATGCACTAATGCAAGTAACAATGATAGAGGACAATAAACTCATGAATAAATTAAATGAAGGTAAACTGAAGCACATGCTAAAAGCTAACACTGTACTAACAGTGACATGTATAAACGTAAACAAAGTATAACAGATTGGCCTTCTCAGCAAGTTCAGTGACCCCCAGAATTGGGAGGGGAAGGAATCCTCTTCAATGACACACAAGAAAGAACGGGGTCTAGGCACATTATCATTGTTCTACTAAGAAAAGTAGATTGGCATCAGGTGTTGCTAGTCATGCTCCTCTCTGAAAATTAAGGAATGCTAATTGCTTTAAAGGACTCATCTGCTTCTTGTGATCTTGGTCAGAAGATCAATACTCCCAAGCTAGCTGTCTTCCTTGGGAAAAACAAAATCTCCCTAATTGCACAAGGACAGGCAAGGACAGACAACAAGTCTTTTGGGGGGTTAGCACCAGGTTAAGCTGATTGGGGTTTACAGACAGGTCCAAATATCCCAGGGGCTAATGGTATGAATGATAACAACTTTCCTTTAATTGTATCTTTAAACTAATTCAGAGGGAAAACAGCTTTCTGAATAGGATGAGTTCAGCTCAGTTAGTTGGCCAATGAACTCAAGTATAAAATCAATATAACATTCAATCAATTATATTATAAAACCAATAAAGTAGAAATCAGAGATAATATTGAAATTCTTTTCACAAAGAAGGAGGGACAATCACAAATAATCTAAAAAGGGATCAACATGGAGGTTGGTTGATTGATACTTGTCCTTTATTATCAAAGAAAACCAAAATGCCATCACTATGTGAGAGACAAATTAGTGTGTCTGACTGTAGCTAATTGGATCCATATGAGCTTGGAATGCTCTACCGTAGGCTGGGCACAAATAATCCATGTGAACACCTGGAATGTGTACTCTCAATTTACTTATCTCATGTTTGAGATAAGTTTGTCTGAGCTGTTTCAATGGTGCATTGCTCACAGAGCTCAGGACTTTCTTTGATGAAGGCATGCCATGATGTGCGATCTAAATTCTAAAATTCTTTTTTTTTTCCGGTTTTTGCAAGGCAAATGGGGTCAAGTGGCTCGCCCAAGGCCACACAGCTAGGTCATTATTAAGCGTCTGGGGCCGGATTTGAACTCAGGTCCTCCTGACTCCAGGGCCGGTACTTTATCCATTGCGCCACTTAGCCACCCCTAAATTCTAAAATTCTTAAGAGAGACCTAGGCAGCTAGGTGGCACAGTGGATAGAGTACTGGCCCTGGAGCCAGGAGGACCTGAGTTCAAATCCGGCCTCAGACGCTTAATAATGACCTAGCTGTGTGGCCTTGGGCAAGCCACTTAACCCCATTGCCGAGAGAGAGAGAGAGAGAGAGAGAGAGAGAGAGAGAGAGAGAGAGAGAGAGAGAGAGAGAGCTCTTTCCAGACCCTGATGTGAGTGCTTGCCCTTTATGAGTTCTCCATATAATAGTTTCTTTAGTAAGCATACTTCTGGCATTCTAAAAATGTGGCCAGCCTACCATAGTTGCCTTCGCTGTAATAACATTTGAATGTTTAGCTTGAGAAAGGACCTCAGGGTCTGGTATCTTCTCCTGCCAGGTGATCTTCAGAATCTTCCTATGATTTAATGGAAGCGATTCAATTTCCTGACATGGCATTGGTAGACTGTCCAGGTTTCACCGGTATATAGAAATGAGGTCAGCACAACAGCTCCAAAGACCTTTAGTTTGGTAATTAGTTGTTAGATCAAAATTAGCACAAACAGCAGAGAATTAATTCATATGCTGTTGCATCTCAGCTACAGAGGCTGCATTGAGGGCAGTCATCCACAAACAGAAGATCATGTACCAACATTCCCTCCACTTTGGTCTTGACTTGTAGCCTTTTTTTCAAGTTGAAGAATTTGCTGACCTTGAATGTTCATCCCCAGTGATGAACAGTAATAACATGGCTGAGAACATCATGCTAAAAAGCATGGGAGCAAGGACACATCCTTGAGTCACTCCAGTGATGACCAGGAAATCTCAAAAGCATCATCCACTATCCAGAACCCAGGCAAACTGCCAACATGAAACCAATATACAATACTGATGAAATTCTCTGGGCAACCAAATTTTGACATAATTTTCCATAAACCCTCACAACTGACAGTATCAAAGGCCTTGGTCAAATCTACCAACACTATATACAGACCTCTGTTCTGTTCATTTTTCCTGGAGTTGTGGGGCAGCAAACACCATATAAACTGCTCCTCCACCCTTTCTGTTGCCACATTGGCTTTCAGGGAGGTGATCATCTTCCAGGTGAAGGATCAGCCTATTGAGGACTGGCAAGAATCTTACCAGTAATGACTTAAAAGAGAAATATCCCTGTGATTGACACAGAACAATCTCTCTTTACCTTTATAGAGATAGACAATGGAGACATTCAAAACATCTTCATTTGGAATTGAATCAGCTAGAGACTGATTGGCTTCAAGTTAAGGTAAATGGCTTCTGCATTGATGGATGACAGTCTGTTAAGAACACTGTGGAAGTGTTTAACCTATTTCTCTAGGCTCATGTCCCTATCATTTATCAGTGTGGCTCCATCAGCACTAAGTAGTTGAGATGCACCATATTTCTTTGGCCTATAAATAGCCTTCAGTATCATAAAAGCATTTTGGATTGTTACTATATGCACAAAACTGAGTTTCATCTGCCTTCTTACTGAGCCAAGTGTCCTACAACTCTCTCTAAGCTTTATTTTTGATAGAATTAAATTCTGCCTTCTTAGAAATGGATGAACCAGCCTGCTAGTAAACCCTGTGGTGTTCTCATTTTTCATTTAGCAGTATTTCCCCATTGTTTTTGTCAAATCAGTCTTGATGTTTGCAAGTGTACAGGTCTGGATGAGCAAATGCAAAGTTGTATACCAAATCTCTGAAATTTCTGTTCTGCTCCACTGTTGCCAACTATGCATTACCTCAACTTTCCCTCCAAGTTAGCAACAAACTGTTTCCACTAAGAAAGGCACTCTAATTTCTTGACATTAATTCTTTTGATAGTCACTTTATCTTGGGGATGCTGCTTTGACTAAATGTGAATATTTAGCTTGGAGAGGATGGATGTGTGATCATCTGCACCACACATTGCCTTTGTCACTCTCACATCCTATCTGTCTCTTCTTACAATCATAGACTATTAGATACCCATTTTAGCTATGAGGGTGCTTCCAGGAAGTTTTATTGCTCTTGGGTAAATGGAAGACAGTGCTTGTAATGAGAAGGTCATGAGATGCATAAGTCTTCAGTAGTAGGTGACCAAAGCTGTTGCTGTTTCCAAATCCATTCCTCCCAAGAACTCTCTGTGATACCTAGGAGTCTGAGTATAAAAAGTCACCAGAATTATGAACTTGTCTCCTTTTGGCACATTAGTGATAAGGATTTCTAGGTCTTCATAAAATTTTTCTTTTCTTTTCAAGATTTGTCATGGTGGGAGCATAGGCACTGATGATGGTGGCATGGTGTTTTCATGAAAATGGCAATCTCCTTGTCATGAGCCTGTTGTTCACTTCTTTTGGTAGGCATTCAGACTTGTTGACTAGATTAGGGGGGTTTTTTTTTTAGGTTTTTGCAAGGCAATGGGATTAAGTGGCTCGCCCAAGGCCACACAGCTAGGTAATTATTAAGTGTCTGAGGTCAAATTTGAACTCAGGTACTCCTGACTCCAGGGCTGGTGCTCTATCCACTGCATCACCTAGCTGCCCCTAGATTAGTTTTGATTGAAAAACCTACCCCAATTTCACGGCACTCCCCTTCACTACTGACATTCCAGAAAAACCTGTGTTCAGCTCCAACTTTAGTAATCTGACCTTCTTTTGCCAGTTTTGTTTCACTCAGGGCTGCTATTTGGATATGAAACCTATGGAGTTCTCTCAGAATAAGAGATGTTCATCTTTTAGGTCTTTTGGATCTTGTGTTGTCTATGAGTATGTGCACATTCCAAGTACTGATGGTGAGTGCAATCTTCTTTGAAGAAGTGTGTCTGTTTACAGCACAGGTTAGGATCCCTGTCTGCTGTGGTAATCAGGTCTCTCTCTCTCTCTCTCTCTCTCTCTCTCTCTCTCTCTCTCTCTCTCTCTCTCTCTCTCTCTCTCTCTCTCTCTCCACCTAGCCGCCCTTCAGGCCTCTTTCTTACACCAGGAGAAGCAGTACAATCCTTAAAAGGACTGCTCAGACCAGGGAGCTGCCAAATCTCACTGCTGCTTTCAGTGGGGAAATGACCCTATTGCCCTGGTCACCTGTGTGCCAGTTGTGATTACAACTCCCAATATATCTGCACCTGCTGCTTCATCACTTGCCTGTCACCCCAGGACTTTGGGATAGGAATGATAAAATGTTATGGGTATCTTTTGATACATGCATTAATTGAATTTAAGTGAGACAGAGTTGCATGAAGTTATCAGTCTCACTCTCTCTCCAAAGTCATCATGGTCCAGGGGTGGCTAGGTGGCATAGTGGATAAAGCACCAGCCTTGGAGTCAGGAGTACCTGGGTTCAAATCCGACCTCAGACATTTAATAATTACCTAGCTGTGTGGCCTTGGGCAAGTCACTTAACCCCATTTGCCTTGCAAAAACCCAAAGTCATCATGGTCCAGCAGCAATATAGAGTCAAGACAACTGGTGATGGCTCTAAATACAGTGGATGACCTTGCTAACCAAGCTCTAAGGGCTCCACAGGGCATGGTTTAGCTGCCTCCATGGCCATTGGAACAAAAATGTTCTCATCCATCCTTTCTACAATGGAAAACTTCACATGCTTGAGGTAGATACCCTGCCCCCAACTCACCAATGAGTTTGAGATTTCCTCAGTTACCCTCAGCCTGGTTTAACCTGTCTGTTGGAATGGTTTACCAGGGTGTGGCCAATGTGTATGTTCTATATTCCTGGAGTCACAGGTGAGAGTTAGGTGGCTCAGGTAGACATCAAAGGTGGAAAGCAGTCTTGAAAAGAGCTTCACAGTCATCCACTAGAAGTACTAATCTTCCTTGAACACATCCTACACCCTTTATTTCTCAAAGGAAGGTTTATTGAAGGACATAGAACAGTCAGTCAAGTGCCAACATGGTGGGAAAGTCTGTTAGAATCTAACTGCACATAATACATTCATTTCTCTTCATCATGTTTTCAGAGTACAGAAAGTAATATATCTTTAACATTCTCTTCAAAATCATCACATCTTTGGCAGATTGTCTCAGTAGTACAGTCTGAGTCACTCTTGCTTATAAAGAGAAACATCAACCAATTCTTGCTCTTATTTTGAAAGTTTCAAAAGTACTAATTCTCAGGATACAAATTATGGTTCAATTTATGAACCCTTTTTTCCTGATCTCATGATTGATTTTTTTGGTGAAAGTGAGTCTGGCATTTATTGAACACCCTCAAGTCTTAGTTACAGATGACTATGTGGGGGCAGCTAGGTTGCACAGTGGATAGAGCACCAGCCCTGGAGTCAGGAGTACCTGAGTTCAAATCCAGCCTCAGACACTTAATAATTACCTAGCTGTGTGGCCTTGGGCAAGCCACTTAACCCCATTGCCTTGCAAAAACAAAGAAGATTACAGGCGACAATCATCTGGTTGAAAGGCTTATACTGAAAAGTTTCTAATAATTAGCATGAGGATGATAGGTATTTAATAATCTTCAGAGTCAGTTGTTATCTCAAAGTAAGCAGCCTAACCAATGTACTTGCTAATAATTATCCTGAGAATGGGCTTAGATGAAACTGTCATAAAACACTTATAGGGGTTCTTTTTGTAGCAGCAAAAAAAAAAATTATAAGTTGAGGGGATGCTCATCAGTTGGGAAAAGGTTGAATGATTGGTACTACATGATTGTGATGAAAGACTATTATCCTGTAAAAATGATGAGCAGGATTGTTTCAGAAAAACCTGGAGAGAGCTCTATTAATTGATGCAGAGTGAAATGAGCAGAAGTAGGAGAACATTGTACACAGTAACAACAATATTGTAATGATGGTCAACTGTGAAAAATGAAGGTACTCTGATCAAGAAAATTATCCAAGACAATTCCAAAGGACCTAGGATGAAAACCATAATGGCAAAATTATAAAAGCATAGATCTAGAGCTCAGAGGAACCTCAGAAACCATCTAGTCTAACCACATGTGATCATTGAAGAAACTGAGGACCAGAGACTTGTGACTTGCCCAAGGTCAGAGAGACAGTAAGCAGCAGAAGTAGGATTTTGAACCCAGATCTCCTGACCTCAGACAATATGGTCTTTTTGATTTTTTTGAATAGCCATGCTGGAGCTATTTTAAGTGCACATCACATACGTTTCTTATTTTTAATCTTTTTTTTCTAGTTTTGCATTAATTTGTTCTAGCAAGTTAGCAGCCTGACCGTACACAAACAGCTGATTAAAGAATGACACTCATATCAGTAACAAGTCATTTTCTATTTCTTAAAATATAATTAACTTTATTTTTACTAATGTTATTCTGTGCTCATCACATCCAGTCCCTTCTGATGCTTCTCATAAAGAAAACATCAAAGATGTATACATATGAGGCTTCTATGGAATCAATATTTTTCTCCAGTTTTTCTTTTTTTTAAATTTGTTTTCTTCTTATTGTATGGAATAAAACAAGCATTGCCATAACATACTACAATAAAAAAGATAATTACATATGAAACTGTGAATCTATTATTCACTTTTATCATCTTCTGAACCATGTTTTCCAAAATACAGGATATTCTAAAAGTCTTAGTGCAATTTTAATTTATTAATGCTTGAAACTATCCTAAGTCCTGGATTTTTTTTTTTATCATTCTCACCTATGAAAGATATAGTGGATGGAAAGCTGTCCTGGGAACCAAAAACACCTGAATTCAAATTTTGTCTTTGACACACACTGATTGTGTGACCCTGAGTAAGTTCCTTGGCAATTTATCTCACCTGCAAGTTCTGTATTTCTCACTTATAGTCATCATTAAAGTAACCTGGTAATAAATTATGTCTTGATTTAATTTAAAATTCTTAGGATTTCTCAACCTCAGCAATTATTTCCATAATTGTCAATTTTGCAATGATAAATATATGGTGTAATGGAAAGAAAACTTACCTTTGTGCTAAGAAGACTAAGAATTAAGCTCCACCTTTAACTCATTGTTTCTACAAACCTAAGCAAGTTACTTCTCAGTGTTTTTAGGCTACCCTCTCTGGGATCATAAGCTGTAGATAAGTTGTTTAATGGATTTAGTCATGTCCAATTCTACATGAGTTTTCTTGGCAAAGATACTAGAAATAGTTTGTCATGGCCTTCATGGGTGAAGTGACTCACCCAGGGTCACACAGCTAGTAAATGGCTGAGGTCACATTTGAACTCAGATCCTTCAGACTTTAGACCTGACCTGCGATCCACTGTGGCACCACCCCACTGCCAAAGGAAGTTCCTTTTTCTAACAAAATCATAGATCCAGCCCTTATTTATCATAGGTATTATAATTGAAGATAACCAAATTTCCTATGAAATTATACTTTTTCTTGCCTTTGAATAAACATTAAAACTAACTCTGTCTGTTCCTTTATTTGCTTCTCTAAAAAGAACCTGTGAGCCACCCTTCCATGTAACTCCTGTCCCCTAATTCACTGATAGAATATCTTGATTGATGTTTTAGTTCCTCCCAGTAGTATGCCCATTTGGTCAATGAATAGGGGTCTCACATTTAGGCAAGATCTATAGCTGGTCTAAAAGACAAAACCACTCTCCTTCCCCAAAAACCTTACCCCTCTTCCAAACTTCTCTTTTGCTGTCAAGGGTATCATCATTTTTCTAGTAATTCAGGTTCAAAAACCTTTGGGTTGTTCCCAAGCTCTTTCTCTCATTATCACATATCAAATCATTTGTCAAATTTCTTTCATTTCTTTCTCTCTGAATTTTTTCAATCATGTCCTTATAGCCACTCACACTAGTTCAGGTTCTCCTCTAGCAAACTCATCTGGAATGATTGCAATAATCTTTTTTTTTTTTAGGTTTTTGTAAGGCAAATGGAGTTAATTGGCTTGCCCAAGGCCACACAGCTAGGTCATTATTAAGTGTCTGAGGTCGGATTTGAACTCAGGTACTCCTGACTCCAGGGCCGGTGCTCTATCCACCTGGCCGCCCCCTTGCAATAATCTTGCAATTGGGCTCCTTGTGACTCAGGTCTCACTCCACCCTAGTCCATGCTCTTCTCTATTGCCAAAGTGATTTTCCTAAAGTTTTGGTCTGACCATATCATTTTCTTATTTAAGAAACTCCAATGTCTTCCTGTTGCCTCTAAGGAAGGAAAAAAAGAGAAAGAAAAACTCCTCTGTTTGGCATTTAAAGATCTAAAGCTACCTGAGACCCCAACCCCAATCAGTTTAACTCACATAAATAAAAGCTCTTTGTGGGATGGGGAGGGGAGGAGGAGAGATAGGGGAGGAGAGAAGGTTCCTCAATAATTTTTAAGAGCACAAACCAAAAAAATTGAGAACCACTGCTCTAAGACTATCTTGAATCCTTTATATTTATCTTCAATGTACTAATTTTTATATGTTGTCTCCCCATTAGAAAGTAAAATACTTGAGGGAAAGAACTATTTTGTAACCACAATGTAAGCTAGAAAATAAATATGAACTATTTTGTAAGCACAATGGAAAATATATAGTATTTAGTAAATATTGACTGAATCACAGTAACTTCCTCACTGGTTTTTGATCTTCATTGAATCCTTTATGTCATTATTATTAATTTTCCTTAACTACAAATCTGATTAAGATCATAGACTCATAGAACCAGAACTCAGCTCAACTCAATCCCCTTCGATCTTTGGCTCTATTAAAATCACTTTTTTTTAGGGTTTTTTTTTTTTTAACAAGGCAAATGGGGTTAAGTGGCTTGCCCAAGGCCACACAGCTAGGTAATAAGTGTCTGAAACCGAATTTGAACCCAGGTACTCCTGACTCCAAGACTGGTGCTTTATCCACTACACCACCTAGCCACCCCTATTAAAATCACTTTTGAAGGAATCTTGTCATATTGCTCAACTTCCATAGTTTGCAGATGAGGAAATTGAGGCCCAGACTCTTATATACATACATACATATGTATGTATGTATGTATATATATATATATATGTTTCTGTTGTATGCTGTTAGGATATAGACTCCTAGGGTCTGAGAGACACTGGTTGCCTCCAATGAAACAGAAATAAAGGAATAATAGACACCTAGGAATAATGCCATTTTTCTCTCCTATATAGAACCAACCACTCTACCAACTCAAGGATGGATTTTCAGGCAAGCTCCACCAGAGGGAGCCAGTGTCTACCATAAGATCCATGAGCTTCTGTTTCAATGTGGGTTGGCTGCTTTCCCAACTGACCACTCCAATCCTGAGTTATTTGTTTCGATTAAGATTTACTATGAGTTGTAACCCAGTACTTTACTTTTTAATTTGGGAACTGAAAACAATCTGCAGAACTCCTGTCCCTGCATATTTGGGGGTCTCTAGTGGTAAGCAGTCATATGTCCCAGGCCACCATATATTCTCAAGAGAAAGTAAAAAATATTTCTGAAAAATTTTCAGATTTTAAAGACGAGAAAACTATGAATCAGAGAGGAACAGTGAATGGGCCCAGGTCCCTTGATTCCAAAGCCAGGACTCTTTCCATTGGATTACATTTTTTTTTTGAATGAGCATCGTATGGTACAATGGAAAGAGCATCACTGGTCAAAGACCACTCACTGATCAGCATACTTGGGCTCTATATATCAAATGTCTGACCCTGGACAAGCTGTTTAATGGCCCAGGCCTTTACTTCCTTAATTATACAGAGTATCCCCAAAATCTTAGTGTAGTTTCAAGCTATTTTAACTTATTTATTTAAACATATACATTCTATGTACAAAATATGTGTATATGTTTAAAGATTATATATATTTAAATTTATATTGATTTAAACCCATATAGATATATAAGTATATTTTTATTTAAATATATTTACTTGTATATTTAAATATTATGTACATTTAAATATATTCGTATTTATAAATATATTTATTTGTGTATTATGCTTGTATATTTGTATTTGTTTATTTAAATATTTGCTTAAAAAGTTTGAATATCCATATATTCAAATATATTTATAAATTTAAATTATATATTTATATATAAATTTATAAATTCAAATCTATATTGTAGTTTCATATTTATTTTCTATTGGCATATTTGTTGTATATTTAAATATTTACATACATTTCAATATGTTCATATATTTAAATATATTTGTGTTTATACTTATATATAAATGTATTTATAGCTTGTTTGTTTATTTCAATGTATTCCTATATTTTTTAGAATTCTTACATAGTTTAAATAACTTTATATCTTTTAAAATATACTTATTTACTATATATATATATATATATATATATATATATATATATATATATATAAACAGCTTTGTTTAGATATACAATTAGATGGCACAATGTATAGAGCACAGGGTCTGGAGTCAGACAATTTATCTACCTGAGGTCAAATCTGACCTCAGATACTTACTAGTTGTAGGACCCTGGGCAAGTCATTTAACCCTGTTTGCCTCAATTTTTTTTTATCTGTAAAATGAACTGAAAAAGAAAATGGCAAACCACTCCAGTATCTTTGGCAAAAAAAAAATCCAAATGGGGTCACAAAGAGACAGACAGGGCAGAAATGATTGAACAATGATAAAAAAAAAAAAACCAGAGCTTAAACCTGTTCAAAGACTTTAGGGACATTGTGGAAATACAGGCTCATGACTCACTTTTCCATCTTGCATTAGGTCTAACAATTGGGATCCCTGGAGGGTGGTAAAAAATATTGACTGAGTCCTACTGCTTCCCTTGGAGTTCTAGGAGTAAATATGAGGTTTGGGAATCACTCATATACCTCCATCTAGCATATCTGAATATCATTTAACCAATTAACATCAATTAGATTTTACTCAGAGGGGAGACAAGGTGGGGGGAGGGCAAGATGGCAGCATGAGAACAGCCTTTCCAAGAAGCTCTCTCCAAAATATTTCAAAAACCTTACAATTATGACTCTAAATAAATCTTCGAGAGACAGAACCCACAGAAAGATCCAGGAAGGCAATTCTCCAGCCCAAGGTAATCTGGAAGATCATGGGAAGGCTCTGTTCCATGGGGTTGGAGGGGGCGACAGTGTGGCCAGGATCATAGTGTGGGAGTGAAGGAGCTCCAGCCTTCTAAGAACAGCCCGCAGGGCACCTGGGTCCCTGAGAGCACTGGCTCGCAGCAGCAGAAGCAGTTTCCTGACCTGCCAACCCAGGGAACACCAAGCACAGCTTAGAAGATCAGGAGGAAAATCTCTGCCAGAGTGAGTGGGAGCCAACGTGGTGCTCCTTAGCATGGCCATGGCCATTAGTGCAGCCCAGATCCCAGGAAACAGAAGCAGGCCCACAGAACCTTCAGCACAGAGCCAACCGGCCACCGCTTCCAGAGTGCTCAGCCCACAGAAGGTAAGGGTGTGGAGGGAGACTGTCCTCTGTCCCTGGGACAATACTCTGCTTCTTTGTCCATATTCAGACACTGGTCACAGTCTAGGCCCCCATTGCCATAGAGCAGGGACCCTTCTCACAGTTCCAGGGCAGAGGGGTGTGTTTGTGTTCAGCCACAGACCAGGGCAGAGGCAGGAGAGCAGTCAGAACCTCTCATAAGACCTTGAAGGAACTGAGGTCCTTGCGGGGTATCCCAATAAGACTCAAAAGTTCAGTAAGCAACCCAAAACCAGGGCACAGACTGGGGAAATGAGTAAACAGAAAAAAAGGAACCTGACTGTAGATAATTACTTTGGTCCCAGGGAAGGTCAAAACACTCAGAAGATGAAAAAGTCCAAGCTTCTGTTTTCAAAGCCTACAAGAAAAATAGGAGTGGGGCTCAGGCTATGTCAGAGCTCGAAAAAGATTTGGGGGGGGGGGAGACAAGATGGCAGCAGGAGAAGAGCCTCTCCTAGGTGCTCTCTCCAAAATATTTCAAAAAATCTTAAAATTATGACTCTAACTAAACAGAACTCACAGAAAGATCCAGTGAGGCAATTCTCCAGCCCAAGGTAACCCTGGAAAATAGTAGAAAAACTCTGTTCCAGGGGTTTAGAGGGGCAGCTCTGCCAGAGTGAAGAAACTTCACCCTCCGGGAACAGCCCCAGGGCACCTGAGAGCCATGGCTCCTGGCAGCAGAAGCAGTTTCCTAACCTGCACTCCAGGGAGAACAAAGCACAACTTGGAAGATCAGCAGGGAGACCTCTGCCAGAACAAGCACTCAACCCAGGCCCTGAATGTGGTTGCAGCACTCAGCCCAGAAAGAAATGGAAGCAGGCCCACGGAGCTGGCAAGCAGGAGCCCCTAGGCAGCTGTGCCCTGAGTGCTCAGCCCACCAAAGATAAGGGAGTGGACGGAGACTTCTGAGGTCCATCCTTTGTCCCTGGAACAGGACTCTGGGGCTCTGACCACATTCAGATCCTGATCACAGTCTAGGTCCCCCATAGAGCAGGGACCCCCTCCCCAGCCCTGTGACTGAGGGGTACACTTGTGGTCATTCACAGAGCAGGAGAGTAGTCAGAGCCTCACACACACTGAGATCCTTGTGGAGTTGTCCCAATAAAACTCAAAAGCTCAGGAAGTACCCCCAAACCAGGCACAAGCTAGGGAAATGAGTAAGCAGGGGAAAAAAAAGGAACCTGACCACTGACAAATACTTTGCCTATGATCCCAAGGAGGATCAAAATATTCCATCTGAAGATGAGAAAGTCCAAGCTTCTGCATCTAAAGACCCCAAGAAATATAGAAGTTGGGCTCAGCCTATGATAAAGCTCAAAAAAGATTTTGAATATCAAGTAAGGGAGATAGAGTACCTGAGTTCAAATCTGGCCTCAGTGGCTTTGTGCAAGCCACTTAAGCCTATTTATTTGCCTTGCAAAAAAAAAGAATGTGATCTCTCAGAGACAGAGCTGATGGCATCAGAACACAGACTGAAACACATTTTTTTCTTTTTCTTTTACTTTATTTCTCATAAGGTTCTATATTTTTGTTGGGGAGGGGGTATTATATTTACTCTTAAACAAGAATATTTTAGAGGGGGTGGAGCCAAGATGGTGACAAGAACTGATGTGTCTTAGGCGCTCTCTCATAAAACTCATAAGCTAAGGACTCTAAACTAAACTTTTGAGAGACAGAACCCACAGAGGGACCCAGTGAGGCAGTTCTCCTACTCAAGGTAACCTGGAAAAGAGCAGAAAGGCTCTGCTCCCCCGGGGTCAGAGGGGTGGCCCGCCGGAGGGGTGGCCCACCAGAGCCAAAGAACTTCAGCCTCCCAGAGGCAGCCCCAGGGTTCTGGGAGCCAAGGCTCACAGCAGCGGGGGAGTGTTCTGAGCTGCACCCTGGGGAGCACCGGCACAAAGTGGGGGAACAGCAGGGGACCTCTGCCAGAGTGAGCACGTGGAGCCCAGCCTTCAGGGTATACAGAGAGCAGTGTGGTCTCTGCAGCCCAGATCCCGGAACAGAAGCAGGCAGAGCTGGTAAGCAGGAGCCCCCAGGGCATGAGCCCATTGAACCTAGTGAGGGGAGTGAAGAGAGAGAGACTGCAGAGCTCTGTCCCTGGAACAGGACACTGGGGTTCTGACCACATTCAGAACCTTATTGCAGTCTGGGCCCCCCCATAGAACAGCAGGGCCTCAGCCCCATGGCAGAGGGGGGCGCATATGGTAATTCACAGACTAGGAGGGAGAACAGAGCCTCACACACTGAGACCCTTGTGGGAGTGTCCCAAAAGCTCAGGAAGCACCCCCAAAACAGGCTAAGGCTGGGAAAATGAGCAAGCAGAGAAAAAAGAGGAACACCATTGAGAAATATTTTTCAAATGAGCCCAAGAAGGATCAAAATACTCAGTCTGAAGATGAGGAAGCACAAGCTCCTGCATCTAAAGACTCCAAGAAAAACAGAAACTGGGCTCAGGCTATGAAAGAGCTCAAAAAAGACTTTGAAAATCAAATGAGGGAGTTAGAAGAAAAACTGGGAAAAGAAATGAGAGAGCTGCAGGAAAAACATGAAAATGAAGTCAGCAGCCTAGTCAAGGAAATCCAAAAAAATGCTGAAGAAAATAGCATGCTAAAAACCAGCTTAGATCAAATGGATAAAACAGTTCAAAAAGTTATGGAGGAGAAGAATGTTTTAAAAAGCAAAATTGGCCAGATGGAAAAAGAGATAAGAAAACTCTCTGAGGAGAACAAATCCTTCAGACAAAGAATAGAATTCAGGGAGATTGATGAATTTACCAGAAATCAGGAATCAGTACTTCAAAAACCAAAAAAATGAAAAATTAGAAGAAAATGTGAAATATCTCATTGAAAAAAACAACCGCTCTGGAAAACAGATACAGAAGAAACAATTTAAAAATTATTGGGCTGCCTGAAAGTCATGATCAGGAAAAGAGCCTTGACTTCATTTTTAAAGAATTTCTACAGGAAAATTGCCCTGATATCCTAGAAGCAGAGGGCAAAATAGAAATTGAGAGAATCCATTGTAGTTGAAGCACAAGAGAAAGCTGAATTCGAGGATAAAATATGGTGTAAAAATGGAGTCAATAGAAAAAAGGGGAAATGTAATGGGAGAAAGAAAAAGGAGAGGGGGAATAGGCCAAGATATTTCATATAATAAGATTTTTCTTTATTACAATGAGCTATTGCAATGATATGGAAGGGGGGAGACAAGGGGGAATGAGGGAACCTTTGCTCTCATCAGAGGTGGTTAGGAGAGGAAACAGCATATATACTCAATGGGGTATAGGCATCTGGAGTAAGAAGGAGAAGGGGGGACAGGGGGAAGGGGTGGATATGAGTCATGGAGGAGAGGATGGACCATGGGGGGAGAGTGGTCAGATATTTTCTTTTTTACTTCTTGCAAGGGGCTGGGATTGGAAGGCCTGCCCAGGACCATAGGGCCAGGTGGATTCTGGGCCTAAGGGGTGGTATGGGGGCTCAGGGCCTCTTGGCCACAGAGCCGGGGATCTGTCTGCTGCACCACTCAGTGACCCTACAGCAGAGTCAGAGTGAAAGGAGAGAGAAAATATAGTACAAGGTAGTGGAGAAATACGAAAGGAGGGAGTTGTGATCAGCAATGGCAATGGTGGAAAAATATGGAAGTAACTTTTGTGATGGACTTATCATAAAGAATGTGATCCACCCGCGACAGAGGTGTTGATGTTGGAACAAAGACTCAAGCACATTTTTTTATTATTTTTATTTTGGGGGGGGTGCAGGGCAAATGGGGCTGGGTGGCCTGCCTGGGGCCACATAGCAGGGTGGTCATTGGATGTCTGAGGCTGGATTTGGACCCAGGTGCTCCTGGCTCAAGGGCTAATGTTCTGTCCACCACCCAGCCACCCCTACTATTATTACTATTTTATTTTATTTTGGGTCTTTTTTTTCTTTTTTCTTTTTGGTTTTTGCAGGGCAGTGGGGTTCAGGTGGCTTGCATGTCACACAGCTGGGTGATTGTTGGGTGTACAGGGCCAGATATGGGCTTGGGTGCTTGTGGCTCCAGGGCTGGTGCTCCATCCATTGTGCCACCTGGCCATACCTACAATTATTACTATTATTTTTTTAATTTTAATTTTTTTTCTCTCCCCTTTATCACTCAAGCAAGTCTTTATTTATGGGGGGGGGAAGGGGTATTCTGTTTACTCTTTTTTTTTTTAGATTTTTCAAGGCAATGGGGTTAAGTGGCTTGCCCAAGGCCACACGGCTCAGTAATTATTAAGTGTCTGAGGTTGGATTTGAACCCAGGTACTCCTGACTCCAAGGCTGGTGCTCTATTCACTGCGCCACCTAGCCGCCCCTCGTTTACTCTTAAACAAGAATATTTTATTAATGTAAAAAAAACATTATTTGTACAAAATGAGAATAAACATTAAATAAAAAAGAATAATCCTCTAAAAAAAGAATATTTTAGTAATGTGTAAATAAAGTCATATTAACCCCCCCAAAAAAAAGATTTTGAAAATCAAGTGAGGGAGGTAGAGGAAAAATTAGGAAGAGAAATGAGAGAGATGCAAGAAAAACATGAAAATGAAGTCAGCAGCTTGGTGAAGGAGATCCAAAAAAATGCTGAAGAAAATAACCTGTTATTTGTTTTGACCAGTTCAGGTCAAATTGGAAAAGTAGTCCAAAAAGTTAATGAGAAGAATGCCTTAAAAAAACCAGGATTGGCCCGATGGAAAAGTAGATAAGAAAGTTCTCTGATGAAAAAAACTCCCTCAAATATAGAATGGAGCTAAAGGAAGCTGATGACTTTGTGAGGAATCAAGAAACAATAATTCAACACCAAAAGAATGAAAAACTAGAAGAAAATGTGAAATATCTCATTGAAAAAAACAACCAATCTGGAAAACAGATCCAGAAGAAACCATTTAAAAATTATTGGGCTGCCTGAAAGTCATGATCAGGAAAAGAGCCCTGACTTCATTTTTAAAGAATTTCTACAGGAAAATTGCCCTGATATCCTAGAAGCAGAGGGCAAAATAGAAATTGAGAGAATCCATCGATCTCCTCCTGAAAAAGATCCAAAAAAAAAAAAAAAAACTCCCAGGAATATTATAGCCAAGTTCCAGAATTCCCAATTCAAAGAGAAAAATATTACAAGCAGCCAAAAGGACACAATTCAAATATTGTGGAGCTACAGTCAAATCTCACAGGACTTAGAAGCATCCACATTAAGGGCTTGTAGGGCTTGGAACACAATATTCTGGAAGGCAAAAGAACTTGGAATGCAACCAAGAATCAACTACCAGCAAAACTGAACATCCTCTTCCAGGGAAAAAAGATGGACTTTCAATGAAACAGAGGAATTTCAAATGTTCATGCTGAAATGACCAGAGCTGAACAGAAAGTTTGATTTTCAAGTACAGGACTCAGATGAAGCATAGAAAGTGGAGGAGAAGGGTAAAATGTGAGGTACTTAATGATGATGAACTGCATGTATTCCTGCATGGGAAAATGATACTGATAATATTCATATAAACCTTCTCATTTATTAGAGCAGTTAGAAGGAACATATATTTAAACAAGGCACAGGAGAGAGCTGAATTTGAAGGTATAATATATTATAAAAATGGAGTCATTAGGTAAAAGGAAACGTACTGGGAGTAAGAGAAAGGAGAGGTAGAATAGCCTAAGATATTTTATGTAAAAGAGTCAAGAAATAGCTTTTGCAATGGATTGAAAGAGGGGAAGGAGAGGGGGGGAATGTGGGAGCCTTCATTCTCAATGGAAATGGCTCAGGAAGGAAACAACATACACACTTAATAGGGCATAGAAATCTAGAAGGAAAAAAGGAGAGGAAAGGGAATGGGAGAAAGGGGCAGAGGGAGAGGAAGGGGGATGTGGGTGATAGAGGAGAGGGTAGATCATGGAAGAGGATAGTCAGATATAATACATTTTCTTTTTTACTTTTTGCAAGATGGTGGATTGAGTAGCCTGTCAGAGACCAAGGGGCTGGGTGATTGCTGGGTCTCTGGGGTGGGATGTAGGCTTGGGATCTCTTGGCCCCAGGGCCACAGTGTTCTGTCCACTGTGCCACTCAGCTGCCCCACAGCACACTTTTGAAGAGGGACAGAATGAAAGGAGAGAGAAACTAGAATAAATGGGAGTAGGGAGAAATGGATGAAGGGAATTAGAATCAGCAACAGCAACTGTGGAAAAATATGGAAGCAACTTCTCTGATGGACTTATGATAAAGATGTGATCCACCCCAAAGACAGAGCTGATGGTATCAGAACACAGAGAGATTGTCTTATACCAATGAAATCCGAAGTGTGGTCAAAAAAAAAGAGAGTATAATTAGACCTAACACAAGCCTGAGTCAAGTACAAATAAGAATAAAGCAAAACCTCTTTTTTTCTTGATCTCACAAAGGGCAGACTGAGACTTGCAAAAAAAAGTTTATCGTTAATTTTCTTTCACTAAATGTCTGCATATTTGTGGCAATGTGGGTGACCATCTCTTCTGAGATAATGGTCAGCCTCAGTTAGAGTCATTTTGTGGAGTCTAGAAATGTTGTGAATTCATTCCCAACAATGCTGAGGGTGGGAAGCCACTGTGAACAGCAGCACAACCCAAGGCAGCATTCAGAAGTGCCAGTCTTAATAGATACCTGGTCATAAAACCTTAACCAAATGTTGCAACAATGTCTGTTGGTTTCCAGAAGATATGGTAGTTCTCTTTCTAGTTCCTAAAATTCTGTTAGTTTGCTGTGTGTGAAGAAAAAAGTAAAAAAAAAAATTTTTTACTGAGATATTAACTGAGAAAGTAAACTAAGCAAAAATCTATAACAACATTCCCCTAAATCTCCTTCATATATCTGCTCAATCCCTAAGTAAAAGAAGCCTAAGCATTTCACTCATCCCCCAACCTGGGCATGGGGTACATCCTGGCCTTAGAATCTTTTTCCTTTCAACTGCCCCACAAATTCACTTCTGGGTGTGACTCTGTTAACAAACAAAACTCCTTGTTTACAGGATCTATTGAGGTCAATTTGCTGCTGGCCTGCATCCTGACCAGACTTGGCTACCCTTCTCTTATAGTTCTAGTTGCCAAAGGAATCTTTGATGATTCCTCTACCCTTCTGAAGCCCACAAAGTCACCCCTCCATCTCTGATATTCATTCATTGAAGATCACTTAAAAATTAAACACAAAGGGACAAAAGAAATACAAGCATTGGGGATACAAAGATAAAATGAAAAAAATCCATTACCTCAGGGAGCTTACATTCTATTGCAGATGATTATGTGTTCAATGATAAGTAATTACAAAAATATAGACAATAAATACAAATTCTTTGCTGCTTTAGAGTGGAGGAATACTAATATCTAGGGAGATCATCATAGACTTATTTTGTTCATAACAGAGGGAGATTGAGTAGAAAATAAAACCTAATGCTCTTCCCCTATCTGAAAGTTTATAGCCTCCAGAAATTTCTTCCTTGCTCAAAAACTTCCCAGGAGGAATAAAACAAGAAATCGAACCTTTTGAATGGACACTCTCAGTAGTCAATTAAAGACTTTTTTCATCACTTAGTTGATAGGAAATAGAGACTACACATCTGTACCTACTCAGAAGGAAAAGGGTCCCTCAATCATGCATTCAACCAAAGTTCCATTTGGGTTCCTACCAGTTATACATCTCATGCATTCTCTGAGGACCTGGTCCTCATCAGATGAGAAATGGGAGTGATGATATTTGTGCTCCTAGTTCATTCACAGAGTGATTGGAAGGAATCACAAAGCCCTGTGTAAATGTGAGCTATTATTTCCCAATGCTAGTCTGACCTCAGAATTACTTTCCCCATCTGGTTCTCAGTTGTCAACTAATTCCATATAAGGTCATAGGATTACAAGTATTTAGAACTAGATGGGATCCTTTGAGATTATCTAATACAATTCCCCTCATTTTACAGATGGAAAAAATGGAGACCCAAAATGAAGGGACTTTCCCAAGGTCATCCAGTGTAAATGCCTTCTATGAGACTATAATCCAAAAGATAAGATTCAAGAATTTCAAACAGATCCTAAGAGCAGAGAGCACCAATGACTCCAGCCTTTGGACCATCAATCAGATGTGACCAAAGTATTCTCTCTAGCTAAGAGCAATCCCCCCAAACAAAGATGTAAGGGTCAACAAACCTGGATTTGGAGTGAGAGGATTCAGGTTCTAATGACCACCTTTAGGTCTCAGCTTCCTTAGATATTAAAAAAGATTAATTAGATGATCTCAAGGGTGCTTTCTAACATTAAAATAATAGGATCTATGATCCTATAAGATTGTTCTAGCCCCATTTCTTTATTATATTATTGTATCTTTTTTTTTTTTTTTGCAAAACAGTAGAGTTAAGTGACTTGCCAAGGTCACACAGGTAGGTAAACATTAAGCATTTGAGGCCAATTTGAACTCAGGTCCTCCTGACTCCAGGGCCATTGCTCTATCTACTGCATCACCTGGTTGACCATATATATAATTGTATCTTTTTAGGTTAATTTCCCACTGACATCACTTATGGGTAGGATTGGGTTAGAGGCCTAATTTGAAAAGTTCCAATCAGCAGTACTATGGACAGTTTCCTTGGCCTCATCTACATCTGTTTCCTCATCTGTAAAATAGGGAAAATAAATGCTACATAGGCATCCACTTCAGGAATAAGCAAGACTGGCAATGCTAGAATGGCTACTCATGAGCCTGTTCTCAGTACCTAGGTTATCCCAAGTGACCTGTCCATACAAGCACAGCAATCTGAGTAACTTAGACCAGAGGGAGGTAGAGATCTTGATCTCATCAAGAGACTCTCTAATCCTCCCCTCTTCCTAATTTTCCTGTTATTATTGCCACTCACAGAACTTCCAGCAGCTAGGTGGCACAGTGGATAGAGCACCAATCCTGGAGTCAGAAGAATCTGAGTTCAAATCCGGTCTTAAACAATAATTTCCTAGCTACATGACCTTGAGAAAGTCATAACCCCATTTCCTTAAATAAAAAAAAAATAAGTAACACAGAGAGGGGGAAATATGAAGAGAAGATAGGAGCAGCTGCAAAACACTTGCCAAGAGGAAGCCTGGCAAAGAGGGAGAACAGGATTTCTAAAGGAATCTAGCATGCCATTTGTTCTGGGAGGTGCTGGGGGAAGCACCAAGGAGAGGCTAACACCTGAATGTGATATTTCAGGCCTACCTTGGCAGAGCAGGAAGTATAAGATAGGAGAAGGGGAAGGGATGAGTTGAGGGGAAGGGTTGAGGTTATTCCTATTAGCTCAGTGGATTTGCATATCAGAAGGATTTGCTGTGATTCCCATATCTCAATACCCAATTTCTGTGGAAAGTCATGGGTTGAGTTTGGGAAAGAAACTAAAACATTTATATTGAGTTTGGAAGTTAAGACATTTACATTTCAGTAGACCTAGCTACTAAATAACAATGGGAAGAAAATCAGACATCCACAGATGCAAGACCAGGACAAATAATATTTCCCTTAATATTTCTCCATCAAAATGACTCCAGTGGATAAGAAAAATAGAGAAGAAAGGAAGAGAATAAGGATTTCTATGTTGCCCCCTATACACTGTACTAAATGCTTTACAAATATCTTATTTGAAAGGAAAAGCTGTCTCTTGGGGAATGTCTGAGGAGAATGTGAGGGGAATGTGATCCTTGAATTGAGGAGGAATGAATTATAACTACCCCCAAGTAAGCAGACCAAGGTCAAAGATGAGATTTTTAAGAGTAGACAAACTCCAGTCCCTTTCACACAATTGATGAAGAAAATAATAAGGACAAATGAGAGCCTTGCCCTATCAGTTAACCAACAAACATTTATTTATTTACTATTTACTAATAATTTACCAGTTAAACTGGTACCTGTCTTCAGAGAGATCTGTGGGAGACAGAGAGCTTCTGTCAATGGGGAACTAAATAAGTTAATAACTAAATAAGGAAAAAGCAAAACAAAGAATCCCTCCCACCACCACCACCACCACCCAACCCACCAACCCCCTACCCCTGTCCTCAAGGGACTTACATTCTAATGGGGAGACAATACACAAATAATTGTGTACAAGCAGAATCTATTTAGTGCAAGTGAAGATAATTTGACAGGGAAACTCTAGCAGTGGGGGGTCCAAGAATCAGAAGTTCCTCCTTCTCTGGTTTTTTTGGGTCCTACTCTTTCTATGACAGAGGAAAGAGGAGAGTATTTGTTTACACAGATACTATTATAGGTCAGGCACTGTGTTATCTCCTTTAATTCTCCTGATAACCCTGGAAAGTGAGTATTGTTATTATTCCTCTCCTTTTTTTTTTTTTAATATTTTTGCAAGACAATGGGGTTCAGTGGCTTGCCCAAGGCCACAGAGCTAGGTCATTATTAAGTGTCTGAGGCCGAATTTGAACTCAGGTCCTCTTGACTCCAGGGCTGGTGCTTTATCCACTGTGCCACCTAGCCGCCCCCTCTCCTTTTTTTTAACACTATTTTATTTTTTCAATTATATACAAAGATAGTTTTCAACATTCACCTTGTAAATTTTTGAGTTCCACATTTTTCTACCTTTCTCTTCCCCCCCCCCGCCTTCCTATGACAGCAAGTAATTTGATTATATATTTACTTCCTCTAAAACTTTTTTTTTGTTGTTGTTGTTTTGCAAGGCACTGGGGTTAAGTGACTTGCCCAAGGCCACACAGCTAGGTAATTATTAAGTGTCTGAGGTCTGATTTGAACTCAAGTCCTCCTGATTCCAGGGGCGGTGGGTGCTCTATCCACCGTGCCACCTAGTTGCCCCTAAAATGGGCACTTCCTCTAAAACTTTTTTTTTGTTTTTGCAATGATTATATATTTATAATCATGTTTAACATATTTCCATATTAGTCATGTTGTGAAAGGCTTTTTTTTTTAAAATTATTCCTCTTTTATGGACTAAGGTTGAGAAACTTTTGAACTCAGGTCTTTCTGACTCCAGGTCTAGGGCTCTACCTTCTCTTCCACCCTACTTTTCTTAGTAGGCTGGGGCCTTTTGTTATTTATATGCTTTCTCCTTTTGGCATAGGCTTAGAATGGGGTCTAAGTCAACAGGAGAGAGATAAATGAAGATATACAAGAAAATGTTTTTCATAGCCAAGTATCTCCAAATATCTCCTAAATTTTTCATAGAAGGGAGGAAAATAAATTCCTTATCTCGGAGGGAGGAAGTGTTCTTTTGAATGTGATTTTTTTTTTTTAACACTTATCTTGGGCTAGGAAGAATACAGAATTTGCTAATCCTGGAGTCTCACTCTTTGCTATTCTATGGTTGTCCAAAGGGCAAATACATAGCCCCTTAGACCCAAATAAGTTTTAGGTAGGAGAGTCAAAGAGTCAAAGATCTTTCAGTGTCCTTCTTAAAATGTGGTGCCCAGAAATGAACACAATGCTTTGGATGTGATCTGATCCAAATATAGCTGTATAATCACATCCCCAGTGCTAGACACAGCCTGGTTAACAGAATTGTCTATGATTTTATCCAAGTCATTGATAAAAATGCTAAATTAGCACAACCCCAACACAGACTCCTTGGGAGGATTAACTAGAGACTTCCTTCCTAGAGAACCATTTCTGACTACTCTTTTGGTCCAGCCCATTCAGCTAAGTTACTGAATTGATTGAACTTTATTATCTGTCTAGCCCCAGTCCTGCCCACAAAAAGAAGATAACAGATATTGGCAGTTGCTTTACTAAAACCTTGGTCAATTATGCCATTTCTGATCTATCAATCTAATAAATCTGGCCAAAAAAAAAGTAAATGAAGTTAAACTGACATGGCCTGTTCTTGCTGAAGTCACGCTATTGCCGATGGGATCTGGGGTAACCAGATAAGCATAGAAATTTGGGGACCATCGAAAAGCAAAAGAATTTGCTTACCCTCTGGGATGTTAAAACTGCTCAGGATTTTATTATAGCAAATTATTACAAATATACAGGTTAAAACTACTAGAAAACCAGTAACTATTTTAAGAATGGACTAAGTGAAGTTTGAGTGAGAGAGAGAAAGAGGAGAGAGAGAGAGAGAGAGAGAGAGAGAGAGAGAGAGAGAAGGGCAGGCAGCCATGTGGCTTGGTTTAACTAGCCACATGGTAAGGGGCGGTGGGGGGGTATCCAATGGTGTTCCACATGGTCTAAGAAAGAGTATGAGAAAAACCCATCCTGCTAGAGTCCAAGAAGAAAGAAAAGGAAAGAAGTGGCGGTGCTTCCTGTTAAATACTCTTCTATGGTAGGTTGCAGTGGGTGGCACTTGGGGTGTGGGCCAGGTATCTTCGAATGGCAAACCCTGTACTAGTCCTGCCTGTCCCAAGGTACTAGACCCTCAAGTTCAACATGTCATTTCCTGTCATGACAGGGTCTACAGCCAAGGTTAGGGGAAGGAGAAAATGGGGGACAAGATACAAACAACACGTTCAAAGCAAGACAGGATGCAATCAACAGGGGTCAGTTTAAATCTCAGGAGCAAATAGCCTTTCATAATTAACAGGATTTTAACAGTATTAAACCTATATTCATAATTCTCTACTTCAATGCTGGCTCTTTGTGATCACTAGTTCCTTTTCTAAATGTTCAATGAGCTTTAATAGATAAGGACTAGAGAATGAGGGTGGGATGGGGAGGGAGAATAGGAGAGGACAATGGAAAGATAAAGGAAACCTTTTGGCCTACAAAGATAAATCATTCAATTTAAATCAGGGGTGACTGTCATTCGATATCATTCCTTTCTCTAAGGAATGGATTTGACTTTTGATTTAAATGTCCCTATCATGTTACCTCCATCTCATCCAACCACAGAAGGGTTTGGCATCCTAAATTAGGATGAGGTGCAGAAAAAATATAGGGAGGAGGAAGAAGAGAGGGGAAGGTATTCCAGTGAAAGGACAAGTCTAAAGATCCAACTATAATTCCTTGTTTATTATGGGTTATTTAGTGCTGCTCTAAGTAGTCTGCCCTATTTTTTATTTGACCTTCTTGGCTAGATTTTCTTGGATTAAATCTTGGTACCACAGAATCTAAGTTCTGTTACCTAGCAGATCAAGAAAAAGAACCAGAAACTTTCAAATACCTTGGTACCACAGAAAAATTGTAGCAGTGACCCTGGAAAAATGTATGTTTTCCCTCCCTTCCCCCCAGAGAGTACCACTCTATTTATTCTGAGTCATAAAAAGAATCCTGATCTGGCTGGGCAAATGACTTGGACTTTGCTGGGGAGATTGATTAAACTTGGAATCAGCAAGACTTGTTTTCAAATTCTGCCTCTGAGATTTACTGGCTTTACCACCTTTGACAAGTCATTTATCATTTCTGAGATTTATTTATTCTTCTACAAAATGAAAATAGTAATACCTGTGAAACATGCCTCATAGCACTGACTGGGGATCAAATGAGATGGTATAAACAAAGTGTTTTGCAGACTTTATAGTGTTATATAATTGTCAATTGTGATAATGATCATGACCATGATTTATGAAGGGAGATTTATCTTTGTGATGACCAAAGTACATCAAAACAAAGGGGAGCAGGTTTTTGATGCTGAAAGATATGCATAACAAAGGCAAGAACTGGATAAAGGAACTGGAAGATGAATGAACTTGCCTCCACTTTGCTTTTCTTCTGGTTCAAATTAATTTACATGCCACGATGTGAAGGATCTTGGGAATTTCTAACTCTAGGTCAGATAAATGCTTGTTACAAGACACTTGTGTCTTGTGTGATTTAGTCACAGACAACTAGGAGTTACAAGAAAAAAGTATAACCTTAGTTATTAGCACACAATGCTTGATTGTTGATAGGTTGGGTTTTTTTGGGGAGGGGTTGTCATACCCTTATGTGTATATTGGCTCAAAGTTACTTCTATGAATTCTAAGATCTATCAAATAACTTTCATCAGAAAAGTTACTGCAAATTAGCAGAGGGGAAAACAAGATAACATGGGGGGGGTTCTCAAAGATTTAATGCTTATTAACCCTTCAATTCTAAAATATAAGATGGCAAAGTTCACTCCTCCTCTTATGGGAAAGAGGTAATAAATACTATAGCTAAAGCTGAGTAGGTGGCAGCAGTAAGAGATAAAGAAGGGTAGAGAGTAGCAAAGATATTATACATATGTAGAGGGGAGAAGCAGGAAAGAGCAAGAAACTGCAGTGACATGATATGATGCTCAGGTCCAGGTCCTGCCTCATCTATTTCACAGGGATTTTATGAGAATAAAGAGAGGTATCGTGTCAAAGCTGTCTGAGATTTAAAGTATTGTACAATTTCAAAGGTGAACTATACTGATAATTATTATTTGCTACACAATCCCAAATTTAGGATGAGATACTTGAGGTAATGTATTATAATGATATAAGGTTAGCCTTGGTGTTGCAAAGACCTGCATCTGGATCCCAGATTTCCATTTACTGGATGTGTAACTTTAGGTTATCCCCCTTTGATTCTTAGACACTGTTTCATTATCTTTAAAATGAAGCCTCATTTTGGACTTATTATATCTCATAGAGTTCTTGGGAGGAATTCACCTTGTAAACCTTAAAGTTCTACATTTTTTTAAAAACATTATGAATAATATTCTATGATCTTCTGAATATGATCTCTAATCAACTCTATGTCAGTGAAAGTCTGGAATGTGAATTCATTAAGTAAAGTCTTAAAAAATGTAAATTTTTCCTTCAGTATGGGACATGAATAATGTGGGTTCCCAACAAAAGTGTTTATTTGTGCAGTGAATAATGTAAACCAAGATAAATGAAAGCCAAAGAAAACACACTGACTGGGTTGTGACCAGTACAAGGATTTGTAAACATAGGATTTTACCCAAAGCAATTCTCATGTGGTACCCAGGTGTCTGGGACTCAAGGTCAGCACTAAGTTGAGGAAATCCAAAAATATCAGCCAATCTTCACTGACATACTTTGCAGCTCCTCCTTTCTTTGTCCACAGGAATTTTGGGGTGGTCTTTATTTTGATTATTAAATTAATTATATAATCAATCTGGAGCTCCCAGTACATTTCTTCAATATGTAGATATTAAACTGAATTCTTTGTGATTGAGTTTTGAATCTCCACTGGAGAGTATTCCCAGGCAAAACAGTCCTCATATGTAGAACCTACACTATACTCCAGAGGAAGGAGAAGTCTTCCAGGGAGGTATGGCTCAATAGGAAGATTGGAAATGAATAAGACTCTAAGTACAATTTCTTGATTCTGCCCATATTTCAGAAGTGAACCTTAGAGGTCATAGAGATTGGATTAATTTCTAAAGACTTATCAGTAATCACATTCTTTGGCTTGTGTCTCTTAGACTACCCAACTTCAGCCCTCACCCCCACCCCCACCAATAAATACTCAGAGACAATAAGTGGCAGAAAAGGTGACAACCTGAATTGGTAGAGGAAATTTCTGCATCTTGCTCTCTATGAAAGTGAAACCAAAGGTCCTTAAAAAAGGTCTAAAAAGGAAGACATTGTGCCTTAGAGACACCCAAGGAGTGAGATGTAGGGTCAATAAAGGTAAGAATCTTGGAGAAGTCCACAGAATATCTTCTTACTCAGGAGCCTAGGACTAATCCTTCCAAAGTGGAATTGGGAAGAGTCAAAGAAAGGGCATGCCTGAGGATGTCACAAGAGAGTCTTAGGGGCAATCAACTTCAGGAAAAGGCCAGAATAGAAAGTCTGGAGTATCAATCAGCTTTGGGTATCATACCTAATATTCAGAAAATTCTTTCTGAGGTTTAATCTTAGGAGGATTTTATTGGTTTCCCAGGGAGCTGCCTACCAAGAAGAAAACTTGAACTTTCCAGGATGGAGTATAACAAGTATGAAAATTTCCAGATATGGAAGCTTCTGGGAAGTCTTCTGGTAAGAGCAGAAAGAAAGTGCTAACAAATAGAAAGAAGGAGAGGCTGCCTATTGGGCAGAGGAAAACTAAGTCCCCAAATCCAGAAGTTTTTTCCCCTAGGGCCACAACAGAGGAATTTCTTCTAGCTGGGGGAGTCAGAGAAGGTTTCTTGAAGGAAGTGGTACCTGAATTTGTTCTTGAAAAATGGGAAGAAATGAGGCAGGAAATAGGCAAAGACAAGGAATGTGAGAGAAGGTAGAGTTCTTTCTGAGAATGGTTGAGTAGTCCAAATTAGTAAGGGCAGAGTGTTCCTGGAAAGCCTTTATGAGACCTGAGGCTAAAAAGATGGGCAGTCTGAAGAGAATGCTCCCTTGCTCACTCAGTGGAAAGTTTTCAAATGAATTCATATTTGGCATCATTCCTTCCCTGTGGTTTTTCTCATCATGTTCTATTTCTGTCCATTGAACATGGATGCACAGTTTTCAAAGACCAAGAACATTTGTACTCAACCCAGAAACAGAAACTTCCCCAGCGGGTGGCCATGAATTTGCCTGGTGGTGGAAGGGGTGATCTAAACTCTTTTTTGTAATAACTCAGTTCTTTAACACCTGGAGATTTGCAAGACACAACCCTATGAGTTACATGATACTAGTGTTGTTACCCCATTTTAGAGATGGGGAATGTCAGGATCTGAGAGCTGTTGTAATTTGACCATTATCACAGGAGCAAGTGTCTGAGGCAGGTTGTGATCCCTGGTCTCATAACTCCAAACCCAGATCTCTGCCCACTGCACTATTCTATCTCCAAGAAGGGAAGGAGCAGCAACAGAAGTTTGTAGCCTAACTCAGAAGCTACCTCTAGACCAGCTTCCTCATTCTAAAGATAAGGAAACTGAGGGTCAGAGAGGTTAGAGGATTGCCCAAGGTCGCATAAGCAGTTGCCAGAATCAAAATTTAAGTCTAGAACTTCTGGATCCAGTCAAAGCCTAACTCAGAAAATTCTTCCTATTGAGTGACTGTCAGGCATCCTAGAAATTAGTATAGGCTACTTGGTAAAAAGCCTTTCCCCTCCTTTTATTCCACTTTTTAAGTTCAGAATCTTGTCAGAAACTTCATTCATCATCACTTTGTGAGAGGGTGTCTAGTACAAGAGGTTATATGGAAAAAAAAATCAACTCTAACCATCAGTATAAGGTGGAAAGAGGATTGCCCTGGGAAGGGACAACCTGAACTTTGGAAGAAAATTGTTTGTTTTGAGATTCAGACAGCACCATCATTTAACTGATGGCAACGGGAAGAGTTGTTGGGGGGAGAAAAACAACCCCCAAAACAAATAGAAGGCTATAATTAAGATCAAGAAAATAAAGAATCCTTTAAGTCACACAATGTTAGGATGGAAAAAACCATAAAAATCCAATCTGACCCATTTATTTTATGAATGAGAATACTGAGGGTCAGAAATACAAAGGGATAAAGAAAAGTCACAAGAAGAGTCCCAGGGCTGACAATTATTGGCTATATGACAACAGCATCCCTGGCTTCATAAGATCCTCTCCTAGGATCAGGATCATTAGGAAAGGACTTAGGGGTCAGCAGCTTCAACCCACTTATTTTTACAGATAAGGAAGCTGAGACCAAGAAAGTTTAAGTGACTTGCCAAATATCAAATGGCAATTGTCTGATGCAACTTCTTCTTGGTGACTGGAATGGATGATCTCCAAGGGCCCTTCCCACTCTAATATTCTTCACGTCTATAATTCCATGCTTCTGACAACAGCCCTTTTAAAGAAAAACTATAAAGTTTGCAAGGATGGAAACTGTCACTGTAAAGTATGAAAGGCCTCTATGGAAATACAAGACATTGTGACTATTATACTTGTCAGACAGATACAATGAAGTCACTTGATTTCAAACTCTTTGAACACATCCACCTGCACCAAGAATTATGCAAATAGCATTTGATTTTGGAGTACTGGCTGGTTTTTTTTAAATTGTCATTCCATTGTATGTGTGAGTGTTCTCAGAGCATCAATAGAACTTTGGGTTTCCTTTTGGTAAAAAGGCTGCACAATGGATTATTTGATTATTATTATGAAGAAGACATTTGTTGGACTCTTCCCTTTCATTTCCAGGTATGAAAAGAGGCTCTCACGGGTTTAAAAGGATAATTGAGATAAAAATCATCTGACTACCTCCTCATTATTCAGATGAAGAAGCTGAGGGTCAGAGAGGAGTATTAACTACTCAAAGGTCACACAGGTAGTAAGTGGAAGTAAGGAAAAGCCTCTTCATTAAATAAAAACTGCTTGAAAATTTTAAGCCACAATAAGTGCCAAATGATATAGCCTAAACAGAAAAATAAAATAATAAAAAATTAGAGGAGAATAGATGAATATTCTTTTCAAAGCTATGATGATGGGAGGGAACTCTCAATTGATTTATTATTAATTATATAATTAATTAATATAATATACATATATATATATAGTGTTTTAAGCTCTGAGAATTACTTTTTAATTAAATAAAAGATAAAGGTAAGCATAAAAGATAAAATACACAATTTTGATTATATAAAATTAAAGATTTAGCATGAACAAAATAAACTAGAATTTTTAAAAAAGTTGTTAATCAGGAAAAATCTTAGAGTGGAAGAAGTATGGTTGGAAATCAAAGCCTCTACTTTCAAACTCAGAGGCTTTTCTACTATATCACAATTATGTGATAAAATACACAAGTGGAGTCATCAGAGTTTAATCTTTTTTTTTTTATTTTTTTGCAAGGCAAATGGGGTTAAATGACTTGCCCAAGGCCACACAGCTAGGCAATTATTAAGTGTCTGAGGTCAGATTTGAACTCAGGTACTCCTGACTCCAGGGCCAATGCTCTATCCACTGTCATTTAGCCACCCCTCAGAGTTTAATCTTTAAGGTTGAGCAATAATCTATCAGAAAGAGATTGTTTTTAGTTTAATAATGTGAATTGTAAATCCCTAAAAGAAGGTAGAGAATGAAGAGGGATGGAGTTTCTGAGTCAAAGCTGGGAGAGCAAATATGGAGATCTACAGTTTTTTAAATATTCCAAAGAACTATGGAAGAAAATTATTTTGATTGTTTTGCTCTACAGCGATATAAGTTGGCTGAGTCTAAGTGGAAGACCAGGAGAAAAAGACTAATAGAATGTTGTAACTAAGAACAAAAGTAAGATAAGAATCTATAGACCCACACAGTGTTAATGATGGAAGGGACCTTGGAAGTCATCTAATCCAAACTCATTTTACAAATGAGAATTTTGAGGTTCCCAAGATAAAAAGTGATGAACAAATGAAAGGAAAAGTAGAATTGGAGAATAAGAAAAAGCACTACATGCTTTTGGGGGGAAAACTCCTCATTAAATAAAAACTGCTGGAAAATTATTTTACTCCTTATGCCACAATAAGTGCCAAATGATATAGCCTAAATAGAAAAATAAAGCAATAAAAAAATTAAAGGAAAATAGATGAAAATTCCTCACAAATGGGGGTGATGATCAACCCTGATGGACTTGCTCATTCCTTCAGTGCAACAACCAGGGACAATTTTGAGTTATCTGCAATAGAGAATACCATCTGTATCCAGAGAAAGAATTATGGACTTTGAACAAAGATCAAAGACTATTACCATCAAATTGGGGGGGGGGAGCATTATACTATTATATAATTTTACAATCTCATACTTTATTTTTCTTCCTTAAGGATATGATTTCTCTGTCATCACATTCAACTGAGATCAATGTATACCATGGAACCAATGTAAAACACTAACAGAATGCCTTGTGGAGGGGGTAGGGGTAGGGAAGCAAGAATGGGGGAAAATTGGAAAACTTAAAATAAATACTTTCTTTAAAAAAAATTCCTTATAAAGTTATGACTATGGAAGGGAATTCTTAATTGATATATCATCATATACATATGTATATAGTGTTTTAAGCTCTGAAAAGTATTTTCTAATTAAATAAAAGGTAAAAGTAAGCATAAAAGATAAAATACACAATTTTGATTATATAAAATTAAAAAGATTTAGCATGAACAAAATAAACTAGAATTTTTTTTAAAAAGTTGCTAAGCAGGATAAATCTTAACAGCAAATATTACTGAGAAAGATTTGTGTGTGTACATATATATATATACATATATGAAAATAACTCTCTGATAAGTAAATGGTCAAGGGAAATGATCAGGAAGTTTTCAAACTGTCAGTAATCATATGCAAAAAAAAGTTAATATAATAGAAAAACAAATTAAAACAACCCTGAAATTTCATCTTATACCAATCAGACTGGAAAAAAGACAAGAAATGACAGTAAATATTGACTGACTTTCAGGAAGACGGACCCACAAAAACAAGTGGAACTGTGAAATAGTTCATCTGTTCAAGAAGACAATTGACTCATAAAAGTTGTGACATTGGAAGATAAACCCTGAAGTTGCAAGGTGTCCAAGGACAATTACAAATAACTCCAAAAAAAGTGGAGTTAACTGGGCCAAAGCTGAAAGGAAATCTGGTGATGAAACTCTGATGTTGTAATATATCAATATTGTATAGGAACCTGGAATGTAAGAATGAATGAACCAAGGTAAACTGGATGAGGTTAAACAGGACATGGAAAGGTTAAACTTCAACATCTTGAGTGGGAGTGCACTTAAATGGACAGAAATGGGTGGATTTAATTCAGGTGATCAATCATTACATTATAGGACTGTAGACCAGAATTCCTTTGAAAAAATAGAATAGTCCTCATTGTCAATAAAAGGTGAGAAAAGCAGTATTGGGGGCAGCTAGGTGGTGCAGTGGATAGAGCACAAGCCCTGGAGTCAGGAGGACCTGAGTTCAAATCCCACCTCAGATACTTAATTGCCTAGCTGTGTGACCTTGAGCAAGTCACTCAAACCCCATTGCCTTAAATAAATAAAAATTTAAAAATAAAAAAAATTTAAGAAAAGGAAATAAATATTGGGGCATAATTCAAAAATGATGGAATACTATCTGTTCAAATCCAAAGTGAATTGTTCAGCATCACAGTAATACAAGTCTATACTGTCATTGATGCCAAAGAGGCCAATGTCACTCAACTTTATGAAGACCTACAACATCTTCCAGAAATAACACCATAAAAAAGGAGGAAATCAAAAGATAATTTGAATAACAGGCAAGTTTGGCTTATCAAAATGAAGTAGAGGCAAAGACAAAAAAGAGTTTTTATCAAGATAACTCATTGGTCATAGCAACCATTCCTTTTCAACAATTTAAAAAGCAGCTCTACACCTGGATATCATCAGATGATCAATATAGAAATCAGATTGATTATTTTCTTTGCAAAAAAAGTTGGAGAAGTTCTATACAGTCAGTTAAAACACGAATTGGAGCTGACTGTGGCTCAGATCATAAGTTTCTTATTGTAAAATTTAGAATTAAATTGAAGAGACAGGGAAAACCATAAGACTATATAGGCATGGTCTAAAGAACATACCTTATGACTATGATGTAGAGATGATGAAGAAATCTAAGGGATTGTTTCTTGTTTTTTTAATTTTTGCAAGGCAAATGGGGTTAAGTGGCTTGCCCAGGGCCACACAGCTAGGTGATTATTAAGTGTCTGAGACTGGATTTGAACCCAGGTACTCCTGACTCCAGGGCCGGTGCTTTATCCACTAAACCACCTAGCTGCCCCAGGGATTGTTTCTAGTAGATAGAATACTCAAAGAACAACTGGCAAAGAGTCATAATATTGTCCTGGTGGCAGCCACAAAAACGCATCCCAAAGAAAAGGAAAAGCAAGAAAGTGAAATGCCTTTCTAATGAGGCTTTACAAATAGCTAAGAAAAGAAGGAAAGGGAAAGGGAAAAGATAAAGGGAAAATTATATTCAAAAGAATGATAATTTTTTTTGTCCTCATTTTCAAAGACCATGACATCAGGGAGGGTGACATCATGATGAGCACGTGAATTTGATTTGAGTTGGGGGGGGGGGGTGCTGTGCTAAGCCACCAGTCTTACTTTTTCTTCCAGAGTCACCTGGGTCCAGCAGTCAGATATGAATCAGGACAACTGGAGACTGCCCTATACAAGGTAATCAGGGTTAAGTGGCTTGCCCAAGGTCACACAGCTAGTAATTAGCAAGTGTCTGAGGCTGGATTCGAACTCCCATCCTCCTGAATTCAAGGCCAGTGCTCTAATCACTGTACCACCTAGTTGCCCTTACCCAAAAGAATTCAGAATTCCAGAGAATAGCAAGGAGAGATAAGCAGTTTTTTTAAAATGAACAATGTAAAGAAATAAAACAATAAAATGGGAAAGACAAGAAATAAATTCAAGAAAAATAAGAGATGTCAAGAAAATGTTTCATATAAAAATGGGCATGATAAAAGACAAAAATAGTAACTTAATAGAAGTGAGGTGATTGGGGTGGCTAGGTGGCGCAGTGGATAGAGTACCGGCCGTAATATCACTGATAACTATGATGGTGAGGCTACTGATCTAGAGCCAAATATACTGGAGAATGAAATAAAATAGCTTAGGAAGCATTTCTTTTTTTTTAATTTAATTTTATTATTTTTTTTTTTTTAGGTTTTTACAAGGCAAATGGGGTTAAGTGGCTTACCCAAGGCCACACAGATAGGTAATTATTAAGTGTCTGAGACCAGATTTGAACCCAGGTACTCCTGACTCCAAGGCCGGTGCTTTATCCATTACGCCACCTAGCCGCCCCTGGAAGCATTTCTAACAATATGATTTGTGAATGTTACAGAATTCAGCTGAGTTTTTTAAGTAGAGAATTTATTTTATTTTTTGTAGTATTTAAGAATTTAAAACAAATGCAAAATGAGAAAAGGAAAAAATTATGATGTATACAACAGACCATAAGAAAGGATTCACTATAAAACAATAAATTTCCATTTCAAAAAAAACCTATATAATAAATACAATATTGCTTTCAAAACTGCCCAGCTTTTCTTGGTATTCTTGTTGGTTTTCTTTTGTTCTCAACTGTGTACTTTGACTTTATTTTTTCCCCTCCCTCCCCCTACCACTCTAAAGAAGGCTACAATTAAGTGTGGATATATACATATGGATATATATATATATATATATATATATATATATATATATATATATATAATGGATATATATATATGTATATATATATATATACATACACATCTAGACTCATACTATATGTAAAACCCTAATATGCTTATTTCCTCCTATTATCTGTATCTCTGAAGGTAGATAGCACCTTCTTTCATAAGTCCAAGTCTTTCCAAGTTTTCCTAATCAATCAGCCCTTCATTTCCTACACCATAGCAATATTCCAACTCATTTACAACCTGAGAGATGTCTCTCAGAATTTGTCCAAATTTTCTGCATTCCTCCTATTCTTGGCTACGTAGGTTTCATTTATTCAAGAAAATTTTAATTTAAAATAGTTGAGATGATCATTTTTATACTTCAACAGTGCTTTCACCTTATGATATAAAGTCTTATGCTGCTAAATCTACTTTCTTTACACCTTTTCCCCCAACTTCTTTGAGGTTCTAGACCCTTTGTTCTTCCAAAAGATATTATTTTTTCTAATAGTAAATAATTTAATAGGTTGACATTAAATAGATTAGTGAGGTAAAATTACCATTTTAAAAATTATATTGGGGGGCAACTGGATGGTGCAGTGAATGGAGTACCAATCCTAAAGTCAGAAGGACCTGAGTTCAAGTCCAGCCTCAGACACTTATTACCTAGCTGTGTGACCTTTAGCAAGCCACTTAACCTCATTGCCTTGCAAAAAACCTAAAAAAAAAGTTTTCTTCCTGGGATCTCTTTCAGGAGGTGATAGATGGACTTTTTTTTTTCTATTTCTGCTTTGCCTTCTAATTCTAGCTAGAACTTCAGAACAATTTTTTAAAAAATTTCTTACAATATTATATCAATATTCTTATCATAATTTTAAGGCAGACTATTCTTAATTATTTCTCCTCAAAATATTTATCCTCCAGATCAATGATTTTTCTGAGATGTGTCACACTGTCTTCCAGTTTTTCATTCTTTTCATATTGTGTTTATTATCTCTTTGTGACTTAGAACCTCACAAACTTCCTTTGCTCAATTCTAGTTTTCAAGGAATTATTTTTTACTTTTAAGATTTCCATCCTCTATTTCAAGTTGGTTGACTACCTTTTCATAATTTTCTTGGCTTGTTCTTGAATCCCCCCCCCCCTAATTTTTTCTCATTTCACTTAATTGATTTTTGTTTTTAGGTTTTTGCAAGGCAGTGGGGTTAAGTGGCTTGCCCAAGGCCACACAGCTAGGTCGTTATTAAGCGTCTGAGGCTGGATTTGAACTCAGGTACTCCTGACTCCAAGGCCAGTGCTCTATCCACTGCGCCACCTAGCCGCCCCCTCTCTTAATTGATTTTTAAAGTCTTTTTAAAGTTCTCCCAAGAAATATTTTTGTGCTTGGGACCATTTGATGTTTCTCACTGAAAAAGAAGTAATCGGGGCAGTTAGGTGGCTAGGTGGCACAATGGACAGGGCACTGGAATCGGGAGGACCTGAGATCAAATCCAGCATCAGACATTTAATAATTACGTAGCTGTGCCGACCTTGGGCAAGTCACTTTAACTCCATTGCCTTGTAGAAAAAGCTTTTTAAACTTTATTAAATCTTTCTCTGAATATGAACCCAGATCTTTTCTATCCCTAGAGTAGCTTTCTATGAATGAGTTCTTTCTCCTTTTCTTGCTCATTTTTATTTGTTTATTTTGGTTTTAGCAGTTATTAGTGTAAGCAAGTTATAGCTTTGAAGTGTGAGGAAAAATGTTCCCCAAGCCTCAGGCTTCTTACTGCTATTTTCTGAGGTCGTCCCAGGGTTCAACCTTGGGATCTCTTCTTCACTCCTAAGCCAAGGCTAGAGCCTTCAGTCCCACAAATGTTCTCACTTTCTGTAGTCCCTCCAGAGGCTACAAACTACAACTGTCTCCTCTTCTTTGGAACTGAAACTAGGAACTTTGCTCTCCTAGACCAGCAGGGTCCCATCCCTCCTCTCCATCCTCTGGAGCTGCAGCTCAGTCTGGGACCTGTCTGGTCAGCACAGCTATGCTTAGCATCCTTCAACAGTGGAAGATCCTTCAATCTTCTCCTGTTCAGGTCTCAGATCCGAATATTATTGGTGACAGCAAAGGTTCTAAGGCTGAGCTGCCTATTAACTGCAGCTTCCGCCAGAGTTTATTCTTTCTTGTTTCTGCAGAGTTGGCTTGGAGGTGTTTGCATTTCATTCAGGTCAAACCTTTGCCCCTGGAGGTCAGGTCTTTCCTGGGGTTTTCTTAGGTTGTCTGCTTTACCGTGACTTTTCTTCATTTCTGCTGTTCTACATTCCCTCTGAGGCAATATTCTGTCTTTTTTCTGTGGAGGAAATTTGGAGAGCAGAACATTTTCTGACCTATCCTACCATCTTGTCAGAATCTCCTCCAGCTGAGCTATTTAAAACTTGAAAAGATGCTGCTATTAAAGTACTGCACTCAATGTGCCAGCAAATTTGGAAAACTCAATAATGGCTACTGGACTGGGAAAGATCAGTTTAAGTTCCTATCATGAAGAAGGGCAATGTGAAAGAATTGAAATTACTGAACAATTGCACTCATTTCACATACCAGTAAGGTCATGCTTAAGATTCTGTAAGCTAGGTTTCAGCAATATATGAATCAAGAAATGCAGGATGGTTCTCAAGGGAAAGGCATCAAATTGCCAGCATTCACTGGATTATGGGGAAAGCAAGGGAATTACAGAAAATCACATAGTTCTGATTCATTGACTACACTAATGTCTTTGACAATTTGTAGTAAGTCCTCCTAGAGATATGAGAACCAGATCATCTTACTTGTCTCTTGAGAAACTTGTAACATGGGTTGAGAAGCAACAGTTAGAATCAAACATGGAACAACGATTGGCTTAAGATTGGAAAAAGAACATGACAAGCTCGTATATTGTCATTTTATTTATTTAACTTATGTGCAGAGGACATCATGTGCAAGACCAGGCTGGATCATTAAAAGCTGAAATTTAGGCTGCCAGGAGAAATATTAACAATCTCTAATTATATAATTCTCTCTCTCTCTCTCTCTCTCACACACACACACACACACACAAACACATACAGACCATTCTGGAGGCAGAAAGTGAAGAATTAAGCCTCATAATGAGGGTGAAAGCAGAGAGTGTAAAGTCAGCTTGAAACTTAATATTAAAAAACAAAAACTAAGATCATAACTTCCTGGCAATTAGAGGGGGAAGAAATGGAAGCAGTGGCAGATTTTATAGTCCTGAGCTCAAGGATCACTGAAAATGGCAATTGCAGCAATACAACTAAAAGATGCTTCCTCTTTGGAAGAAAAGCTATGGCAAATCTGCACAGCAGACTGAAAAGCAGAGACATTACTTACTCTTACCATAAAGTCAAATCTATGATTTTCCAGTAGTGATATCTGACTGGGAGAGTTGCACCATAAAGAAACCTGAGGGTTGCAGAAACACAGTTTTTATGAGAGTTCCTTGGACAGTAAGATCGAAGCAGTCAATACTTACAGAAATTAATTCAGACTATTCATTGGAAGGACAAATACTGAAAGTGAAGCTTAAATCCTTTGACCATGTAATGAAAAGACAGGACTCAATGGAAAAGACCCCGATGTTGGGAAAGATTGAAGGAAACAGCTGAGGATGGGAGGAATAGATAGTGTCATGGAAGCAATGAACATGAGCTTAGACAGACTTTGGGAGATAGTAGAGAATACTGGCATGCTATGGTCTGTAGAGTCATGAAGAATTAGACATAACTGAAAAACTGACCAACAATAGAAAGTTATTAAACTGAGGAACATAGCACCTGCTTATCTGAAATAGTTATATCACTACTAGGGGTAGTCCCCCAAGGTACACAAATATTTATTTTGTATTAGAAGAAAATTAGAGGGGTAGCTAGGTGTTACACAGTGGATAGAGAACCAGCCCTGGAGGAGGAACTGAGTTCAAATCCAGCCTCAGACACTTAATAATTACCTAGCTGTGTTGACTTAGGCAAGTCAGCCCCATTGCCTTGCGAAAACCAAAAAAAAAAAAAAAAAAGAAAAAAAAAGGAAATAAGAAATAAAGAGAATGTTTATTAAGTGGGAATGACTTAAAAAATTGTGGCATATAGATGTAATCCTAAATATGAAGAATTTAGGGAAACATGAAAGAATTTGTGTGAGCTGATGCAAGGCAAAATGGGCAGAGCCAGGAGAAAAATCTATAAAATTACTCTATTCATGCAAAGCAGGGAAACATTGAAAGATCTCAGAATGAGAAGTAATAGTAATTAAAGTAATGACATATTATTGTTCTGTAAGAAACAGTAACTGAATTCAGAACAGCATGGCAAGACTTGCAATGATTGGTGCAAAGTGAGGTAAGAGGAGATAAGCAAGTGACAAATGTGATGACAGAACAATAACTGCAAACAAAACCTAATGTTGTGAAATTATAAAGAAAAAGCTTATTCCCAAAGAAAAAATCTGGTTCCCCCCCCTCCTTATACGTCTACCCTCAAGTCAGCCCACCTGAGGTCTCTGAAGTTCAGAAAGAATGGGACTAGTTAGATAACATAGGGACCTATAAGTTGTGAATGGTTGGTTGGTGGGTTGCTGTCCTTCATTCTGAAAGAGAACCAAAATGACATCCCTATGCTAGAGACAAGTCCCAGTGTGTCTAACTGTGGCTGATCAGATCAATGTGAGCTCAGAATGCTCTGCCACAGGTCAGGCACAAATAGTTCATGTGAACACCTGGGGTGGGTTCTCTAAACTTATGGATGTCACATTTCCTTTGAGTTCCTTTCATTTTGCCTTCCTTATGGAGTGCAGGCCCTTCACTGATAAGGGCATGCCAT
Organism: Macrotis lagotis; assembly: GCF_037893015.1. Lineage (NCBI taxonomy): Eukaryota > Metazoa > Chordata > Mammalia > Peramelemorphia > Peramelidae > Macrotis > Macrotis lagotis. Next base: position 218,987,981 of record NC_133662.1, read on the forward strand.
GCTGGGCAGTCCTGTTTCAGTGTCTCCCAAGCTGTACAGTCAATTCTAAAGTTCTTCAATGAGTCTTCAGGGTGTCTCGATATCATTTCTTCTGATCCCCCTGTGAGCGCTTGTCCTGTGGGAGATCTCCATAAAATAGTTTTTTTGGTAAGCGTACATCTGGCATTCTAACAAGGTGTCCAGCCCATCATAGTGGCACTCTCTATAGTAATGTTGGAATGCTAGGCTGCTTAGCTCAAGAAAGAACCTCAGTGTCTGGGATCTTCTCTTGCCAGGTGATCTTCAGAATCCTCTTTAGACAATTTAAATGGAAGTGATTCAATTTCCTGACATGGTGCTGGTAGACTGTCCACGTTTCACAGGCTTATAGCAATGAGGTCAGTACCATGGCTCTGTAGACCTTCAGTTTGGTCTAATACCTCTTCTCTCCCATACTTTCTTTTGGGGCCTCCCAAATGCTGAGCTAGCTATGGGCAATGTGAGTGTCAACCTCATTGTTAATGTGGACCTCCTTGGAAAAGGACAGCCAAGATAAGTGAACTTATCTCTAGAATGCAGTGTAAAATCCTCAATAATAATAATAATAATAAATAATCCTCAATTAAAGACTTTATACAATTTGGTCTCTTTGCAGACTCTATTATTTCCCTTCTCTAATTTTCTAGTTGCTCCTGATTCATTAACATTATATTTTCCAAATCTTTATGTTTGTATAAGGCATTTCCCCATCCTTCACAGAAATTTTGGCACTCTTTAAGCCTTAGCTCTGATTCTACCTTCTATATAAGGTCTGTTCTGATCCCCTGGTAATGATCATTGTCTATTTCAAAATTACTTTTTATATTACTTTATATTTACTTATTTCTGCATGTGTTCATTTTCTCCAGTGAATATAAGACTCCTGAGGGAATGATTTTTTTATTGTCTTTTTATTTTTAGTATTCAGCACAGTGCTTTGTACATAGAAGATGCTTAATGTTGGTTGAAATGAATTGAAAATAAGAGTGATAATAATAATTGCATTAATAATAATAGCTAGCATTTTTATAGTGCTTTTAAGGTTTGCAAGCAAAGCATTTTATACATTATCTTATTCAGTTCTTATATCAATCCTGTGAAGTAGGTAATATTATTCACATTTTACAGATGAAGAAACTGAGGCTGACTGCTGGGCCCAAAGTCAAGAAGACCTGAGTTCAAATCCAGATTTAGATACTTATTTGTTGTGTAAGTGTGGACACCACTGTCTGCCTCAGTTCCTCAAATGTAAAATGAGCTGGCAAAGGAATGGCAAACCACTCCAGAATCTCTGCCGAGAAAACTCCAAATGGGATCATGTTAAGCCAGACAAAATTGAAATGACTCAAAGACAATAACATCTTGGTTAAGTTGCTTAACCTCTGGGTCTCAATTTCCTCATTTTTAAAATAGAGGGTATGCCTTCACAACTGATTTGCATATGGCTAAATCCTTAATCCTTAACCATCCTATTATCCTTCTCTGGATGCTTCCCAGCTCAATGTCCTCCTGAAAATTCCCTATTCAAAACTGAATGCAACACTCCAGATGTAAGTTGACAAGACCAGGGTTCAGGAGAGAGCAACTACTGCTTCATACCACTCCTTCCCTTCTATTTTTCCAGATGACCTGTTGGTTCATCTTTCCAATACTCACATTTTACTGGTATGACAGCACGTTGAGGAACACCAAGTATCTCTGAAGAACTAAAGAAATATTCAAAGGCCAGTGGAGAGGCACACGTGAGCAGGCTACATGTAACCTATGCAGAGTTCTGAACATTATGATGAAAGGACTTCAAAGAACTGTGTGACAGGAAGGAAGGATGGACTGGTCTTGTCAGATTGAGGGATGACAGGTGAACAGGAAGAATCCTTCATTGATACTCTCAGAATGTCAGGAGAAAATAAGGAAGGCAGACCCTCCCCAAGATGAATTTTTGGGAGGAATTGGGTAGGCATGGATGAATTGTAGTCTGCATTGTGGGAGAGAATTCTCAAACCAATGATGTCGCTTGGAGCAAATTTCTTCTCAGCATCATTACAACTTTTCAAACATTTTTGGATTCTGATTTTGTCACCCAACATGCGAAAGAACAAGTATGAGAACATAGGATCTGAAAGGGAACTCAAAAAACACCACAGAGTTAACCTTCTCAGGAACCTGAGGAAACTGAGACCTAGAGGCTGAGTAATAAAATGATATGAATCTCTTGATTTCAGAATCAGTGCTCTTTCCCCTATGTGATATATCTTCATGTCACTTGCAAATGTGAAAAACGTGTAATTATTTATGGAAGACTGAGAGATGTGGGCTTCACAAGACAGTACAATTAGAGAGATTTGCTATTGATTGAATGTACATATCAAAAATATAATTGATGGTTCAAAGTCAACTTGGAAGACCTCTTGTGTTGGGATTTATTTGTTCCCATGCTGTTTAACATATTTATCAAAATAAATGGTCAAATGATATGAATAGACAGTTTTCAAATGAAAAAATTAAAGTTATATGTATGTATATCATATAAAATCATATAAAAATGCTCTAAGTCATTACTGATTAGAGGATGCAAATTAAAGCAATTATGAGGTTCCACCTCACACCTATCGCTTGGCTAAGATGACAGAAAGGGAAAATGATCAATGTTGGAGAGTTTTGGGAGGATTGGGACAATAACGCACTATTGGTGGAGTTGTGAACCGATATGGAACTATGCCCAAAGAGCAATAAAACTGATCATGCCCTTGGCCCAGCAATTCCAATACTAGGCCTATATCCAGAAGAAATCATAAAAAATGTGAAAAGTCCCACATGCTCCAAAATAATAATAGCAGCTCTTTTTGTAGTGGCAAAGAATTAGAACTTGAGGAGATGCTCATTGACTGGGGAATAGTTAAACAAGTTATGGTACACAAATACTATGGAATATTTTTGTTCTATAAGAAACCATAAATGGTCGGACTCTAAAGAAGCATGGAATGACTTATAGAATCTGATGCTGAGCGAAGGGTGTAGAACCAAGAGAACAATGTACAATAACATAACAAAATTGTGAGATGAACAATCTTGATGGATACATTCCTTTCAGCAGTTTGGAGAGCTAGGACAACCCTAGGAACCTGGTGATGGTCAATGCTATTCCAATTCAGAGGAAAAGAAACAAAACCCTTCAAAATCCAAATGAACATTACATATGCTTTTTAAAAATTTCTCTTATGTCTTTCTATCTCACGGTTTTTTCTTCTTTTTTGCTTAATCCTAATTCCTCATACCGAAAATGACTAATCTGTAAATATGTTCAACACAAATGTGTATGTACAATACTCACTACACTGTTCGCCACTGAGGGGAGGGGGGTGGAAAGGGAGGATGGAAGGAAATTTTGCAACTTAATATGTATATGCATGTGGGTAAAAGTTGAAAAACTTCCATAACATGTAATTGGAAAAATAAAAAATAGAAAAAAACATTTTTCAATATTATTGCCTTAGATATTTAAGGCAATATATCTATATCTATATCTATATCTATATCTATATATATATATGTACCCCTTTGCATACTTATCAAATTTGCAGATGGGGCATGTAACCTGAAGAGAGCACCTAGAAAGCTCTCAGCACTGTTCAATTTGCCTGCAGAAGAATTTCTTTGCAGACAAGAGTGACTATATCCAAATCTGATTCAGATATCTCACTCCTAAACATAAACCTCAACAAGATCGAAAATAAGACAGAACCAATACACACCAAAATATCTATAGGTATAAAAGCAAAGACCTGGATACAAGGCAGATGCCTATTGACTATGGAAGGTCTAAATAAATCATGGTACTGTATTTCATAAGAAATAACGTATGTGAGGAATACAGAGAAATAAAGGAAGGTACATAAACTGAGGCAAAAATAACGTAAGTATAACTAGGAAGACGATAGACCTCATGATGACAAGAAAAAAATACTACAATAATAAAAATTGGATGCTGTGAAATTACAATGGTCAAAAGTTTGGCTTCCAAGAGAAATAAGAGAATGTCTCATTTCCTCCTTTGAGAAGGAATGAGAAACATTGAAAGTAGGAACTAGATGTATTGGTTAGTTTTGCTGAATTAAGGCAAGGAGGGATTTCCATTTTTTTTGGAGGGGGAACACGTACCTCTTTGGCAAGGCAGATGGATCTCTTCCTAGAATGTATTATTTTCTATATTTATAATGGAAGATAATACTAAATTTCAGTTAGAGCTTAATGAAAATAGATATAATTATCTTCTAATGAAGTGCATGGACTCCCTGCAATCTATCCTTAGACTTCTACACTTCATGTTAAATCTTCAAGAGATCAAATTCTAGGAGGGGAGAAAAGAGGAACTATAGAGAAGGATGTAGATGATATAAAAGCAAGTTATCATTAAATATCTAAAAAAGGTTTTTGAGGATTAAATCTCTAAGTATACATATGATGGCATATGTGTAACTTTTGTTTTTGGATAGCACTAATGTCCCTTAGTGCTAGTTTGGTGTGAGCATTGCTTTTTCCTTCATCAACATAATGAAAAGTATAAGAGAAATATTAGAAGATAATTTATCAGTCCCATGTATATGCTATGGAATATATTTGTCTGTGTGTGTATGTGTGTTTGACAAGGAAGTAAAAAAAAACCTCAGGAGAGCATAACTTGTAAAGAATTATACTGTCTTCTGTACACTTATAGATCAGGACAAATTCACTGAAGAGTTTTTTCTCCATGAGGAACCACTGCAAATCTAAATATTGCTTTTTAATCTTTATTTTATATTTATTTGAATTAATGCTTTAAATAATTTGAATTATTTCCCAGGTTCCACTGAATTTGATTTACTACAAACTAGGAGATATCTTCAATGATGAATTTTGATTGGCTCCATTTTTGGAAAGAAAAGTGGCCTTAACAGCCTCTAGCTAGCTCATAGGTTCATGATGCAGACAAAGTGGAACCAATGTCAGTCTATAATCACTTGCTCTTAATGACTTTCACAAGGGACTATTACATGCTCATTTGTACAAATGTGAATGAAAAATCCATGGGAAATTCATGCTATAAGGAAGATAAGAATAGTAAGTTCTATTTGTTCCCCCTACACAAAATGAAAGGCTTGGGACAATCACTTTTGTATTATATCTGGAGTTGGAAAGAACTGATTCTATATGCTACCTCGGATATTAGCTATGTGACCAAAGTAAAAGTCACTCAACCTTTCTCTATCTCATATACTAACAGAAGGTAATACAAGAACCTAACTCACAGGGTGCTACTAGGATCAAATGAGATAAGGAACAAAGTACCTTGTACAACTAATAATATATAATTATTATTATTAGTTTTGGACTTGTTTTCCCTCTTTTTCACTCTATTACAAGACATGGCTTACTGGGTAGGAACATGAGGGAAGATTACCTTTGGAGATGAAAGCGATATAAAAACAACAAAAATATTTAAATATGTTGAATGAGCTTCTTCTGACAATTCTATTCAGCATTAATTTTATCTTAGCCCCAGTGGTCTTTCTTGGTTCATGGTTTCAGTGATTTAGACAGTCATTCAGAGGTCTCCAAAATGGAGCAGTTGAATTTATCTTCTCATTTGCCAGATGGGCACAACATTCTGGTAATCAGGAGATATAGTACGTGACCCTTCCCTTGCCCTGTAAAGTTGAAGTGATAAAGGAGAAATATTAAGATAGTTATCTGACATTTCCTGTAATATTAAGGAAATATCATTTGTCCGGCATTTTCTGTGGGCCTCTGACTTCCTCCCCATTATTTAGTCTAACCCTCTTCTGAAATATAAATTCACTAATAGGAACAACCTCAGCCCCTTCCCCCCACTCCTCCTTCACCTGTCACATAAGCTGCCGTCTATGCTTGACTCCAGTCACATCCAGGTGGGTCACTCCTTGACCCCTCCCCATTCACCCCTCCCCTAACCCACAAGAGGTGGGTTAGGCTCCCTTTAAAAGTTCTGTTCAGCCTGTCCTCTAGGTTGACCTCAGCAGATCCATTGCTGATCTTAGTCTGCCCACTTGTTCCTATCTTTTCTTCTTCTTCTAGTCTCTCCCTTCTTCTTACACAGCTCAGCTTGTAGCTGTTGTCTTCATTGCTTAAGTTTTATATTTATCAGCTAGAGCTTTACCTTGTGGCCTCCCTAAAGAACTATGTGAACTGAAACTTTTTGCAGTAACCTGTGAATGAAGCTTTATGATTTTTCTTACCCTCTTGAGTCAGAGAGCCTTGTGATTTCTTCACTGATAAACGAGCCCATCAATCCTTGCAAGTCCCCCCCCTTCAAGCAATTCACCCATCTATAGAACTGAAATGAATTAGAATCAAGAACTATATGTAGTAATAAGAATTATTCTGCCTCTTTACTCAAAGTCCCTTCTAGTTTCTAAGAACAAGTGCTGAACAATGTTACGACAGACCCACAAAGGTGGAAAGACTAGAGTACAGAGAAATGGGTCTGGAGGATGCCTATGGAGGGAGTTGGTCTAAAATGAATAAGAGTTAAGCAGCAGCCCTGGAGTCAGGAGTACCTGGGTTCAAGTTTGCTCTCAGACACTTAATAATTACCTAAGCTGTGTGGCCTTGGGTAAGCCACTTAACCCCATTTGCCTTGCAAAAAAAAAAAAGTTAACAGGTGAAAATGAAGTCCTGGGTCCCAGTTTCTGGGTGAGGAAGAGGAGTAGGTCAAAGTTAGATTGAGTAGGAGAGTATGTTCAGGAAATCATGAAGACTTCAGTACAAGGAAGGCTACAAGTGAGACATAAGAAACTAATATAGATAAAAGAAAGAATGCTAAAGAGGACAGAGAAGGATGAGGGTTTAGAAAAATTAGCACAGCATTTGAAGCAATGGGGTCATGCAATATGGTTGATCTGGAAGAACAAGGAATGAGGTCTTGAGGACCTCAATGGATCTGAAGAACACTTCCTCCTTTTCTTTCCTTGAACATGCCCATATTTCTAGAATTAGAAGAATCCTGAGTTAAAGTAATTCTGAGCTTACCTAAAGTTAAATAAAATGCTCTCATAGTGTAATAAAAAAGAACTAGCATGTCCTGGTTATCTTAATAGCTGGGTGACTTCAGGTGAATCCCCCAAATTTTCTGGACCTATTTCCCTAGTCAAAAAATAAGGCAATTGAACTAGATTGTTCCTCCCAGTTTTAATAGTCTATGGGGCCCTAAGTGGAAGGAAGGGATTGTATGTTATAAATGCCCTTCCAAATCTGGAAGCATGAAAGACCCTATGGTGTAGGACCAAAATTGTGATTGTCTTGAAGACGAGAAACCTAGATTCCAATCAAATCAAGTGGTCTCTGAAACTGCTTCTCCTTTAAGGAGAAACCTTAGAGACCATCTAATCCAACCTTCCTTTATAGATGAAGAGTCTTCATTTCCAAATTCTTCCCTAAAGAAAGGCTCATCTTTTAAATAACTAGTATTCTACTGGTTGCTGACTTCAAGTAATGGAAGGATTAAAAGTTATACACAGAAGGCAAAGAAGATGGGAGTATCAGAATCAAGGAGAAAAAGATCGATCATATGGATAAAGTAACAATGAACCAAATATTCTATTAATCTCCTTTTGATGTCAAGGGAAAGTGAGCAAAGATCCTATGTATTTATTACCCAAGTCAAAATTGTGGGAGAATATAAGTAGGCACAAAATCACCAGTAGGCTGGAATCACTAGGGCTTACTGCCTGGTCAATAAAATAGAGTTCTATTTGAATATTTGTGTAGCTTAAAAGAGCCATATAAAATGTTGATTTTGGTTTTGTTTTTATCAACAGGGAATCCTTTTTTTTCAAAGTCAACATACTTTGGTGCTTTCTTGAAATTAGGCCTTTCAGGAACCAAATCTGAGGATCCATAATAGGAACTAAGATATTGATTTGGGGGGAGAAGAGTACTGTGCTTTCTTCTGATACACAGACACAGGTTTAACTGGAACCAATCAGTAAATATATGAATAATTCAACGCACACAATTTCAAAATTTACATCAAAATTCCTTTAAGTAGATATGACTTAAAATAAGAATATGCTGACAATTAGTAACCAATAATATCTTTAGACATTTGGAATTACTTTCATATTTACTAGAGTCTGAAGACATTTCCAAAGGGTGATTTCTTTTGGGGGGGGGGGAGTTGGATTATGGGACAATGAGGTTAAGTGACTTGCTCAAGGTCTCACAACTAGTTAAGTATCAACTATCTAAGACTGGTTTTGAACTCACATCCTCTTGGACAGTGGATAATGCTCTATCCACTGTACCACCTAGCTGCCCCAGAGTGATTTGATAAGTCATGGGATTTTAAATACAAAAAATTATTTTAAGGATTTGAAATCTGACTTTAGATCAACCTTTTAGCTATCTACCTGTGCAGTGGTTTCACTTGCCAAGTAGTAGTTCATCTTGAGCATTATCTCTCACTAAAAAGATAAATCACATTTAAATTCTATTACCAGAAGATATTTCAATTTGATAAAGCAGATTTATTCTTAGGAAACCTAATCTCTTCATTTTCTGTATTTTCCCCTCTTTAGCCCCATACCAGCTAACAAAATTTACATCCTAAGTCCACTAGCTTTTCCATCTCGATCTCTTCTGGCGATCTTTTCCCTCACCCGCTACCCTTCCCTATTTTTGACCTAATCTGATTTCAATGGTATGGGGAGATCTAGTATAGTTCTTTGTCATTTTAGATTGGCGCCATCTCTTCAATTGGTCTTCGAGATACCTATGGACTCTGAGAAGTATTGAAGATGAATCCAGGTCTTTTTTTAACTCAGAAGTTCTTTATCCTCTTTGCCAAGCTGTCTCTTCTCTAATAAGACTTCTTATTAGCACCTTGTACTGCAATTATTTACATGTCTTATGCTCTACTGGATTGCAGTCTTCTTGGAAAAAAAAGGATTCTATCATACAAAAAATCTGTATTTCTCCCCAAAGAATGTTAACTATTGAACAGATTAGACATTCAAAGTTTGAACTGTAAGGGAGGCCCCTAAACCCTCGTTGCTCCCTGTGAACAGATGACAAACTAGTGGATTAAGAGCAGTATGCCTACCATTTCTTTACAATCTGGAAACAATGTTGTTTCTAGAACTCTAGAGAGTAAGTAGATGACTTGGGCCATCCACTCAAAGTGTCCATTCTTAACAGCTGGAAAATTAAATCTCTTGCTAGGGCTAAAACACAAAAACTCTTAGGGTTTAAATTCAAATCAGCTTGGGGTTTAAATCCTAGCTCCAATTTACCATGTGGGACTTTGAGAAATTCACTTTACCTTCCCTGGGTCTAAATTTCCTCATGTGTAAAAGTAAGAGGATGGGGGTTTAATGATGATGAAAATCATCTCCCTACTCTAATTCCTACAAGCACATTAATGATCAGGAGAAATGCTCAACACAGAAGATAATAAGTATCTTAAATCATTCCTTTGAAAATGTATTCTTATATGTATAATGGGAGTAATAATAATTGTGCTATTTACAGGGGAGTTATGAGGATCAAAGGTAATAGATCAAAAGAGTTAAAAGCACTATATAGAATAAACTTAACATTAATTAGATTTATTGATTCTATTTCCTCTTCATCAAAGAGCTGAGTTATAGGGAGCTTGTTCATAAGAATAAAGTTAGTATCATGAATTACTTGAAAACATGTAATTGTGGGCTCCTGGCAAAGCACAGCATACAGGCAAAAAAACAGAACTGTCCCCCAAGTAGTTTTAAGGAATAGAGGGCTTTGGGGACAAAAAGGTTCTGAACCAACCAAGAACCAAAACAGCTATTGGCAACTGCAATAACAGATGCTAAAGCTTACTCAATAGTTGTCATAAAAGATAGTTACGATTGTAGCTATATGTGGGCATGGCCAAAAAGAACCAAACACCATCAGCAACATCTCTGAAAATGAAGTATGGTGATAACCTCATGGATAAAGAGAATAAATTGAAAGGGGCTTGTGTCAAAATGATGAAGTTCTGCATTCTTTCCACAAAGTATCTTATATGCCCATTTGTCCTTGAAAATGACTATAATTTAAAATAGGGGCTTATTTTCTACTTTATGGACCAGAGAATTAATGTAGGATAGGCATCTCATCTTACAAACTTAAAGGATTTAAGACAGCTGACACATTCTCCTGACCACTATTTGACAAGTCAATCAAACCCTTGTCTTATCCTAAAATGGGGAGGATCTACATCTCTGACTCTTCTTTCTCAAAGAGTTCATAATTAAGATACATTTTTATTTTATTAAAGTTCTATTTGGATTCCAGGTATTATTATCTCTGGAGCTAAATCATTGCTAAGTTCCAACACACATAGAATCTCAGAATTCACATAATCAGGATGGAAACTTAGGAAAGAAAGTATCATATCTCTAAATTCATAGAGGAATAAAAAAAGAAAAAGGAACTCGATTTGAAAACGTTTTCATTTTTCTAATTTAATAGAAATAACCAAAACAAAGTGGTTCTTAAACAATGCTTTTAACTGATCTAATACAACTTCTACAACACATTCCAGAGCATTTTAAACAAGAAATATTTACAGGCTGCTAATGTATTAAATAACCATGAAAAGAAAAAACTTGCCTTTATTACACACCAGCAAAAAACACAGGAACGGAACAATTAGGAACTGTAACCTCATTAAAAAATTAAATATGATTATTTAGAGAATACAATACCACAGAAACAGTACTTTTTTTTGAAGAATCATATTGAAGGATGAGTCAAGTTAACTATGTGCAAAAAAAAGTACCAGTAAATACTGGGAGCAAAAACCATCATTAAGAATGCTGTGAATTTAACCCTTTCATGTGTAGTTATTTCATCTACCTAAAAAAAATTAACAGGCTTTCAATTGCACAAATCTTTTTATAGGCTTATATACATGTTTCATTGTGTTTTCAACATAATAAAATGCCTAAATTTTTCAGACCAGTAGCAGACATGCATTTCTTTTTATGTTTGAAATTTAGGTCACACTCAAAAGGGAACGCAGTGATGGCACTTACAAAATGCTTTTTGTGCCTTACCTTGTAGAAATTCAGCTAATTCAAAAGAACAGTCTTCAATTGTAAAGATCACTTGCTAGAAAAAGGGTAAAATTGAATTTTTGAACATTCTGTAGTTCAACAGTTATGTTAAAGATATCCAAATGAACGGCATTTTTGGAAAACTATTGATTCTCAGATACAATAAAAAGCATTATTATAAACGAACAAGTTGGCAACCACAAGGAACTAATAATAAGGTGGAAGAATTTCTATACATGCATTTTTAACAGAGTAAAAGAAATTGCCATATCCAAGTGTATGTGTGAAGTCTGAAATAGGTCTATGTAAACTGTGGCATATAAATTTATTTCTTAAAAAAAGTACCTCCATTATTTACTCAAACACCTACTTTTAAAAAAATATGTAACTTTCCCCAATTTTTAAAATAAAATGCCACAATATATTGTCAGTAACTCCTGCACATTTATATTTTTATTTTTTAAAAGCTAGTCTTGGAGATATGCATACAAACTTTCCTATAAAATCACTGTCCAAAGGAAAGAATTCATGTCATGCTATTAGGCAACAGACTTAAAGCAGTTTTATTGCTTTTCAAGGAAGAGACAATTGGGAGGGAAATAAATGGAGGAGTCTGTGTCCAGAATGTTGTTATAATGTACCGCAATTTGGAAACATTGATGCTGTTACCTAAACTTCAGTAGATTAGTTAATAAAGAATGTTCTAAGAGAAGCACAGAAGTGGACTTCTAATTATAAGGGGATAAAAATTTTATAAAATATTTCATTGATCCAATGTTGATGATGTTGACAGCAAATGGTGCTGAATGCCAGCTTTGACAATAAGGTATCTACACTTACATAGAGCATGTCTGCTTGTGAAAAGTGTATATATATGGTATGGAGGATTAAAAAAAAAAGTGGGGGGAACAGGAGATCTAGGGAGAAAAGGGAATGAGGCAGGTGGTCATTTACCCCTTTTTTGGATAGGAGCACAGCCTTCATAGTATGTGGGAGGCCACGGTCCCAGGGCACAGTCAGGAGACCTGAATCTATTTAGCTGGTTAACACTAATTACTAGTAATTACAAGGCAGGATACCTGCTGAGGTAATTGATCAGTCCACAATTAACACACTATACACTTTTCACATCTATTTCAGACTAAACTGCCTTTACTTCTTTGGATTAACTTAAAAAAAAAAAGCCAACAACAACACAGGGCCAGTTACAACCAAAAGTGAGATGTGATTTAGTTTTAAAAGTATTCCTTTAAACAAGTACTAGAATTAGATGCCTTACGTTACTTGTCAATCCAGACATTTCACATACATCATAAAAAAAGCAGAACACCCACAGAAACCATCTCAACATCAGGCCATTCAATCTGTGACAGAAACGCCCTCCATAGGGATTCACCATGGAAGGTCATCTCGTCACAGCCATGAATACACTGGTCCAGGAACTCCAAACTTTTAGGCAATCACAAATCAGAAAGGAGTTTTTAACTTTAATATCCTTGTTTTTTTGTTTTGGAAGGGGATTTTGGCAGGCTATTTCCCACTATTCCCAATGGTAGCAATGAATCTAAAGCATTGAACAAATGACATTTTTTTCAAGAATTTCTACTATAAGGAAATAAGCCAATATGAAAATATTGCTGCTCCTGAGAAAGACATGAACATAAGGTTTCCAAAATAAACCAAAATGACCCCAACATGCTTGATTGTTGTTTTATGTTCAAAGTTGGTCTTCAGTTGCAACTTAATAAGAAAAAACGTAAAATTTATATTAACAAAGTCTGATGGTATTAGACTCACAGTATGATTTGGGGTACTTTAATAAAGTAACCTTATATCCAGAAATTATATTCTGGATAGTATGTAAGGAAAAAATAAAATTAAGTCTGAAGTGAATACTTTTGACCTTTAGTTTATTTGGTCAGCAGTAAATGGTTATTTGGAGAAGCAATATGATTTTCTGCACATCAAATCCCAAGTGATTTAATTTTCTTCTTCTAACTCATACTCACCTTATATCCATCCCCTTCCCCAAGGATACAAATACTGGAAAGTAAACAGAAAATAAAACTGCTAATTTCCTCTTTTTTTTTCTAAAATGACAGAATATGTAGATGAGACAATAACAAAGAATCATGAAAGGGAAAGCAAAGGCACAGTTCCCTGTCAGGATTCAAAGCAGACCTGCCCTCCTGACCTAAAAGGTCTTGCAACAAATGTGTTTTTTCCACTCATTCCAAACTGATAAAAAAGGGAAGAGGTGGAAGAAAAAGGAGGGAGAACTCAGAAGAGAAAAATTCTTTCAAATAAAAAAGATCAATACTTTCAGAGGAAAACTGTTCTCTGAAAATTTGAGTGAAATTTTAAATATTTTAATGCCTCTTTTGTAATTCAATTTACAGGAAGGTTTGGAATTTAAGAGGGTGGTGAATCAAATAGGATTTATAGACTCCATTCTTGGTTTCTTTACTATTTTAGAAAGGTCTCAAGGTTATTTTTCTTCCCTTAGTAAATAAAATAAATAACGTGAAGGAATTTTGTACAAGCATTTCTTTAGAGTGTTTTTGTTGATTCAAAATGAGTAAAAATATTTACTTCTACAGTACAGTTAAGTCAAATAATTTCATTTTATGAATGGTCTTTACTGTATGACCTACTCATGCTAAATGCATATTTTTTAAAAAAAAAAGTTTGCCACAAATCTGCTATGTCTGAGAAAGTATCTAGTAGCACATTCTTTTATTTTGGCCACTGTATTAGGAACTAATTTGTCCAAACAAAAGTAGGACTTTAAAATGTTCTTCTGAAAAAAAGAGAAGCCTGTACAAGGGCTAAATTACACAAGTCATGGACCTAAGCATTACTAATGAAGAGAAGAAAAACAAACCATTCCAGAGTCAAGCTGATTTATCTGCTTAGTAATGCTGTGATGATCTGGGTAGCTGAGGTGGGGATACACCAAGGACCATTCAAGTGGGGACTGGATGATTTTCAGGCTCTGCCTCCTAACCCTCTTCAAGGACTTTAAGTCCTCAGTCCATGCAAATGTCCCACTTGGTGGACAGATGAGTAATTTAACCCCACCGGGTTTGTTATACTCTTTTAGACATTTCATTTACAAGCTGTTTCTGAAGAAAGCTTTGAGAAGTCTGTTCTCTATTAAAATAAGATAGAACCTCAAAATATGAATGTGATGTTAGAAATAGACAGCATATATTACAAATCCATTCTTGATAGGAACATTAGTAAGAATACACATTAGCTTAAAAAACAGGCTCAGCAAATGTTGCTGATCTGCCAGAAGTTTCAGTTCACTATTTACAAATAAGACAAAGTGAAATACAGGAAATTTTACACATTTGGTAGTTGACAGATTATTGTTTGCCAATAGTGGTCTATCAGAAAACTGATATGAAGGAAGACTGGATGACTGCCAGTAGTTACCTTCTCAGACTCAAATTTAAATGCATACAAGACTAAATTAATTTTGGAACGAACATTCTGCCTGTTTCATGGGGGCAACAATATAATCAAATGAGTTAACCTGGGAAGTGCAATTGTGTGGGAGTGTATTTCTGGATAGGACTCTATTATAAATACACATGATCTATTATTGAAGAATTACCATCTCCTTTTTTTAGGCTCAGCCTACTGGCCCCAGTCCTGTTCCTCCCCACTAGTTAAGTAGACTGGGAAGGCTGGATGAATGGTGAAATTTCCTGAAGCTAAGAGAAGCTAACATAGAAAGTTAGGCCCAAAAACATTCCAATGAGAAAAAACTAATTGAAAGTCGTGATTCAATGTTGAGTCCATGTTAGAGGGAAATTTGAGCAATGCTACTTTCACTTTAACTAGACAAGAACCCAGTACTGGGAATAATTTGATTTAGTAACTGTGCTGGTCCAGTCCTAATAGAAAAATTATCAAGCAACATGACTCAAATTATTTACCTGTACAGTCAGTTTCCTATCAATCTAAACCACACATGATCACCAATATTCGCCCATCTCTAAGTATGAGAACACAGAGATCCTGTCCTCTTTGGGAAGAACAGGGAACTTCAAATCAATTGTGTCTCTTTTATGTCTGCAATAAAGCTGTCCCCTCTTTTTGACAAGAATGTGTTTGTCATCCAAACATTTTTCCAATCTAATACTGTCTAAAAGCAAGCTACCAGCTTCTTCAAGGAGTTGGCCACTGTAGGCAGGACGTTCCAGCAACACTTAAATAAGTTTTTACAATGTTATTTAAGTCCATGGTGTCATTCTACTTTATATGCACAGGTCTCTCGTCTGATTTTAGGCGCTTTCGGCGGGGCTGGATAAAGTCTTCATCAGAGTCCTCAGTTATCTCACCATCATCCTCTTCTTGCTCAAATTCTGGCAAAGGTGGGAAGGTCCTGTCTGAGTAGATCTCTCTGAGTTTATCTTCAAAGTATAAAGCAACTGATTTCCCTGCCTGTGCTACTTCTGAATCAGCCTGCAAACAAAAGATAGGAACATTTACCTATTGGCAATGCACGTCCCTTCGCCAAGTGTGCATGGTCTGAAAAGCTTACCTTCAAATTAATCTCTTGTGTTTCTGCATAAACTTGAACAACTTTCATCATCTAAAAAGGATACCAGAGTCAAAAAAAGGGAAATTATAATCCTTTCTAAAGTTATGAGACTGCATAGAGTCGGTGACTAAAGTCAGTCATAAAGGGAGAACAAATTGCTGTGATCAATTTGCTTTAAAAAATTCAACAGAATATACCTTCTTTATAAGGTTCTGTTTCTAAATTCACAGCAAACATTATTAATTAAACCCCACTAATTTAGAAACTGTAATAAATAGGGCAGGGTTGAAGTGCCTGTGCACTATCTAGAGAAAAAAGTAGCAAAAAGCAAAGGATATAACTAAGTTTATAGAAGAAATGATTAACTTGCTTAAGAAAACTATTATCCAGCACTTAAAAAAATCACTTTAGCAATATTCAACTGCATACAGAACATGTTCATCAGGGACTATTTCATTAACTAGATAAGTATAAAAAGATCTCTTTGGCATATTTTTTTATCAGTTATTAATCTATGTTACTGTGTATATTTCAAGTAAAAGAACTTTGCTTTTTTAAAAAAACCCAAAAAACTTGAAATCATACTTTTTACCAATTCAATTCCAAATGAGTGAGATTTTATTGCAACTATCTTAATAATACTGTCCTTGGCCTTGATTCCAGTCACACTATTACATAAGAAACAAAAAGAGAATATAGAAACTTTACTCTGTAATAGATTTTTATTAAAGAGATCTGTATTTCTCAGATTTAAATGAGATTCATATGGAACCACAGAGAACCAACATTGATAAAAGTAGTTCTGGAATCTGAGGATAAGAATACTTCCCAAGTAGAGCCTCTCTCTCCATCCCCACCCACTCCCACCAGCATCCTAATAAAACCTTTCTTGAAAAGAGAGTTGTGATTTCTTCCTGTAGGCAACACGAAATTTATTTTGGTGACAAGAGGACAACACCGCATTTTTTTCTCCAGGACAGAAAGATAACCAATGTCCTTTCATAAATGGCAAACTCTCTGCAGAGTTGCAATGTTGGTACAGAAATTTTAGTCTTAATGTTCTACTCTCAGTCTATAGCTGGGGAAGTCTGAAATTACTAAAACCTAATTGAATATGCACAGATTATCTCAGTTATCATGGAAATCCTTTTGAATTTCTACTTTTAATAGGGCTTAACTTTCTGGTTTTCCATGGATTTGAAAAAGTTTCATCAGAACCTCAGAATACACAGACTAGCTTTGGACTCTGGTAACAACAAAAAAATAACTTTTAAATAATCAAGAAAATTTTTTAAAAGATCTTTTTCTTTTTTCAGGCCTAACATTGCCTCCCTAAGCACAATGACTTTTCTTATTTAGAAATGGCAAAACGCTCACTTATTAATTCTAACGAGGTAAACTTAAAAATTTTAAAAACAGATTGGTTTTCTGAGTTTGAAAGATCTTTTGAAAAAACCTAAAGCTCTACATCTTGGAAGCTAACATACTTCATTAAACCTTTCACAGTTCTTGAAGATCAATCGGACGTCTGCCACAAAGTCATCTGGGATTTGGTAGTGTTGGGAATGTTTCTTTTGAAGCTTCTTTTTCACTGTGGATAAATCCATTGGTTTCTTTATAATTTTATAGTAGTTTGGTATCTGAGAAAAAAAAGAATAAATAATTCCCTTGCTATATTATGCTATAATAACTAAAAAGATACTCTATTCAGTTAGGAAATGTTTGCATTTCTTTAGGAATATTTCAGTCTGGAAGACAAACGGCTCCTTAGTTTATAAGACAAATACATGTTTTAAAACTCTTTTCCTATAATCCAATCAATAAAGACAATCTCTTAATGAGTGTATGGCAAATTCCTGCTATAATGGACTCCTTGTGGTTTAAGGATCACTAAACATCTAGATACTAAATACTTGATATCCACACACACACACACACACACACACACACACACACAATCACGTGCATTTGTGTGTGTGTTGTGTGTGTGTTGTGTGTGTATATATATATATATATATATATATATACACACACACATATGCTAATCAATGATTACAAATGCCCCATGAAAACGATGTATAAAGCCTGAGAAAATAGGAAGAGATCATCACTACAAACCATACTGATGGCAACACAGTCCTAAGTACTTATTCAGCAAAAAGGGGCAAACATTTTCACAAAAATCTTTATTTGCCCAACTTGCAAATTTTCTATGATTCTTTGCTAATATAAAACTTATAAAGTCTTGTCTCTACCTTGGCCAAATTTGCTACCCAAAAATCTAACAATTTTACAGAGATAAACTGGTTAATCACCAAAAAGGAAATAAAATCACCATCTTCTTCTACAGCATCCATATACTGCACAGGAGCACTTTCATATAATCTGGAAATCATGGGAATATTACTGCTTACAGGGATCAAAATCTCCATGTTACTTCCTGTAGGTTATAGTATTTATGATTTTGATTTTATTTCCCCCCCACCTCAAATTAAGAATTGGAAGAAAAATTGTAGCAACACAAAAATGTGAAATAACCAACACAAAACTTCTCACTATAACATAATTCTACTCATTAATTGATGGAGAATAGGTTTTTTCCAAAATGCAAGAGTTCAAAGAATCTAATATTAGTAAATATATAATATAATATTAGTAAACACCCTTGGCCTTATTTTTTTTTTGTAAAAGACAAAACAAAAATCAATCTTCATAATTTCCCAAAGTTATTCAGCAGGGTTGTTGATAATTCAATTTTATTTTTATTAGAATTCTTACATGCCTATGGTTTAGTTTCTCTTCAAGATCAACACAAGGAACAAAATTTGAGACTTGAAAAGGATCTCATAGGAACACTAGTGTAAAGAACACTAGTTCTTTACACAGAGTTACAGAGAGGTTATGTTTTGTGGTTAAAGGCAAAGCTATGGCCAGGACTCAGGTTACATGACTTTCAATCCAGTAATCTTCCCCAGTCTTCTTAGCATTTTCATAATTTCTAAATTTTGAATTCACTAAGAAACTATTACATGAATAGGAGTTTAAATAAATGAATTTCACTGTCATTCTGCCAAATTCTTAACTCTAAAATAAAGTCTTTGATCTTTTAAGGACTGCTTGTCAAAGCTGAACATTAAAGATAGACAACTCACCGAAACAGGGACAGGTTCCTGGAATTCAATACTCAGTTCATGGCAATAGAGGTAAAGCAGTAGACGTTCACATTTCTGGCTCCCCCAAAAAAAAGTACAGAAAGAAAATTTATGAATTATCTTTTTCCTATAATAAGATATTCTTTAGAATTTGAACAAGCTCAATTCTCTATAAATTGTCTTTAAGAAAAGATTCTGCATTCAAGAAAATCTGTCTTCTTGCCCACCAGAATTAGGATGACTAAGGATCAAAATGGCAGTCTTTAATCTCCAGGCCATCTGACAAAAACTGAAAACCTGGATTGGGATGGACTTAAGAGGTCATTGAGTTCAACCCCATCATTTTGAGGAGGAAGAAATCATCAAGTGATTTGTCTAAATTCAATAGGTTCAAAGAAGAGTTTAAATTTGAACCTACATTCTGACTCCAAATCCAGCATTCTTTCAGCCATACATCTGATAGAAAATAAAATGCAATGAAGTGAAACTAACTTTTTGAAAGGTTGTTGCTCAAATTACATACCAATGGCATCTCAAGTCATATTTCTAAGTCAATTTAAGGTTAACTAATAAACAAATGGAAGGGAGTCAAGAACAATTCATTAATCACTCAATAATGAACTTTACAGAACATTAATTTTGGATGGGAGTGGACAAACAATTCTTTTGCTTTCTATGATAAACTACAGTAAATATTAAATTGAACACATAGCACCTATTAGGGAGCATTGCTCAGTGACCAAAAATCATCAATTTGAGAGAAACAATTTGCTATGAAGTATCCATGCATAGATTACTGAGATATTATAAGTGATACGTCATGTGAAAATTAAAGTAAAAATCTTGTATATGGATCAATTGCTTGCTTGAGGAGCCAGAAAATTTCTTCCTAATACCCAGCTGAAATGTAAATTCTTTAGGAATTATTCTTCCCCAACCAATAATTAAGATCACTAATGTCCTCAAATGAAATCCACTTTAATAAGGTTAAGTGATCAAATATTTCTTCAAAAAATTTGTTATCTAAACTAATTATCTCCTCTTTTCAAATACAAACTACTTACTAAAAACACTGATTTCATGGTCACAAGAGCCTTTATGCAATTTAAACCATTCTAACCAACAACCCCAATTTTCAACTTCAAGACCAGCCCTTTTAGTGAAAATTTTGTGAGCTCAGTGTTTATTACAAATAAGTGCCAAGGAAGCAGATCTTTGTTAAAGTCATAACGACAAATCAACTATTTAGTCCTTACCCTTTGGTCCATGGGGCTTAAGCCCTGTGCAGTTTTTCCCTTCTTGCTGTGTTGCAAATTGTCACAATCATATTCAACCTCAGGTTTCCCAAGATCTCTGCAAAACGTGCAAATCCATTCTCCACTACAGAGGGGGAAACAGAATCAGTCCAAGTTCAAGGTGACTTTATTAGCTCTTTTCCCATAGGTCTATGTGACCCAGTAAAATAGATATGAGTATTTAATGACACCATAAAAGAATTAACTGTTTTTCAAAATGGTTCAATGCTGCTTTCTTTAAATAGAATGTTCTTCATGTTTATAAAATGAAAATATAATTCAACTTATAGAATTTTAAATCACATATACCTATCTGAACTGTCTAACTGGGTGGATTATGCCATCTTTTATTTTATCATATCAATTTGGTCTTGTCAGGATTTTATATTAAACTGAAGACTGAGAAGATAGAGATTGATTCTAATTAGTTATCTCTTGCTACTAGAATGAGATGATACTGCTAACAAATACAAACCTATTTATGTAGCAGCTGCAAAATCCCTATCAATTGCTATCTCCAATTCCCAGTGACAAAATCCCCAAATTCCAACCTTCTGGGATATTTTAGGGCATAAAAAAACATGGAACGATCCTTGCACTTGAAACCAAGAAACTAAGGTTTGGCTCTCTTAAAAAAGGAAGGAAAAGAAAGGACCTGTAAGATGTAGATATTCCCAGGGTGGCTAGGTGGTGCAGTGGATAAAGCACTGGTCCTGGAGTCAGGAGTACCTGGGTTCAAATCTGGTCTCAGACACTTAATAATTACCTAGCTGTGTGGCCTTGGGCAAGCCACTTAACCCCATTTGCCTTGAAAAAAAAAATGTAGACATTCCCGAGATCTAGGTGAAAGCACTTAAACAATTTTAGCAGAGCTTAACCAAATCAAGGAACAAATATTTTCAAAGAACAGAATTAGTCAATGAGCTCTCTGCTTTAATCAATCAGGATTAAAGTGCCAAACTGCTTTTATACCGTTTGCCTCAGTTTGACTTTACAAATCTTTATTTTGAATTCAGAAATGAATAAATGAAAATGTCAATTCAAATTAAATTTACTTTAAAAATGTATCTATCTTGGACACTGGACTAGGTGTAGCATAGCAAGGAGAATGAGACATGTACGCAAATAAAAATAACAAAACAAAAGAATGGGAGAACTACATAGGAATGAATATATTCCACTGACATGAGAGACTTAGGGATGTAGTTTTCACTATAGGCAGGGGAACAGAAATCAGTTCATGATCGATAGAGGCGTTCACCTAAGGTTTTGAATGACAAAGGTTTCAAAAGATGGAGACTTGAAGAGGAATTTATTTAGGCATGAAAGGGAGCAACAAATGGTAGAAAAAGAGAAAGGTTGAAAATTTGATATATGGTGACTAGTCCAATTTGGATGAAAAATATTTGGTTAAATTAGATTGTGAAAGGGCAATATTAACCTGAAATGTCAAGTTAAGGAGTGTATTCACAAAGGAATTGAGAAACATTAAAAGATTCAAACAGGAGCATAACAATGTTCTGAACCTGAGGGAAGGACAAACATTAAAGAGGTCTCAGCACTGTCCAGATGAGACCTTAAATTCCTGTACTAGGATCACTGCTTCAGAGCCACTGAGAGGCCATTTGTCCCAAAACTGCTCATTTTACAGATGAGGAAACTGAGAGAGGCTGGTACTCAAGTCCTGATTGTAGTACTATTTCTACTGTTTGTGTAGAAGTAGAGAAGGGGGACAGATAGGAGTGACAATGCAGGAGAAGACCCAATGGAATTAAATAGGGAAGGAATAAGAGGACAATAAAAAGTTTTCCTTTGAAATATCTGATCCCCCAAATTTGATTTTCTATAAAGAACCCCCTTATTTCTGCCATTAGATCTACCATATCACCAAATAACTCTTCAAAAATTTGAAGTCAATGATCACAAGCCTACAAATCATTTCTCCTCCAAGCTAAGTATAATGCATTAACTCCCCCTATTCTACCCATCTCACCTCCACCAGAAGCTGCTACTTTTGTTCTCCCCCTAAGACATGCAAAAATACATGTGCATACAAAATGTGATAAGAAATGGGGTTTTAGGCTTATAAAATTATTTTAATGAGGATGTTTCATTTAAAATAAATTTAACTTTAAAAAAAAAGAACATAAGTACTAGAGGGGTTAAGGCATTCACTTTTTAAGAAATCTGAAAATGATGTATATTCTTTTCCTAATAACTTACCATTTAATGCTGGCACTTGACATGATTCAGTTTTTAAGTATTCAAGCTATCATGGCTGATATGGTAGATCTCAAGGCAGAAATAAGGGGGGTCTGAATTTATAGAAAAACAAATTTGGGGGACCAGATACTTCAAAGGAAAACTATTAAAATTCTTAAAAATTCACCCCAGGAACAATAAATTTGTCTTCATGTACCTTGGAAAGCTGAGAAGAGTTGGAACATGACAGGTGAGGTGAAAGACCTTTGGACACTTTTCACAGCATAAAAGATCTCCTCCATTCTGGCACACAGCACACCAGTCTTCATTCGGGTCCTCCTCTTTATTGCTGCCCTCGCCTGTCCTAGCTGAGCGGTGCATCAGGTTCCGCATTGGAGATTTCCCATTGACCAGACTGCTCAGCCCAGGCTGTTTACAGCTCTCACTGACATCCGCAGGCTCGGTTTTGACATGGTTTTCCAAGCTTCCTAATGTATCCAACTCACTCTCCAGATGTAAGCTGGTTGAGAGAGGTGGTGTCAAGCTGCTCTCAGGACTGCTTAACTAAAAGAAAATAATAGTATCCAAGTTTGACAGAATCATTTTGGGTTTCATACAGAAAAAAAAATAACACCAAAATTAAGTCCAGAGTTTACAAAAATGTTGGTAAATAAATATGCAGTTTTCTTTTATCACTGAATTACTAAAATATTCTAAAAATGTTTCTGATTTTATGTGTGTGTGGTGTGTGTATGTGTGTATTTTCAAGACAATGGGGTTAAATGACTTGCCCAAGATCACACAGCTAAGTTAGTAATTAAGTACTGAGGCCACATTTGAACTCAGGTCTTCCTCATTCCACGGTCAATGCTTTATCTACCACAGAACTTAGCTGTCCCCACTTTTCTGATATTGTTGAGAATCCTAGGGTAAATATAAAACATCACACAGAGATAGCTAATTTTTCATTATTTATGCAAATGGAATAATAGAAAGCCACAGATCATCTATTCTGAAGTTATTTAAACATCTTAAAATATTCTGGAAGTAGTATTTACCCTAATTATGATTTTCTGTAAGGATATTAGCTATATAACAAAGGGAAATTATTTTTAAATTTTAGAGTCAACTGAGAGTTACAGTTTGTCTGCTTACAGAGATGTACTTAGGAAGTCTCCTGAAAAACTGCCCTGGTCATATATCTTTATGAAGTTGTGGAGAGTTTTTGAAATGGAAAAGGGAAATTAGCCAAGTCTGATCATAAACTATTCTGGAAATCATCAACCTTCTGTTGCATTACTCCCAGGCAGATATATAAAAATAAGATTTATTATGGTATGAGAGAATATGCTACATGTTTACAATATATTCTGTACTTGCACTAAACTTAATTTAATAAAAAATTCATTTTGTCTGCCAAAACAAAAAAAAAAGAAAGTAGAGGGAACATTCCTAGAACCACTCAAATGTACAGTCTTATGGAATTGCAAACACCTGTGAATAATACCTAAATTTAAAAGATGATGCTACCAACTCCCATTTCCCCAACTCCCCAGAATCATCTAAATTCATAAAAGTTATAGAACCAAACTGAAAGTCATTTGTGAACTTACTCAACCCTGTGACTAAGCTATCCTTTCTATACACCAACTGGAAAGGAAGTCATAGAATTTGGGTAGTGGGACTCATGAAAGATTGAAGCATAATAAAAATTTGCTACAACAAAAGGAGTTTGGAGCTTTCTTTACCTCTTCTTCACTTGTGAAACATTTCTTTTGAAATGTTCAAACTGAAATACAGGAAGGATAACTATTTTGTTAAGAAAAGAAAAAAAAACAGAAGTCAAATAACAGTTATTCCAGTGACATTTTTATCTTGTGCACCTTTCATAATTCACATCTTCCTATTCATTAGGATAGAAAATTGGGAGCAGAACAATAACCTAGGATCCTCCTTGGCAGGAGAGCTTTGACTTTATGACTGTTAACACCAACTTTAACTCACATTAAGAACCTAGCAGCTGTAAAAGAGACACTTAAATCATTGTTTCTATTCCTGTTCTCTATGACTTCCAAGACTATAAAATTATTTTCACAAAGAAAATCCAAGAGATTTTCAGCCTCCCCATATCTCTTGGTTCCTTCTCTGCTTACCTACAAACCATCCAGGCTTCAAAATCTTCACTTGATCCATTCACCCACCACTAGCTGCTATTTCTTTTGTCACTAAATTCCTTTAAGAAATCCGTGCTTCAATTTCCTTCACAAAGGCTTCTAAACTCTATGATTCAACTGAAACTGCTCCCTCCAAAATTAGGCATGATCTTTTAATTGTCAAATTGCTCAAGATCACAAGGTGACTCAATCCTGGTGCTGCTTGATGTCTCTGGACTATCAATCACCCTCTGGATAGTCTCTCTTTTTCAGATTTTCCCAATACTTGTTTCCCTTAATGTCTCTCATAGTAATCTGTTCCTTTACAGTCACCTTTGCTGGATTCTTGTCTAGGTCAGGCTCTAATTGTGGGTGGTCCACAAGGCTCTGTCCTGCAGCCTTTCCCTTCTGTATATTATTTTACTTGATAGATCTCATCAACCCCTGGGTTTTCCCTTGGTTTCAATGATTATCTCTATGTAGATGACTCTCGGATCTATAAAACTAGCTCTAACATCTTCCTGACTTCCACTCTTACATCTCCAACTAGATATCCTGAGACACCTTAGTTTTTGTTAAGGTTTTTGCAAGGCAAATGGTGTTAAGTGGCTTGCCCAAGGCCACACAGCTAGGTAATTATTAAGTGTCTGAGGCCGGATTTGAACTCAGGTACTCCTGACTCCAGGGCCAGTGCTCTATGCACTGCATCACCTAGCCACCTTATCCTAAGACATCTTAAACCAAACTTCCCTGCAACTGTCAAAGGTTACCACTATCTGTCTTGTCACCTAGACCCAAAACTTTTTTTCTTCCTTAAATTTTCACTAGCATTCATCCCATAAAGCCAATATTTTTTCCAAGTCTGTCAATTCTACTTTCATAATATCTACATCCTCTCTAGAACTCACATAGCCATAATACCTGGACTTCTGATTGAACTCTCTGACCCAAATCTCCTTCCTACTTTTAGTTCATCCATCACTCAACCATCTAAGTGAATTTCTGAAAGTGTATCTGACCGTGTCATTCCAACTTCCATAGTTGATAAACTCCAGTGATTCTCTATTATTGTAAGGACCAAATAGAAAATACTCTGGCTTTAAAAGTCCTTCACAGCCTGCCCCTTCCTAATTTGGTCTTTTTACACTTCACACATCCATCAATGCAGTAATGTTTTCAATGGCTATCTATTCTTCTTCATCTGGAATGATCTTTTCTTTTGTCTCTATCTCCAGGTCTTCAAGATTGCTTAAAAATCACCTTCTATAAGAGCCTTTCATGAATATACCACCTCTTTCCAGTTTACTACTTTACCACTGAATTTATCTTTTACTTACAGGGTTTTCATACTAAGCTCTTAATAAATGCTTGCTGACTGACAAAGTGAAAGAGCAATCTGACTTATTGCAGGCATGAAGGTCCCAAAATAAATGATTCACAAATCACAAACAACCTCCCCACATTCTTTTTGTTTGTTTAGGTTTTTGCAAGGCAAATGAGTGTTAAGTGGCTTGCCCAAGGCCACACAGCTAGGTAATTATTAAGTGTCTGAGACCGGATTTGACCCCAGGTCCTCCAGACTCCAAGGCCAGTGCTTTATCCACTACACCACCTAGCTGCCCCATCTCCCACATTTTTCATTTGGGATCCCACCTTACCATGCATGCACTCCGCCTGCCATCCTCTGTTTTCTCTTGTTTCACAGTTCCTGAGTAGCTGCATATTTCTTCCTCAGTTCCAGGTTCTTGCTTGACCTTTACTTGGTCAGATTTGAAGCTAAGACTTGCCTTCTCTGTAGTTCTGCCTGATGACCCACAGCTGAAAATCATACACATGTACAAATATATTAAAATAATGATAAAACTATGAGTAGCAAACAATTGGATGAAGAAACAGGTTATTAACACGGGAGAAGATAAGTTTACCTCACAATGTAATCTGATTTCTTTGCTCCTTTACCATTAAAAATAAGGTACTTTTGCAGTGTAGATTTTTTTAAAATTGTGCTTTGCAAGTTTTAAAAAATAAACTTCAAACTTCCAGATTTGCTAGAACTATGTGGTTTTAAAATATTGAGACATTTGTATACTTAAAAGTACTTAACCTTGGAAATTCTCATTTTCTCAGGCAGCTATTTTAGAACATTAATGATTTCATTTCTGAGGGAAATAGGAGTGTTGTTGAGAGAAAGATGTAGCAACAATGGTAGTACTAGCAAGTAGGGTCCATTTATTTTTTCAAGGATAAAAACTGGTCTAGTACTTTCTCCTGTTGAATCAATGAAACTGGGAATGGCCAATAAAAACTGGAGTTATGACCTTAAATAACATTAGGAATAAACACCTTTTCTCATTCTATTTACAATCTTCTCCAGTACCCATAATAAAACCAATTACTTCTTTGACATACAATATAAAGAAAAAAAACTCCACGGAAATGAGTCTTCTCCTTTGTATGATGCAAAGGATGATTAATGATCTTTACTAAATCAGGTATTAGAATAAATTAGAATTAGAATAAAATATATTATCACAGTTAACCATCCAAACTTCTCCTAACTCAGATACTTCCAAGTACGGGTAACACTCACCTGCCTCGACTGCCTGTACTGGAGGTACTCGGTGGCCTCACAGGTGTGTGGGAATTGGATAAGCCTAAAAAAACACCATGGCAAAAAAAGGATGTCAAAAACAAATACAAAGACATTTCTAGTTAAAAGTACACTTAATAAATTAACCTATATCAGTTAATTCTGGAAAGTGAACCCTAATCTTCAGGTCATCTAGAGAAACATAAAGTATTCATTTTATAAACTGTTTAATTGGCTGACTTGGAAATATTCTTTGAAGCCTAATAATACGGTTTATAGAAAGTAGCTATTCCTTTTCTATTACTCACTTTTTTTTTAACATTCCAAATCTGCACTTAAATTCTATAGAGGTGGTCTAAGTCATAAATAATATCTTTCTGATAAAAATACTAATTGGCACAGATCTTCTGAAGAATACACAGAATACAACATTGAGAAGGTCACAATAGTTCAATACATATCTGGTTATCTCTCTGTAATATCTTTTTTTTTTTTTTAAGGTTTTTGCAAGGCAAATAGGGTTAAGTGGCTTGCCCAAGGCCACACAGCTAGGTAATTATTAAGTGTCTGAGACCGGATTTGAACCCAGGTACTCCTGACTCCAGGGCCAGTGCTTTATCCACTGCGCCACCTAGCCGCTTGGGAGGAACCAAAAAGCAGCCTAGTCTATCTTTGGACCACTCCTTATGTCTATGTTTAAATGAACTCTCTGTTCCCAAATAGCACCTGTGGTCACGCACAACATGCCTTTTCACTAGACTGCCCTTCACTAGAAGACAGCTGCCACTACAGTTTTCCCTCTTTAGGTAAAACACTCTCTAATTCCTTTATATGATTCTCATATGACATGTTTTCTAGGTCTCTCACAACAACTTACTTGTTCTACAGTCTAAAATGTGGTACTCAGAATTGAACAGAACAATCCAAAATGGCTTGAGCAGCAAAGTAGAAGCATCACTTCCTTAAACATGATGCTTTTTTTTCCCTGCAGACAAAAATTCAATGAACTTTGGTGCTGCCATTTCCCACTCATTTCAATAAACTATGCACAAACCTAAGTGCAAGGCATCATGCTATGCACTAGGCCCAGAAGTCACCTCTGCCACCTTCTTATTTAAAAAAAAAATCATTTCCCTCAAGAGTTACATTTTAGGGGAGGAGGGGGGAGAGAAAATGGGGGAGTAGAATACGTAAATTGTAACTAGACAAAAATAAAATTATTTTAGAAGAAAGAAATAATACAGGGTAATCAAGAAAAGACATAAGGATTCTAAATGGCAGAAATAAGGAGAGGATGGCATCTAAGTATAGAATATTCTAGGATAGAAGAAGGCCATGCAATACTAACTTTAGGGAACAGTAAATAAGCTACTTTGGTTGCAAAACAGTAGTCCGTACAAAGAGGAATAAGTACAAAAAGACAAAATGGAGCCAAACTGTGAAGGACTTTTAATATAAAACTGAAGAATTTGTACTTTAGCCTAGAAAGAAAAGAGAGCCTCATAGTGAGCATATAAGCTTTCAACAATTTTCCACTAAACCTGTTTATAAATACACATTCCCCTATTATGGACTGGAGAAGTTGATTTTTTTAAACCCTATGACTAGCAATGTACATTTCTTCATATTAAATTTCATCTTATAAGATTGGACTTATTATTCTAGCCTGCTCAGAGAAAGGTGATCAAGATGGTGAGCTTGAGATATTTTGTCTAAAGAAGAGAAGAAATGGGAGCAGATTGAGATGTAACAAAATCATTATTTTCAAGTATCTGAAAGGATGTAATTTAAAAAGAACAAATTTATTTTGCTGGGTGTCTGAGGCTAGAACTAGGAGCAATCAGTAGGAGCTTCAGAGAGACAGATTTTTGGCTAAATATTATGGGAGAAAATTCTAACAATTAGAAGTCTCCAAAAGTAGAATGGGTTGTTTTTGGAAGTAATATTTTCCCCTACTCATACACCTCAAAGCAAGGACAAAACATTTTTTGAATATGCAACAGAGACATTCTTATTTGGTAATAGATTGGACCAGATGATCAATGAGATTCTGTGACCATTTTGGATTCCAACATTATTAGTTATTTCTCAGTTTCCATGTTACCTGCCATTTATCAGTATGCTTTTCATGATTTCATTCAAGTCACTGATAAAAGACAGTGTCACTGTCTCTAAAGGGACACTCCTTTAGAGATTTTTTTCCAACTTGACATCAACCCACTAATAATCACTTTTTTGGAGGGTTGGTTGGGAATCATTTTAACAGTTCTATCAAAATCTTTATTATCACCTAAGTCCACATCTCCTCCGGATACCTGCTAGCTTATCAAGTCCTTCATAAAGTGCAGTGCCCATTACTGAACACCATACTACCAAAGAGGTCTTTCAAGGGCAGAATACAATGAGACTATCACCTCCCTATTCTTGGAAACTCTGATCCTCTTAATGAAGCCCAAGATCTCAGCTTATTTTGCAGCTATATCATACTGCTAACTCATACTGAGACTGAAGTCCACCAAAACCTCCAGATCTTTTCAGAACTGCTGTGTATTTATTTTCCTCTCTCAACTTATTGTAAGATTTTTTTTTGGGGGGGGGGCAAAAACAAATGCAAGATGTTACATTTATTCCTACTAAAATTCATTTTGTTAGAAACAACTCCATGCTCTAGAGCCCAGGGATGTCCAACCTTACTTTTAAAATTTTTTTTATTAAAATAATAGACAATATATTTTGATTTCCCATTTTAGTGACAGATCTGCAGTGGCTTGGCTTCGTTTACTAAAGTATTTAGTAAACCCAGAGGAGGTTGCATAAAAATGTACTGCAGGTCTCATTTTGGACAACCCTGCTCTGGCCTAGTAAGATTCTGAAGGAGTCCCAATCTGTCCTTCACTGGAATAACATTCCTCTTAGCGTTGTTTCATCTGCATTGATAAACAGACCAGTCATGCCTTTATTCAACTCCTAGACAGATGAGACAAAGCAGAGTTCCTGAGGTGCTCCATTAGAAGCCTCCTACCATGCTGATATAGAATCATTAGTAATTCCCATTGAATCTGCTCTGAACTGATCTGACTATACTGTCTAATCTGTATCTATCTTCTCTATAAGAATCTGTTGTTGTCATGTTTGACCCTCTGTCATCCTGTTTGAAATTTCTTGGCAAAGATAGTAGAGTAGTTTGCCATCTCTTTCTCCAGCTCATTTTACAGATGAGGAAACTAAGGCAAGTAGGGAAGTGAATTGGCCAGGATCATAGTTAGTAAGTACCCGAGGTCCTAGAACCTGAAGTCAATCTCACTGGTCTGAAAATCAGGACATTGCTCTTATCTAGTCTTCTGTTGTCTTCCCTGCCTTCTAGGGTCTTTGAAACAGCATTGAGAAAGGGTCTGTAATCAACTTAGCATATCTGCAGGACCTGAGAATGGTTCAATGGGGCAGCTAAGGGCACTATTCCTGTCTCCTTACTGATTCCAGCTATCAACTCCCTATTAGTCATTTTTATTCTTAGACATTTTGGTCACCACTCTCCTTTGCAGAAAAAAAAATAGAAAAGTAATCATGTGAGTAGTAGTTCTGCCTTTTCTTTGCTGTACTTATGTTCCTATCCATCCAAAGGTCCTATTCTTTTTTCAATCCTTTTTCTCCCAATTCACCTTTTAAGCTCTTGATAATTATCTTCCATTTCCCTCACTAGCCTGAGCTCACTTGGAGTTGAAGCATTTTTGACACCACTTTTACAGGACTGTGTCACATTGTTAAATTAATCTTCTGTCACCTGGTTTTGCTTCTACCTTCTGCCCATTTTTTCTTCAAGCTATGCAATAATAGCAGTTTGCATTAAATGCCAAAGAAGCTGTTGACAAATACATACAAATTCAATCTTTATGACCCCAAAGTGAACCACCAAATATTGTATCACTAGATAAAACATTTAGATAGGGTGGCTAGGTGGCGTAGTGGATAAAGCACCAGCCTTGGAATCAGAAGTACCTGGGTTCAAATCCAGTCTCAAGACACTTAATCATTCCCTAGCTGTGTGGCCTTGGGCAAGCCACTTAACCCCATTTGCCTTGCAAAAACCTTAAAAAAAAAATCGTAATAAAACATTTAGATATAAGTTTCAACAAACAGAAACCATTCCCTCTTTTTATTAAATTTTATTTATTTAAGGCAATGGTTAAGTGACTTGCCCAAGATCACACAGCTAGGGAATGATTAAGTGTCTTGAGTTCAAATTTGAACTCAGGTCCTCCTGACTCCAGGGCCAGAAATCCACAAAAAAACTTTTCTAAAATCATTGATTTTAAAAACAAATGCAATTTCATAATTTTTATTCTTTTTTAAACTATTATTTATTAAGGCTTTTCAGAAATTATAAAACTGTTTTGAGGATTCACTTTTTCTAATTTCCTTTCCATGTTAAAAAAAAAACAAAAGTCAAATACTAACTTATAACTGCAATTGAAGATAATTGTGATTCAGGGAAAATTAATAGCACTTCTTAATTTCTGAACATAAATTTGTACAATCCTGAGTATAAATAAGTGTAAACAAACCAAAATGTGTGAAAAAGGAAGAAGAGAGGAAGGGAGGGAAGGAAGAAAGGAAGAAGTAGGGATATAAAAATAATGTACAATATTTTAAAATATTTGCTGATTCCAGTTCAAAGGTAATCATTACAGCAATCCCTATTCACTTTACCTGATGATCCTGGCGAAAGGGCAGAGGGTCCTGGAGAGGGATTCATGGTACTTGTAGGCTGTGGGGGTAGGTGACTGCCTGAGATATATCTACTTAGGAGATTATCTAAACTACTTGAACCGGCATCTTCCAACTAAAGAGAAAAGAGAAGGACAAAACTGTATCTAAGAAGCGAAGAAATTCCTAAATTCAACAGTTAATAATTAGAAATATTTTACTCTACAAAAAAACTGAAAGACAAGCAAGATGACAGGGATTAGACATAACTTATAGAGTATTTGTTCTTCACTTTTTGTTCCATTTTTTGAATTTTTCTCTCATAACCTGCATAGTATAAAATGCTGCAATAAATAAAATTTTAAAACTTAATCACATAATAAAAATTACTCCCAATGGTCAGAGAAACAAATGCTTTTGTAGTCTGGGAGGTTAAGGGACTATTTTTGAGCCCCCCAAAATCACTAGGCATTGCTCCTAAAGAAGTGATGTGCTAGACACACACACACATGCACACAATCACTCTCTCTCTCTCTCTCTCTCTCTCTCTCTCTCTCTCTCTCTCTCTCTCTCTCTCGTTATATGTTGCTGCCTTTTTCTACTTCCTCAATTGTCTGCAGCTCAAGAATCACTCTCTCAGACTTATGGGCTCGACCTAAGTCTAAATCCCTTAACTTCCCAGAGAATCTGTATTCCCAGAGGAAATTTTTTACCTGGAGTTTCCTACAAAGATGATATTTTAAGTTCATAGAGGAGAAAAAGTCATTTGAAAGCCTCAATGTAACTAATAAGACATTATTTTCATTAGTGAAGCAATGTGAAAACATTTTAAAAGATAGTCTCCATTATTCAATTAACAGCTACAAATAAAATTAAATATTTTAAATTCTTCCACAAACAAAAGTTAAACAATTAAAACATACTCCATTTTACCTCATTACTTTTTTATTTATCCCATTAGCTTTTTAAAGTGAACATATAGTCATTTTAAGAGTAGACGTTTACCATGTTTAAAAACTAAAGGGCAACAATTTCTCATCTAACTCATTCCAAGCACCTCATTTTTAAAATTATCGTTTCACCTGCTCTCAAGTAAGCTAACTTACTCCTTATTAGGGTCTTAGATCACACCAGTTCTTTTGCCTGAAAGGGTTTCCTTATTTCCATTTGCTACATCTCCTTCTGCAAGCTGTGGGAAAGCAGGTATATTCACCAACTGTGGCTAGTGGAGCTGGGGAATTCATCCAGCCATTCTAAAGAACAATTTGGAATTATGTCTCAAAAACACTGAACTATGCATATCCTTTGACCCAGAGATTCTGTTACAAGGTCTATTTTCCAAATAGATCTTTAAAGATTAAAGAGGATTCATATATTCAAAAATATTTATAGCAGCTCTTTTCTGGGGGAGCCAAGAACTGAAAACTGAGGAAGCACCTATTAAAAGAAGAATGGCTGAATGTTATGTAATATTCTTGTGCTATAAGAAATGAAGAAGGGAATGGTTATAGAGAAAATTGGAAAGATTAGTATGAACTGATGCAAAGAGAAGTGAGAGAACCAGGAGAACAATTTATACAATAACAACAGTACTGTAAAGACACCAACTTTGAAAACTTAGGTACTCTAATCAACACAATGACCAACTATAAATTCCAGAGGGCTTTCGATGAAACATGCTACCAACCTCCAGTTAGAGAGGTGATGGACTCAGTTTGCAGACTGAGGTTTATGTTTTGTTTTTGACATGGCCAATACAGGAATTTGTTTTGCTTGGCTATACGTACATATTTTTAACAGGATTTGTTTTTCTTGTTTTCTCAATGGGGGGGAGGGAGGGAGAGAGAGGGAGGGAGGGAGGGAGGGAGGGAGGGAGGGAGAGAGAGAGAGAGAGAGAGAGAGAGAGAGAGAGAAAATAAAATAAAATTCAATTGGAAAAAGAAAAAAAATGTCAGGGACACATGCATAACCCAAATAATTTTAGCTTCTCATAGTAATTCATGATTCTGTTTCCCTGTGATTCATCTAAATTATTTTTAAAAGGTTGTATTTTAATAACTCAATTCAAAACAGGAATAAGGAATCAACCTAATCATTCCTGCCTTTTCTCTTTAGTTCCATGGCCTCTTTGTCTCTACTGTCTCCCAGGTGTGAAAGTGGTTCAAAAAATGGAATAGGTTATTTTAAAAAAAGAAAAACCAGGAAAAACAGGAAAATATATGAGCAAAAAAATCTTCATATTTGCTCCATTATTTATAGGAAACACAAACTAGAAAGCCACCTATATATCTAACAACTAGAGAGTGGCTGAATAAATTATGGCCTTTTAACATAATGGAATAAAATGGTGACAAAAAAAATGATGAGTATGAAATTTACAAGGAAATATAGGAAGACCTATAAAAGGTGATACAGAGTGAAAATAGAAGTATAATGCCCTACCTGTTTAAAAAGTAAAGAAGCTGGAGGGAAAGGGGAGGCCCTGTCAGGGTCACAATTTCTTTTGTTTGTTAATGGCTGGCCCATGGTTCCCAGAAAGAGCATAATGAGGAAGAACTTGAACCAGGTCTTCTAACTTCAAGGTGAACTTTACATTCACTATACCAAGAGCCTCTCCATTTATGCATTTTTCATATAGAATTTGACACTAGTGCAGGGGGCACTGAGAGTTTTTAAGTCTTTAATTGTTATATTCAAGAGTCTATTTAAACAGAGTTAAATTCCATTCCTCTATTTGTGGAGCTTAACTATCTGAAGAAGGGAAAACAATAATAAACATATGGGTAGGTAACCTGAAAGTTATATTTGGCTTTGGAATAAAATTATGATTTTTATTTTATAGTTTATCTTCTTAACTGTTTAATTTAGGCTACTATGAAAATTCATTTCTATTCCTTGAATGTGAAAAGGCAGGCAGGAAAGGTATACTGAAAGAATACTAAGTGATGGGCAATTTAGGATTAAAATTCAATGCAAATAATATAACAGATCATTCATACACAGATGTCTTATTTTTCTATATGCTTTCCCCCCACTCTCAGTACCCCCAGATAAACATACACTAAGCACAAAAAATAGTTCAAATTGTTGAACTGATTTCACCTACTACTGGGTCATGTGTTTTATCTAAATACATAAACCCCAGTTGGGACTGATACTGTTATGAACAACTTATCTCATCCCCCATTCTTGCCCCAACTTTTTCATTCTTTCTGCTTAAAGACCCAGGGTCACAATAAGTTCCCTCATTCTGCCCAGACATTTCTTAAAACTTCTCAGGATCATAAACTATTCTTGATCTCTCTATAGTAGCAAGGAAGTATGTCTATTCCTCTCTGACAACAACCACTTTCTATGCCCCCATGGTCCTTTTACTTTCTGCCTCTTCTAGACTAGCAATGACAACCTTTCATTGTTGTTTATAAATATCAAAGTTTTCTCAAGTCTTAAAAAAAAAAAACTACACCAGCATTCCCCCTTACTTCTTTTCAGGAGTGGGGGACAATGGGGGTAGAAAAATACAATGACAAATTATAAAACTAAAAATAAAGTCTTTGTCTAATATGCTGGAAAGTTTTGCTAAACTATTTTTGTTCTCTTTTTCTTTTTTAGCTATTAAAGATGGGAGAGAACATACATTTGGACAATAAAGATGATTAAAAAATTTACTTAAAGAAGTTATTTAATTAGGCCCTGCTGTCCCCTTCTGCCACAGTCCCATCTCTTTCTTCCATTTGTCTAATATATTTTTTAAAATTGTGGTCTACATTTGTGGCTTCCACTTTCTCAATACCTATTCTTTGGTTTTTTTCCTCAGTTACTGAAATCCTGTCATCAAGTCACCAAATAAATAATCTACAAACGCAATGGTTTTTTCCTCAAGAGTTGGGAGTGACTTTTACCATTTTTTTCCTTGTCTTGATTGGAGGGGTTCAATATCTACCAATTTCTCTTCCCACTTATCTAACTGCCTCTTCTCTCCCTCTGAAGGTTTAGCAACCTTTTTTGTGATACTTTAATCTAGCTATGCTCCAAAGGTTTTCATTCTTTCTACGTTCACTCTTCTGGCAATCCCATTTACTCCCATGGCTTCAGTTACCAACTTCACTTTTAAGTCTTGATGTTTGTTCATCAATTACAGACCTCTATCTTTCTGCTTTTTGAGCCATCTCCACCAGAAAGTCTTCAACCATACCTAAAACTAAACATGTACAGAACCAAACTGTCATGTTTCCCCCAAACCTGCTGTCATTGAATTCAGTTTTTTATATTGTCTTCCACGGTCATGATGCCTGAGGCATAATGGGGGGGATGGGGACGGACAACCACGACTTGAATTGGGAGTCAGAAGAAGCCTGGGTTTGAAAATTAAGTCAGACATTTGCCTGCCTTGGTGTGTATGGGTTCTTATGGGGTTAAATGAAATGATGTATATAAAGCACTTTGCAGATCTTAAAGTGCAACACAAATAGCAACAATAATAATGGTTGTTATCACTGTTGTTGTTGCCATCACTGCCTCTTTTCCCACCATAAAAAGTCAATCTTTAATCAAACTTTACTCATTCATCTTCTAAGCATTTACCTGGTTATTCCCAAGCTGGGCCAGTTTGTTGTTTTAAGGTGCCTAGAGGCTCCTCCCCACTCCCACAGGGGTAACACTTAGCACAGTGCCTGGTATGCAGTGGAATTCAGACTACACCCCCCCCCACATCCATCTCACACTACCAAAACTTTCAGGACCCTCAGAACTTCAGACAGACCAGACTGTTTCCTGTCCTTTGCAGTCACTTCTCTTCAGGCCCTTTCTAACCCAGCCATTCCTCAGCTCCCTGACAGAGAGGGCACACAATCTTCCAGTCTCTCAGAGACCACACACAGCTCTAAGAACCCCTGAGAGGCATGAAGTTCACCTTCAGTCCCTTATGAGATCAACTATTTGAAGTTGCCTGTTCTTCTGGTCTAAGCATCTCACCTTGCACGAAGGTAGAGATCACTAAAGGCTTCCTAAATAGAAAAGGGGCCTCTCACTCCTCCAGGTGGGCCTTCATTCTGCAAGAGTGACCCCCAGTGTTATTTCCCCTACGGGCCTCGCTCCTGTCTTACTTCTTTTTTCTTGTGGAAAGCGGGCTGTGATTTGAACAAAACAGGTATTTAATAAGCTGTTGAAGACCAGTAAGACAGCTCTGGGTATGCTGGGCTGCTTTTCCACCAAGCTGGGTCTTCCAGGGCCTGGAGTAAGAGCAGAAGAGCTAGAAGAGTTTAGTTGTCTCCCAGGTTTCTAATTAATACCTGCAAAGGTACTATGGACATCTATCTGCATGTGAGTTTAAAAAAAAAATGATCAGAGGGAGCAATGAGGTGACATGGTGACACTGGTAACATTTCTGATTTATATATCTCTATTTACATTGACAAAGGAATGTCATCAAGAAATCTAAAGATCCTGAACTCTACTGATATTAAACAATTCATTCAACTACTAAAACATTATTAGTATTAGTACAAACCTGTATTGGTGGGATGTCTGGAAGGGATGGTAAATTCTCTGGATTGGTTACAGAGGGAATAAGCTCTATTGCTGTAACAGAAGGGCTGGTAGGACCACGATTAGCATTTGCCATGGTGGCTGTAGTGGGACTGGTTGGGTTGATCGTAGTATTATGTACAGACACGACAGGAAAAGGCCCAGCATGTCCTGGGTTAGAATGCTGTTAGGAAGAAAGACAGGAGGACCATTACTACTGAACTAAACACTTAATTATCCATTTTAATTCAGATCATGGACACAATATTCTAACATGCTGTAGTGTTTATTGGGGCAATTAGACTTTTCTCTTTTAGGGGGCAGGGAGCTCTGGAATTGTGATTTTATCAGTTCAGGAAACTGGGTTTGGAAACTTTACTCCACTGTTGTAGATCAATGACTCATCTGCAACTTAAAAAGTTTAAGAAGGTAGACACTAGATAGGAGCTTTGAAATCCAGGTGGGGTTATTCTGAGAAGGCAACTCAGTGAAGGTAAGATAAGGACATGGACAAAAAAGATTAATTCTAAATACCATTCAAGTTGATCTTATTGCTATAGAATTAACCTCATATAGTTTAGATTTCATAGTGCCTATAAGAGAAACAAATTCTTTTCATTTGCAAGTAAAAATAATTACTTGAAGAATTAGGTTATTACTATGTCCCTAAAGAAAGGGGGGAAGTTACTTAAAAATACAGATGAATTGCAAGGTTAGCTTTCTGGTTTATTTAAAAAGAAACTGTTCTATAAAAATAAAGGCTTTTAGCACTAAAGCTAAAGTCATCACTCTAAGACATACTTGTCTTTGGAGGTGAGGCTGCATCATGGAATACTGAGGTCCGCTATGCCGGGGTATCCCTGGTATTCGAGCAGCATTCTGAGCCATCCTCATCTGATGGGCTTGGAAAGCCCCACAGTTCATGTTTCCCCTTTGCATTGTCTGCACACTGATTAATCGGGGAGGCTGTCAGAAAAAGAAAATGTCTATTAAGTTCCAGTATTTTAATATACACCTCTGTTTTGGAGAGGAAAATGAGTTTTTAAGTAAATCAGGAAGAATGTCCTGGCACAGACTGTGGATAGAAATCAATTCCTAACTTTGTTGTCCTTAAGACATTGAAAAAATTCATATTGGTAACAAATGGATCTGTCTTATCAATTATCCAATAAATAATCATTTATTAATATCTAACATGCTCTAGAAATGTCAGGGGGGAATACACATACAAAGTGAAAGTTTTTGCTCTCAAATAACTTAAATTCTACTGGGGAGGTAAAAACATAGATATATTACAAATGAGAAATAAGGTGATGGGATGCAGGGAGAAATGGTCAAATTAATGTGAGAAATCCTTCATGTAGAGAGAATGGCATACTTGAGTTGACTCTTAAGTGAGTTAATTTAGTTTCTAAAGCACACTGGTATCTTACTGTACTTTAAAAAGTCAACACCTTGAAGGTAGCACATCAGCAGGAAGGAAACTAGCTATCTGTTCTTAACTCTCCTCAGATCCCATTCTATACACCACCCCCAATCTCCACTAGGAAAGAGGAGAGAGAAGTCTAGGCCTAGGATGGGGGCTGAAGTTCTTGTTTTGAGGATTGTAGCCTCTTGGGGCCAGAAGAAGCAACAAAGCTGTGCCCCTGAGAAAACATAGATCTCTAACCTATTTCTGGGCACTCAATCTTATGCAGGATGTCAATGGGAAACTTTGTCACTCGGTACCCAGTTCCCAGTTCCTGGTCACAGATCCATGATAGACTGACCTGTATCCAATAGTAGTATTCTAGGGTAAAGAGCCATCAAGGGCTTAAAGATATTTACAAAGCAAGAAAAAGTTCAAAAAACAAAACAAAATAAACAAAAAAGCCCTGGCAGTTGTGTGGCATTGACTCCAGGGTCTCAGTTTCAGCTTCTAGTCCAGATTGAAGTATTCAGAGGAATAATCAGAACAAGAATCCCAGACCAAAGAGAAGCCTACAATTCTACTACTCTGAAACAAGGAAAACTTACCAAATGGTTGATAAAGATTGAGTCTACTGAAACCCTAAGCACAGAAAGCCCATAGGTGTTGCTTAGCGCTAAAGCCAGGGCAGGAACTTACAGAGCTAAAAATTTTTAAAACTTTTGTTTTTTGTTTTTCTTGGTTTTTTAGGTTTTTGCAAGGCAAATGGGGTTAAGCGGCTTGCCCAAGGCCACACAGCTAGGTAATTATTGAGTGTCCGAGACCGGATTTGAACCCAGGTACTCCTGACTCCAAGGCTGGTACTTTATCCACTATGCCACCTAGCCGCCCCAATTTTTAAAACTTTTAAAAGACTGAAGGTCCCCTAAGGGATATGGAGAACTTGCAATAACACAATATCCAAAATTCCTAGGAAAGAGGGAACAAAAAATCTAAATGACAAAAAAAAGTCCAAAAATTCCCTCCAGAAGTATGCAAAGCCTGGTTTTTAAAGTCCAAAGTCAGGTAACAAGCTGAAAGAATAAATTTAAAAAAAAAAAAAATCTCACCATAAACAAGTGAAAGAGATACTCCAGAATCAAATCCCTATGAAGAGAAAGAATAGTTCCATTATAGCTAAAAGTAAAGCCAGAAACAAAAGCATAGCTTGGGCACAATGGTTTGAATAGAATTCCAGGAAGGGATGAAGCAAAAGTCAGGGGGAAAAAAAGCTTACAACAGATTTTATAAAAAAAAAGTGTCAAAAGAAAAAATTAGAAAAGAAATGAGGGATATGGGAGAAATAATTAGAAATGGAATTAGTAGCTTGGTATAAATAGGACAAAATCTTACCCAAAGAACAAATCCCTGAAAATTAGAAAGGATCAAAGAGAAGATACAACATGAAATATCAAAGTCTTTTGAAAGACTGAAAAAATAGAATAAGGTATTTCATAGGGAAAAAAAGTGACATGAAAAGATAAATGAGGTAACTATAAACAATGTGTCTATATGAAACCCATAACCAAAATGAAAAAAGCTAGACATATTTCAAGAAATTGTAAGCAGGAACTGCCCAGATCTCTTAAAACCTAGGTGGAAATAGAATACACTAGTTATCTCCTGTATGACATCCCAAAACAAAGACTCCATGAACACAATCCAGAGATTCTAGCCAAGGAGAATATATTAAAAGCAACCAGAAAGAACTCAAGTATCAAGGAATCACAGTAACACACAGGATTTAGAATCCACCACTAAAAGAAACAAAAAGCTTAGAATACAATAACCCAAAAGGCATATAGGCTTTCAATCTAGAATAGCTTGCCCTACACAAAAGTGAGTGTAACCCTATGAAGGGAAGAAAAAAATTGATCTTTTATTGAAACAAAGGACTTTCAAGTATTCCTGATTTAAAGGGAAAAAAAAACTACAACTGTGTAGAAATTTTTTAAGTACAAAAAAAGTCAAGAAACATACAATTATGAATGCACAAACAACTGTAAAGGACTAAGCGTATAAACTGTTCAAATTTTAATACTGGGAGATGACACAAATTGCCATTGAACTCTTGTTATCATTAGGGGTGTCTTTGAGGACATCTTATCAAACAGAAGGCCTGGGGAGAGGAGGGGTGGGGGTGGGACTGTTCCTGCCATTTCTAGATGATCTTAACAAGATGGAAAATTAACTAATATAAGTCAAGATTAAAAGTATAAATCTATACTAACAAGGGAAAAGGTGGGGGAAGGGAGCAGGTAACATCTGAATCTCACTCATCTGAATGGGTCAAAGGATAAAAGAATATACCCATAAATGCAGGTGGGTAAAGAAATAATTTCCCTTAACAGGGAAATAAGAGAGAACAGGAAGAGGGAAGGAGCAATTAGACGAGAGGGTAAATTAAGGGAGTAACTGTTTCTAAGCACAACAACTTGGAAGACTACATAATATTTATACCAGCACTTTCTGTTGTGACAAAGAATTTGAAATTGATGGGCCACCAATCACCAGGGGAATGGTCCCTCAAGTTATCCTCTATTACTATAATGGAAAACTAGTATGTTGTAAGAGATGAAAAAAAGAATGCTTTCAAAAAAACCTGGGAAGACCTAAACTGATGCAAAATGAAGTAAGTAGAATTAGGATAAAAATTGAAGCAATTTTATTGTATTTATACAATCTATAATAATTTTATATGAAACAATTCTGAAAGATGTACATA
Organism: Macrotis lagotis; assembly: GCF_037893015.1. Lineage (NCBI taxonomy): Eukaryota > Metazoa > Chordata > Mammalia > Peramelemorphia > Peramelidae > Macrotis > Macrotis lagotis. The sequence continues at coordinate 219,029,444 of NC_133662.1, forward strand.
TGCTGATCATCATAATGACCACCTATGATTTCAGAGGACTAATGATGAAACATTATACCCACCTACTGATAGAAAAATAAGATTCAGTGGGCAAAATGAGAAAAATAAAAATTTTTACATGATCGATCTAAATTTGTGTGTGCATACATGGGCTTTGTTGTATAACTCATTATATTGTCAGAGAATTCTTAATTGTTAGAAAGTTCTTCCTTACACTCTTTCTCAATGGGAAGGGAAGCATGATGAAAAAGGTAAATCTTTGCTTTTCAGAATTTTTTTTTTTGCAAGGCTTGTCCAAGGCCACACAGCTAGGTAATTATTAAGTGACAGAGGCTGGATTTGAACTCAGGTACTCCTGACTCCAGGACCAGTGCTCTATCCACTGCGCTACCTAGCCGCCCTTTTTTCAGAAAGTAAAAAAAAAAACTCACATTCTTTCTCTCTCCCTCTTTTATACCCTAACAAAAGAGAAATTTTCTTCTCTGATCCTTCGAAGATTCAGTCCAATGTTTTCTACATGACAAATTCTTCTTTCTTAAATATATTCTGAGCTGAGCATCTGTGCACATAGTTATAATCCCTATTCCAGAGGAGGATGAAAATGGCAGATTACTTGAGTTTGGGAGTTCTGAGTTGCAATTGTCTGAAACCATTAAGTGGCACCACTAGGCCCAACTACCAGCAAGACAGTAAGCCCTTAAGAAGGAAGGAGGAGGAATCATGGTGATGAAAATGGCAAAATGGCCCAGGTCACTGAGCAGATTCTTGCTAGTAGGGATTAGGCTCATAACCGCACTTCCAACCTAAGAGAAATAGGAAAAGATTCAATTTCCAAGAAGGAAAATGTGTGCACGCACACACGCACGCACACACACACACACACACACACACACACGCACGCAGCTTTGGGTACAGAATTTGGATCAACTTGATCACTTTGCAGAGTGCACACTATCTGCAGTACTTGCCTGCTGCTGCAGCATCTGCGGGGCAGCTGGTCTGGGGTGCTGCTGTGGTGGTGTGGTGGTAGTGGCTGTCCCTGTGGGAGGCTGCTGCATCCGCATCTGCTGTAACTGCTGGTGTTTCTGGGCATACACCTGCTGCTGCATGTGCTGGAGGCGGAGCTGAGCCAGGTTGATCTGTCCAGGTGTTTTACTTATGTGGTTTGTGCCTGGAGGAACTTGCCCAACTACAACATTAGGTGTATAACCAGGAGTTGGTTTACTTTCAATAACTAGATTACCTGTGGAATTAAAAAAAATTGTTTACAAATAATCAAAGAAAGGCTCTCCACCAGCACCTTTTGTTCTACCCCACCACTACTGCCACCTCTCCCCCCAGGGTGGAGAAGAAGATTAAAAACAGCAAAATACCAAAGGAGGTTTTTGTTTCTTTGCTTTTAACTTTCACTTAGTTGATGGCTATTTTTTTTTTAGGTTTTTGCAAGGCAAAGGAGGTTAAGTGGCTTGCCCAAGGCAACACAGCTAGGTAATGATTAAGTGTCTGAGACCAGATTTGAACCCAGGTACTCCTGACTCCATGGCTGGTGATTTATCCACTGCGCCACCTAGTCGCCCTGTTGATAGCTATTTAAATTCGTTATTCAGAATCTTAGAAAATGGGAAAGGACCATGGAGGTGACTTATCTAATCTTCCCAACCATTCAGGACTCTCTTTACAACAGTCACCCAATTTCTGCCTAAGGATTCTCAGTAACAAGGGTTGTTCTTCTTTGTCGAAGAACCCATTCCTGTGTCAGAGAATTCGTAATAGGTAAGGAGAATCTTCCTTGAATGAGATCAGAGTCTGCTATTGGTCTTTCTTTTTGTATCCTCAGCCAGTAGTACAGGGTCTGGTACGTGTTAGGTATTTCAAAAATACTATTAACACTGCCAATAAACACACTTCCAATAGATACCAAGGTTCATATTTTATAGTCATTACATTTGATCCAAAAAAAACACTGAGGTAGGTACGAATATTTTCATTTTACAGATGAGGAGATTCAAGAGTGTTTTAGTGAAATGTTCATTGCACACAGATAGATGGAGTCACAGCAGCATCTGAACCCAGATGTCTTTCCTTGTAAGACAATTAGATAGGGCAGAGGACAGAATACTAGATCTGGAATCAGAAAGAGCTATGCTGAAATAAGCCTCAGACACTATTCCTGTGACCTCTGATGCTATCTGTCTCACTTAGCACAACCATACAATGGGGATAATCAGAATATTTTTATCCCAAGGCTGCTGGTTTAATCAAGTGCTAATATTTGTAAAGCATTTACCACTATTCTTGGAACATAATAAGTACTCAATAAATATTTATTGGCCTGGGTAAAAGTTCAGGAAGTAATATTTTTTTTTGGCTATACCATCTGACTTCTGAGAAGAAGACTTTTCATACAACTCTACAACTTGAGTACTTTCCTCTGGAAAGAAGTTTGGTGTAATTATATACTCAGTTAAACATTTAAGGGATTCTACCAGAATAAGAATTTTAATATAGTTATAAAATTGTTTTTAATAAAAGATTTCTATATATGAAATAGCTAGTACCATTTGCAGATAGTTAGAACAAGAAGGGGGGGAAATTAAAGTAAACTAAGTATGCAATAGTAGAGTCAATCTACTTTTCATGAAAAATATGATAATGATAAAATAAGAATCAGTAGTCCCATTAAAATGAATGAAAAGGATGTTACATGTTTACTATGTATTGCACACTGGGCTAAATATGTTGGGCATACAAATACAAAAGTGAGAAAGAAATTTTAAAAAGCAAATCTTTTGAAGTATTTTATATGTTCTAGACTCGATTTTAATTTTCTATGCTTTTGGTGTGGATTTGGACAAATTATAAATAAGCTGCATTTCTATCCCTTCATCTCTAAAATGAGGACCAAGTGGCTTGCAAGGTTGCTCTGAACTCTAAACTCTGAGTTTAATTCCATATTCACAATAAGACCAGAGGTCCCAAACTAATGAAATCCTTACCCAAATTGACCACATTCTTTGCCCAGAAGGTAGGATCACAATGGAAACGAATGGCTCCATTAGCAGCTGGAACAGGATCACAGCGAGCTTTCAAAATATGGCGCAACTGAAAAGTAATCTTGGAGGAGAGAGAGAATGTAGGGTCATTAGTCTGGACCCTGAGACATGACCCAGCCCCAGACGATCCAGTTACACAGTCCCAAACACAATCCAGACACAGAATGAATGCCACCTGCTGCAGCTAGCACAGTACCCAGGCTGCAGTGCCAGGGCCCACAGTGTCTGGCAGTGAAATACCCACGGCACCAGAGCCTCACCAGTCGCTTGCTGTACAGTAATGCTGTGCTGCTGCCACTTGCGATGGCCCAGTTGGTGAAGTTCATGACATGCTTCACTTGCCGTGAAAGTCCTGTGATGTCATTCTGCTGCTGTATCAATTTCATCTGCCTTTCCTTGGTAACATTCTGCAACAGAATAGGAACTTACCTAAAGAATTTTCTCTGAAAAATCAGACCTGTCCTAGAAGCCATTTATAATACCACATGATTCACTGACATGAGCAAGAGTTGAAAAACATCATCCAAGATTAAGTTTAAGTAACCTGCCAATTATCAGCAAAATGTATTGCTGAAACCGAAAATAGAACTTGAAGTGGCAATCTGGAATATTTCATGTATGGTATATTCAAAGCAAGATATAGTCTAACATTAAGATAAAGCCATCCTTCCCTTCTGCCATATTCTGCCTGCCTTCCCCATAGCATGCTGGACTCAAAATCCAGGAAGACTTGGGTGCAAATCCCACCTTAGACATTTCCTAACAACGTGTGTCTGGAAAAGTCCTACTGTCCAGTGCCTCCATCATCACAAATGAAAAATAAATATAATGAATAATAGTGGAGGCACTTATCTCACTAGTTTCTGACAGAAACATATAAGAATAGATGCAATTGTCTTGAAAATCTTGAGGCATAATGTTTTCTGATTTATGATCCTCATTAAACTTTGAACATAGAGAACTGACTAGGGCAATGTTGCAAACATAATACTTTTAATATTCCACCAAATTAACTGACAAAAATCTGTCATGCTGTGCTGGTGGAGAAGCATCTAAAATGGAGGAATATGCACTAGGTGCTAGTACATTTGGGTAACTATGGAACTAGCTTCTCAAGGTACCATTCATAGGTCAGTGTCAACTCTCGTCCAGAGACCCATCTAAGCAGAGATCTTCCAGGGATGTCCTTTACTAACAATTAATGAAAGCATAGGTGATATGCTGTCTAACTGGCTAATGACTTGATGTTTGAAGGGACACGTTAATGACAAATGACAAATTTCATATCCAATAGGATCCTAATAAGTAAAAGCAATTCCAACTTTAAAAGAAAAAGATACCACTGTGGCTGTGAAAAAGCTTTAGAACTTTTAGAAGGCTATAAGTTCAACAGGTCAATAGTAGGTAACACAGCAGGAAAAAAATTAATACTATCAGAGGCTACTTTTTCTGCCATGGTTCCCAAATCAGGGAGACAAAGAGGTCCACTCTACGATTTCCTGATCTATCCATAACTGGAACACATGTTCAGTTCTGGGCACATTTTAGAGCATCCACAGAATTGTGAAAACAGCCCTGCATCAGAGTCCCCATCATAGCTCTCCCAGGCACCAAGTACTACACTGGTACAACTCTTTGTAAATCTCTAACTTGCTAAGTCTAACTGCTCTGGACCTCAGTTCTCTTATCTGTTGCATGAGCAGCAGGTAATATTAGATAATCCTGGTTCTTTCGAATCCTAAACAGATGACCCCTTTGAAACTCAATTTTCTAAACTGAAAAAAAAAGTGTATAATTATAATAAGTCATTTATTTCAACCAGTGAATGAAGAAGATGATTATTCCATTTTATTATTTCTTACAAATGGCTAGGCAAAAGGCAAGTTTCAAGATTAAGGGAATTTCTACATTAGGTCGACAGTCCCAAATAGTAAAGTGAACTGTGTGTCAGGGAACAATGACTCTTCTGGCTTGGTTCATAGGATTTAGAACTGGAAAGGTCCTGAGAGATTACCTACTCAATCCCAGACCCAATGTAGCTAAGTGATTACCTAAGATGACACAGGTTAGTAAGTAAAAGAGCTAGAATTACCTTTGGCAAAAACCAGTGTTCTTTCTACCATATCCAGCCTGTTATTTGCTTAATTATAATTTGTGAAGAGTTTAAATGTCTTCTTGCTCTCTGTATTCCCCAAGAGGAAAAACCTAGCTGTTTGTCACAATTTAATCATGACAAACTTCTCATCAAAAGGTTTCAACTTGGCCTACCGAGAAATTTTCCTAGGGGAATTAATCTCTCATTTATTGGTAGACATTAAAGTGAAATATAGAAAACCAAATTTTCTGGAATACATAGATAAAATATATATAACTTATAACAGTCACAAGAGAAGGATATATGGTAGATTTATTAACTATTATGAATAATAAAGCAGAAAGCAATAAAAAGAACAAAAGATAGGATGAGGGACATGGGGTCTTGTCATGGTCTTGTCATTGACTACTTAGTGATGAGAAGTTGATCAAGTAATTATAGTTTCTTTATCAAGAAAAATGAAAGAGTTTAGATATTAACTAGATGAATCCTAAGAATTTTTCCAAATTATGCTATGATTGCTTTCTGAACCTGAAATCCATTACAAACATCATCTGACCAATATGTATACACACACAGGAGGGGGAAAAAAGGAGTAAAAAAAAAAGTGCTTGTGCTTCAAAGAAAACATCTCTAAGTCCTATGGAAGCTAAAAACACTAACATGATGGTAATCCATTATGCTAAATATGGGGCTTCAACAATAACTATTTCCCCCATTCTTTCATTTTTATATCATATGTTAAATATTTCTATGTTGTCATTCAAAAACAAGGATGAGGGAAATTCTATCACAGAGGACTTTGGGGCAAGTATTAATGGAATTAGAGTCAGGATTTGAATCCAAGTACTGACAATTTAAGTTTAAGAAAGTACTAGTAAATACAAAGCAAAAATATGCCATCCATTACTTGTGCATTTGGAACTACAAGTTCAATCTGTACAAAAGTTACATTTACAGAATATTAATCTGTTCTTGGGATAACAATAAATTATTGTTATGTGCATTAATATTTGGAAATATGTACTTGAAGATACCAATGGCATAAACATAATGATAAACAGATTAATTTGGAAAATTATGTTTTATGAACTGAGAAGTTAAAAGATGTCAAAAGAAATACCATAAATGACTCAAGCAAAATTATGAAACCAATACACTTCCATATGAAAGAGAATTGGTTGAAGCCCCTTACTGGCACAGAAACAAGTAATAATAAAGACTTGCCTTTTCTTTTTACCCAGGAGTAATTTATCTAACATTTTACCTAATCTCTATTCAAAATAAGCTTTTTTACTCATTTCAGTCCCAGAGCATGTCTGTCTCTCTATACTTTAAACTCAATAAATCTAAAAGAGTAGGAATTTATATTCTCCATATTACAATTACATCCTTTATCCTCACACTCCCATTACAGTTAATGAGAACTTTTAATAAAACATCTGGAATAGCTGAAGAATGAGCAAGAGAAACTGTTTTTTAGCTTTAAACCATACCTCTAGCTGTTGTAAGAGAGACTTGCCCTTCTTATTTATTTCATTGATGAGAGTGAAAATGGCCACTTTAATTTCCTGTTCTACTCGTTTGTTAGTTTCATTTACTTCTTTTATCCTGAATAAGAGAAATACATCATTAGGTTATAAATTTCTCCTATATCAGTCAATGATCCAGAAATTTACTCAATCAGGTGCTCAATTAAGTCCTGTGTTATGTGGAACTAGCTCAAATGTTTCAGCACAACTGACCAGTCAATTCGGTCTAAATGGTTTACACCAACTGTATATATAAACAACAGATGAATTGACTATGTTATCATCTGAAACAACTTCATAAATTTACATGTCCAAAGGATAGCTAATAGTGGAATGGTTTAAAAAAAAACACTTATGGAAATGGCCACTTTTCCCTAGATAGCAATCAGCTCCTGTCATTATGATTCACACTATTATCTATAACTTCATAATAGAAATTCAGGTTTGGAGCCAGGAAGATGGGTTTTAAATCCCTCTTCAAAGACTAGCTTTCATCTAACTTCGCCAATTGTGTTTCCTCATCTGTAAATTGTGTTTGAGGGTGGGGAAGGGGGAGGGGTGTTGGAGGCACTAGTATAAAGGGTTGCACCATAGTTATACCAAGAGATAACATATAAAGAGTTGTGCAAAACTAAAAGCACTATATAAATGCAAGCTACAAATATTAACATAAACAATACTACAATTTTGTTATTTAAATTTTAAAATTAAACTTCACAAATATAGGATATGCAGACCGACCTAGAAAACAAATAGATGGTCTGGCAAAAAAGACATTTTAGTAGAATTCAAGTTCAATGATGCAGCAGCAAACTGTGGAGGCAAAAAAGAACCAAGAAGAACTAAATGGCATATTAAAGGAATAATACTTAGTGTGAGGAAGATGACACTATATAACTAGAAGACAGTGTTCCATTCTGGGCAACAAATTTGAAGAATAATATTTATATTCAGGCAAGTAAGCAGTATTAAATGGCTCGAAACCATGCCATCCAAAGTTAAACAATTTTGGAATGCTCAGCTTAAAAGAAAAAACTTGAGGGGAGACATGATAAGTCTTTAAATCCTTCAAATGTTCATGAAAGATTATCATATGGAAGAGGGTTTAAACTTGTTCTGCTTGGCCTGGTATGCAGAATAAGGACCAATGAGAGAAAATTACAAGGAGGCAGCAGTTACCCTAATATCAGGACTTCCTTACAAGAGTTATCCAAAAGTGGAATGGCTTGCCTAAGGAATTTCTGAGTTTATAAGCAAAGGTTAGATGACCATTATTAATCATAAGGTCTTTGATTTCTGGTTTAAAGAAAACAATAAGGAACAATTTCCAAAGTGATGGAATTTGCAAGTCTCTATTGTTTCAACCTATATCATCACCTGTAGGCAACCAGTTCTATTTATATCCTAAAAACTTTGAAAAGTTTCAATTCTTTTCATTTCTCTTAAATTTACAAAAGTTAAATTTCAAGGATTGGCCCTTGTCTCATAGTTTTAGGATGCGATGAAAAAAGTTACTGAGAAATTCAAATTATACTTTGCTATTTCTTCTTTACTGTATTAATTTTACATCATTGTTTATGCATCTGCTTAAGAATCCTTTCAATGTCCCTTGAATTGAATTCAAGAATTCAGTTTTCCCTCTGAATTAAAGTTATAATTAATGGTAAAACCGTTATCTACTAGACTTTGAGCGACTAGGAAAATTCCAGGATATCCATTTGTTATGTTTAAAGACCTATAACATAATGTAGTATATATTTCCAAAAGGTATAATGTCCATCCTTACCTGTCATTATACAATTAAAGAAGGCCTTATTTCCCCAACAAACCCATCTAGGAGAGAGGAAGTCTGTTATCCTTGGTCCCCTAACAATGTCATCAGATTGCAGGTTAAGTTCTATAAATCAATCAAGCATTCCTTAATGATAAAGAGGTATACTAGCCTGCTTCCCTTGATGTTACCCATTATAGTACCTGCACCTTCATGATGTTGTCTACTCTGTAACCAATAGCATTATCTTCCCTTCTATCCAATTCTGTTCTTTGCTCATTTATATTTCCTAAAACCTATGAAAACTAGTAAGCCCAAGTTCATGGTTTCTAATTATTGGTTCCAATTTATTAGTTACTACTAGCCTAATAAATTCATCATGTTTGTCTCTGAATTTAAGCTTAACACCACATTCACCTTATTCATATTCTATAATTTTATAGGTGTTGATTCAATTCACTCTGGGCCTTCACTGTCTCAAACTGAAGAGTAGTAATCCTCTTAACCTATCTAAACATTAACCCTACCCCATAATATTTAATGTGACTTTTCAAACGGCCTTAAATGTGGCTAACTACATATCAACATTTTCTCTCCAGGTAGGAGGTTAGGAACAACGATGCATTTTAAGACGTTCTTAAATGGATTTCAGATTCCTGCTTTACTTTGTAATTTTCTAATTAAAAAAAACCCTCTAAATTAGGAGTATGAAGATTTTTGTTATATAATTATATAATTAAATTTTTATTTAGTAAATATCTCCTCAAACTCTGAAGGGAGATGCAGAATGTAATAAGATTCAAATACATGCTTATTAATAAGAATTTTAATTTTAAAAAATGCTAAAAATAAATAAAATTGGAGATTTCATTTTGTAATCTTATAGGAGTAAAATAAAACCTAAATGATGAACTTACCTATTCTGCACCTGAGTTGCAGCAAAATGAACATAATTTTTCTTTTCAAGAAGTTTTGCTAATAAGTTCTCAATTGCACCCTTCTGGTTTTGAAATGCTTCTTCCAAAAACTGGTACCTTTAAAATTAGGACAGATGAATTTAAAAGTGAATTTCATAATAAATTAAAACAATTAATTCCAAGATTGCATAAACTACATGCAAAAAAAAAGGGCAAAAGAAGGGATTTTATCAAATTTATTTTATAGAACAATGGTCTGAAAACCTAAATTAGGTGTCAAAACAGAAAAAACTACAGACCACAGTATCCCTAATGAATGCTTAAAATAAAAAAATTAAATAAAAATATTAGTTGAAAAGCTATAGCAATATAATACTAAGATTGTACACTATGACAAGGTTGGAGTTGTAAGAGGAATTCAAGGTTGATTAATATCAGGCAATCTATAAGCATAATTGACCATATCAATGATAAAAACAAAAATATTAGAATGATATCAACAAAAGCACAAAAGGATTTCTAATAAAACACCGATTTCTGTTCAAACAAACATGAAACAAAAACCCCTAGATTCTGGAGTTGGTGGATTAAAGGAAGTATTCAGATGAGCTCTTCCAACATTCCCCTCCAAACAACTTTAAAATAATACCTCAAATAGAATTCTGGAGTGGCAGAGTCAACAAAATGGTTAGTGAAGCATTCTTCCAGTCTAAGACATTATAGGAGGTTGAAAAGAGAGATCTGAGACACAGAGGAGGAAGGGTGGGGGTAGGAAGGGAGGGTGGAGGGAAGTTTTGCAACTTGAAAAAGCATGTACATATGGATGAAAATAATTTTTTTTTAAAAAGGGAGGGGGGGATGGAAGCCCTGAGGAGCAGTATAACTTCCAGCTCCAAGAGATCAGAGGCCTTTCTTAGATAAGGTTAAAAGTTAAGATCAGCACAGCCATGACCATACCAACTTGGAAGCACCAAAATTTTCCAACGCCAGAACTATCTTTGAAAACAGCAATGAGGAAAAAGCCTAGGGGTGGCTAGGTGGCACAGGTCCTGGAATCAGGAGTACCCGAGCTCAAATCTGGCCTCAGACATTTAATAATTACCTAGATGTGTGGCCTTGGGCAAGCCACTTAACCCCATTTGCCTTGCAAAAAAAAAAAAGCTTAAAGCTTGTGAAAATACTCCCATACCTTACCAGTCCATACCAGGAACAGAACCCAAATTTGACAAAACTCCAAATCAAGAAATAAAGGTTTAAAAAATGAGCAGGCAAATAAACAAAAAGAATCTAACCATAAAAATCTACCAGGCTGAGAGTGAAGAAACAGACATAAACTCAGAAAACAAGTCAAAATAGTCATAAGTAAAGCCTCAAAGAAAAAAATATGAATTTGACAAAAGCCCTTAAAATCAAATAAAAAGGGTGGAGGAAAATTAGGTAAAGAAATGAAAGCAAAGGAAGAAAATTATGAAAAGAAAATTAGATTGGCAAAAAGGGTGCAATAAATTGAAGAAAATAGTATCTTAAAAAACAGAAAATTGGCTGAATTGGGGAAGTAAAGGTATAAAAGCTCACTAAAGAAAATAATCCTTGGGGCAGCTAGGTGGCACAGTAACTAGAGCACCAGCCCTGGAGTCAGAAGTACCTCTGTTCAAATCCGGCCTCACTTAATAAGTACATAGCCATTGAAGGGTTAATACCCATTCTGATCCTGGGCAAGGCCATATGCTGATTCCCCCACCCAAGGTCCCCCATCACCTCTGCATGAACTTGGTTGTCTTTGCATGTGCCAGATACTCCCTCTAAGAACTAGCCATTCCTAGAGGTTGAATCTTGGGAGGGTTGGCTACCTGCCCAGAGGTTCAACATTTAATTAATTTTAGAACCTTGGCTGCTAGAATCTTGGAGTCTTCCCAGCTTATGCACGTACTCTTCACATGGTCATACACGTACTCTTCACATGTATGTCCTGGTTAAGTGCCAAAAAAGCTTATATAAGCCTATTTGCATTGTGCCACCTTTGGGACCCCTTAAAAGTCCCTAACATTGGCAACCCCTCGGAGTTTCACCCATGGAAAGGACACTGTGCCTGGGACATTTTCCCAATCACGACTCTGAAAGGCTGTGATTTAGAACTCCCCAGCCACTGTGGATTTAGATGTTGATGCTACCCCCATTGGTGATGTTTTCTCTTTCTTTCTCCTTATATCCTTATAGTTACCTTAATTATCATAGTGGGATTGTCGTTGCTATTTGTATGCTTATGCTGTGCTTTTTATAAAGTGTTCTATCCCGTGTATGTTGTTATGATTTTACTTCAGTTTTTAATAAATTCATAACCAATCATTTAAATTGCTGAGCATGTCATTTTGTGGGAGCAAATACCGAATCATTAATCAAACTGCTGTGTGGCCTTGGGCAAGCTATTTAACCCCATTGCCTTGCCAAAAAAAAAAAGAAAGAAAATAATCCTTAAAAATTGGAATGGGACAAATGAAAGATAATGACTTCATGAAATATATTTTTAAAAAAAAATCAAAAGAACTAAAAAAATAGAAGAAAATGTGAAAAATATCATTTGGGGAGAAAAACTGATCTGGAAAACAGATCAAGGAGAGATAACTTAAGATTACTATATTACCTGAAAGTATCATCAAAGAATAAGACTAAAACCAAATTTTAAGAAATTATCATAGAAAATTGCCCTGATAGCTTATAGTCTTAGATCCAGAGGATAAATCAGAAGTTGAAAGCATTCATTGGTCACCTGAAAGAGATTCTAAAACAAAACCTCTCAGGTTTACAGCCAAATTCAAAAGCTCCCATGTCAATAAGAAAACATCCAAGAAGCCAGAAAAAAACCTTTGAAATATTATGAAAGTCACAATTAGGAACACACAAGATTTAGCAGTTATCATATTAAGGATAGCTTGGAGGGCTTAGAATATGATATTTTGAGGATAAAAGAGTTGGTATTACAACCAAAGATAAGCTCCTCAATAAAACTGAATATTATGATCCTTCAGGGGAGAAAATAGACATTTAATGAAATAGAAGACTAAAAAAGCATTCCTGAAGATTGGAACTAAATTAAAAAACTGTCATCTGAACACAAGACTTTAAGAGAAGCATAAAAAAGTAAACACAAAAGAAAATTTATAAGGGATCCAAATAGGTTAAACAATTTACATTCTTATATGGTAAGATGCTAAATTTAACTCCTAAGAATGCAATTATAGGGTGCAGGAGTGAGATTATTTTGGCACAATAAAAAAATTAATAAGTTGAGAAAGAGGATATCTTGGAGAAGGGAGGAAATTATCTTACATAAAACAGGAGTGCAAAGAAGAGCTTTTTTTTTGACAAGGCAATGGGGTTAAGTGACTTGCCGAAGGCCACACAGCTAGATAATTATTAAGTGTCTGAGGCAGCATTTGAACTCAGATCCTCCTGACTACAAAACCAGTGCTCTATCCACTGCACCACCTAGCTGCCCCAAAGAAGAGTGTTTAACAGTGGAGGGGAAAGTAGCAGCAAACATCTAAATTTGTTTATAAAGGGGAAAAGATATTACATACTCAACTGAAAACAGAAATCTATCTTACCCAACAAGATGTAGGAAGGCAAGGGGATAAGAGAAAGGATGAGTGAGAAAAGGAAGGGAAGATAAAAGAAGGACTGGTCAAAAGCAAACTTTAGAGAAGAGACTAGATAAAAAAAGGAGAGAGAAGGACAAAGAGAAGAAAACAGGAAATGCAGTTAATTACAACTGTGAACATAAATAGGATTAACTCATCCATATAATGGAACCAGAAAGGAGAACGGATATAATCAGAATCCAACAATATAAGTTGTCTATAAGAAACACACATGAAGTAGAAAGACACACTAAAGAGTTAAAATAGCCTGGAAACTGATGCTTATCAAAGGGAGCAGAAACAAGAGAACAATGTGAACATGTTAACAACATTGAGAATTATCAACCTTGATGGATACAGCTCTACTCAGCAGTTCAGAGAGCTAGGACAACCCTGTAGATCTACTATAAACAACACTATCCCCATCCAGAAGAAAAACAAAACAAACCAAAAGCCCTACAAAATCTGAATGAACACTACATTCACTTTTTAAAAACTTCTCTTATGTATTTCTTTTCTCATGGTTTTCTTTCTTTTCCCTTAACCTTATTAGTTCCTTATACCAAGCATGATTATTACATAAACATTGTTAAACAAAATGTGTATGAGCAACATTCACCTGATTTTTCACCACTGAGGGGAGAGCAATGGGAAGGGAGAGTGGAGGGAAATTATGTAACTTAAAATTATGCATATGCCTGTGGGTGAATGTTGAAAAATGTTCTTAACATGTAACCAATAGGGGGCAGCTAGGTGGCGCAGTGTATAGAGCACCAGTCTTGGAGTCAGGAGTACCCGAGTTCAAATCCAGTCTCAGACACTTAATAATTACCTAGCTGTGTGGCCATTTTAACCCATTGCCTTGCAAAATCTAAAAACCACATGTAACCAATAAAATAAAATAAAGTAAGTTGAAAAACTAAATAAATAAGAATTTAAAAATCTGGAACAGAATCTACATTGTATCAGCTGAAGTAAACAAAGCCATGGGTAACAATCATGATCTCAGACAAACCAAAAGCAAAAATAGACCTAATTTAATTAAAAAAGCAGAGAAATATCTTGCTAATGGGAATCATAGACAATGAAATAAATTATAAACCTAAATACACCAAATGGAATAGCAGTCAAATTCTTAAAGGAAAAGTTAATGAATTACAGAAGAAACGGACAGTAGGGCAGCTAGGTGGCACAGTGGATAGAGCACAGTCCCTGGAGTCAGGAAAACACAGACAGTAAAAAATATGAAAGAAATCAAGGAAATAAAATGATAGACCTCTAAAAAGAATGAATGAAATAGAAAGGAGTATGCCTTTTTTCCCTCAACTATTCATGGCATCTTCACAAATATGACACTATATTAACCACATTAAAGCCCCACAACAAATGCAGAAAAGCATTATACTGTTTCCATACCAGTTTCAGACTAGTTTTTCCTACTGTCTAGCATAGGAATCAACAATAGGTATTATTTGTCTAAAACGAGTAAGCATTACCTGTAATGGAAATAAATTAAAAATTTTCCCAGTTAGAACAAGGTTAAAATAAGGATGTCATTATTACCATTATTATTCAATAGTGCACTAGAAATTTTATTTTATAAGTAAGATAAGAAAAAGAAATTTGGAGGAATAAAAGCAATGAGGAATCAAAATTATCACTCTTTGCAGATGATATGATGGTATATTTAGAGAACTCTAAAAAATTAGCCAAAATAATTGGCAACTTCAGTAAAGCTGTAGAATATAAAATAAATCCACATAAATCATCTTCTATATATTACCAACAAAACCCAACAGTAAGAGATAGAAAGAGAAATGTCATTAAAATAACACAGCTAATATAAAATACTTGGAAGTCTGCCTGTCAAGTCAAAAAATATGAACACATTCACAAAACGTTTTTTGCATGGAAATTAAGATATATTAACAACCGGAGAAACAGTAATTGCTCATGGGTAAGCTGAACCAACATAATCAAAATGATAATTATACTTAAGTTAATTTACTTCTTCAGAATCATGCCAATCCATTTACCAAAGAATTCTTTTATAGAGTTAGAAAAATAGTAACAAAATTCATCTGAATGAACAAAAGGTGAAGAATATCTATGGAAGTTATGAATTAAAAAGCCAAAAGTCAAAACTTGGAGAAAGGCAGAGATCAGCCAAACTGCAGAAGACAGGAAAAGGGGGGAATACTAAGGTCTTAATGAGTAAAGGATACTTGTGGTTGACAGAGAGTAAAACCCCCCAATTGTGTTCTGTAGGAAAGATGGAGCCTCTCCCTCCCACTGCACCACCTAGCTACCCCCAGTATCCAGTTTCTAATAGATCCTCAATCAACTGATGTTAACGTAATTAATATAGGCAGCTAAGTGGCATGGAGGATTAGAGGTGGCTAGAGCATTCAACCTAGAGTCAGAAAGTCTTCAGTTCAAATCCAGCCTCACACACTGTGTGACTATGGACAAGTCACTTAACTTGTTTATAATTTCCTCAACTGTAAAATGGGGATCATAATAGTACCTATCTCCCAGGGAAATTGTGAGAATAAAATGAGATAATACTAATGCATTATTATCGATGCTAGCCATTATTATTACTTTAATTGACAGTTCTTTATAATGGTTCCAGGGAAGAAAATATCAAATGGAGTTAGAATGATTAGAATATACTCCCAAATCAAGTTTCTAAATCATGCATTTGTAAACTCATTATTAGAGCCAGAAATGACTATCATAAATTATATCTGAATAAACAATAAACCATAATGGATATAATGAAATTCAACAGCTAATAAGATTTCTCTAAATCATCAAGCATGTAAGGATGACAGGCTTTGGAAATGCCAGACTCTTCCTATCTACAGTCATCACCAAGAACAAGGTGGTCTTTACTCTGCAAATACAGTTAACATTTTTAGATTGATTAGCACACAGACAGAAAAGATAAAAGCTTTAGAAGTCACCTAGACTAGTAAATCTAAAGAAATAAAAGGATAGAAAAAAGCTATCTGCAAAGCAAAAGGAATGCTGTCACATGACTTGACAAGGATGGGTGTACAGCCTGGAGATGGAAGCCAAAAGAGAGGTGAGTGGGGCTTTGCTTTCTCTGCTGACTCGGAAGTGCCTGCTCTTTCAAAGTTAATTCAGAATAGAAAGATCCTCCCCTTGCCTAACACAGCACTCTCCCCACCTCCAACAATCCTTACTTTCTATGTAAGGGATGTGCAGGGGACCAAGTATTCAAACAGAAAAGTAAAGAAAGGCAACAGAAGATAAGAGAAGCATGGGGGGATTCACAAGAGATAGCAATCAGGGAAGGCTTCACAGCTAGTACCTGAAAGAAACCTTGACAATAAGAATGCTATAGGTAGGTAGCTGGGGCAGCTAGGTGGCACTGGTCCTGGATTCAGGGGGAACAGAATTCAAAACCAGCCTCAAACATTTAATACGTTATGGGAGGTAAAGGTGAAGAGGAAGCGCATTTTAGACAAGGAGACAAGGTGGTGTCAATATATGGATATGGGAAATGTAAAGATGATATATTGTTCCCTCCTCTCTTCATAGATTCTTATGGAAATATCGGTTGGATAAATCCGATCACCAGAATTGAGAAGTTTTGGAAAGCCACAAAATTTCTTTGTCTCTTCTTGAATGCATGTCCACGCAGGACAGCAGACTTATGAGTCAGGCATATTTGAATGCATAGAATTTTTTTAATGGATCAAAGAATAATGCATTTGCCCTTACCTATAATAATAATGAAAACACTAAGCCAAAGAAGAGTAGAAAATTGAAAAGTGGATTTCACTGAGGATGAGAGAAGGCAGAAACTTCTATTTTGTGGTGGAGAAACAAATAGTAGACAGACACACAATACAAGAAATGATAGAAGTAAAAAAATTGGTGGCTGTGACAAAGAAAAATCAACCAAAGCTGAGAACCAAAACCTGTTGTTGGTTTAGCAAATATCTGAATTAACTGTGCAACAAATTTTCAAATCAATCTAATGATATTTTTCTCTCCAACAGAAAATCACCTGAGAATTTGCATAATGGTTAAGTAGGATAAATTTGTGTAAAAAAGTAGCAAATTTTTAATCTTTTTGTAGATTCTGTCTACATTTGGATCAGCTAGTTGGCATTTACTGCACAGGGTCTATATACAAAGACTGTGAAACTAGATTTACCAAAGTTAAGGCTTCATTGGTTTAGCTTTGAGATACTATGCAATGATGAAAGTTCAGGGCTTTGGTGGGGGACTGAAAAATATCACATACAACAACAGGAACAACAACAAAAACTACATCCAATTACCTATTTCCAATTCAAAAAAATAACAAAAATACTAGGAAACCTGGAGAGGAATATGATAGAAATTAGATACAACACCTTACAATATACTCCATAATATTTTGTAAAAAATGAGATGACCATAATAGTAAAGAAACAAATAAATTAGAAAATGGATTATATACCTCTCCAAGCAAAGGGGAGGAGATGCATGCTTAACTAAATGGAAGCAATCACAAAAGATAAAATAGATAGCTTTGACTACCTGAAACAAGTTTCTGCACAAATATTTATGCATTTAAGATGAGAAGAGAAATGGCCAAATGGGGAAAAAATCTTTGCATCAAATGTCCCCCATAAAGGTTTTTGCTCTCTCCCCCTTCCCTTGTGTATATGTAATATATATGTGTATACGTATGATATTAATAGCCATTCTCCTAACAGATAAATGGTCAGAGGATATAAACAAACAGTACCAAAAGAACTATAAAATATTTACCACTCACATTAAAAAATGCTCCAAATCACTAATAAGAACAATGCAAGTCAAAACAACCCTAAAAATTTTAATTCATACTCAGCAAACTTGCAAAAATCACCAAAAATGAGAGGTGTGAAAATGATACAACTGTTTTAGAAAACAATTTGGAATTAGTAAGAAAAGTGACTAAAATATCCTAACCCTTTGAACCACAGACTCCCTTATAGGGCTTGTACCACAAAAAAAGTCCTCATACACTGCAAAATATTTATAGAAGCACTTTTCAAGGTTAAGAATTGGAAACAAAGCAGATGTCCATCATTTGAGGAATGTCTAAATAAGGATATAATGGAATACTGAAGATGAATGTAATATAGAGAAGTATCTCTATATATCAACTGTTGCACAATGAATTAAATACATTAAAAATATATAATTATCCCTTCTTCATCGTAACTTTCTCCATTATGGTTTCAATATATCATGGATCAGCACAAGAAATTAAATGGGAATTTTGAAGGGAGTTTTGTAGATGTCTTTTCTGGTACAAAGGGAAGGTCAAAAAATTTTATTCAGATTATCCAGATAATAGGGGAAATGCCCTTAAATCCTGCGAAGTGGAAATGATAAATGTACCACAGAAATCATAACAGTAAAAATGGACAAAAAAGCTACCCCAAAAATCCAAAGTAAATTAAACAAATTAAAAAGATCAAGTGAGACTTGAATCAAGAGATATGAGAAGACATCAAACCTCCCTACCTGGTCCACAGGTATTACACATTGCAATCGATTGCACTTGCTTTTTTCTCTCTTAAAAAATACTTTTTTTTTGTCATATGGGATGGTTCTCAGAGGGGGGGGAAGAATACATGGGATACTATGGTGATATAAGAAACAAAAAGTCAATAAAAATGTAAAAATAAATATTTAAACAGTATTAAGTGTTCCTATGTATCAACACTATGCCAAATAGATTAAAATAAAAAGGAAAAAACCATTCCCTGGTCTTAAGGAACTTACATTCTAATGGAGGAGAGAACAAGAACATAACTAATGATAGTGTCATAGCTTGGGCCAGTTATCCCAACAGGTCAGCAGGCCCAGCGTGATAGATAAATAAATGGGCACTTCCTGTTAGTGTCATATTCTCTCTTCCACAACTTACAAGTGGTCCTGGAGAGGAGGGACAGTTTCTAATGTTTCTTCTTAATTCTCAGAACTCAGCACGGTGCCTGGCTTAATAAACTCCCATATTAACTGGTTATTACTAATTTCTGATTCCGGACTGATGTATGACAAGCCCCAATTCTCTCCTGTCTCATATTCCCTAAGACAGAACATATAACTGTTCTTTTTGTGAAGTGATGCTGCAATAGGCCTCTTCTCCATACACCCAACAGAATAGAAGGAATAGGGCAATAGAAATCTAAGGGGAAAAAGGTTATTAACGTTTCCGAGCAAATCAATTTATTAGCAAGACTAGCAATTGCCAATAAATGGGTCCAAGACCTCCTAAGTAGGTACGAGGACACCATTTGGGAGTCCACAAAGCATTTTTAATAATCATAAAAGAGGAACAAAAATTACAAAATATGAAGTAACATGGATGTTACTGATTTCTATTGGCTCTGGTCAAAAACAGGGAACTGATATTCACAAATTAAGGAACTATTGTGTTTACACAATCTTAAGGAATAAGCTTCCAACAGGAATAGGGAACCTCTAAATGGGGAAATACATACATTTCATTTCCCAGAATTGTCTCAGTGTAACATTTCTCCATAATTAAACATAATCATTTGATATATAGGAAAACAAGGCTTAGCTCACAAGATGGAGGACTATCACAATATAAAATGGAGTCAATTGATTTTGAACTTTGGAAAGGGGCAGAAATTTTAGCGTGCTACTTTCTAAAACTTAATTTCATCTATCCCAGAACAAGTTAAACATATAGATGGCTTAATAGAGCAGGCAAAAAAAAAATTACATTCATCTAAGTGTGTGGACTTATTTACAGCTCTGGTCTCTTTTACCTAGATGCATCTTTGACTAGAACACACAAAAAGTTACTTATGTAGAAATTAAGGAGATAAAATATTAATATTTTAATTTATAATCCCATGCTTCTTTCTCATATTCTATTTATAATCAAAGGGAATATAAAAGTTATTAATGAAAACAGAATTTAAAATAGGACTATACTGGATATTTTATTTATTTTTTCAACCACATATAATAGTAGTTTTAAAAAATATTTTTGGTCTTTTTCAAAGTTATCTTCTCCCCTTAACAAAAAGCAATCTAATGAGGCCATACATGTTTAACCATGCTGAACACAGATCCAAATCAATCATGTTGTGAAAGAATATTTAAATTTAAATCAAAATAGGGAAGAATAAATTAATAAAATAGGACTATAAGTAAGTGATCAGAGTCTACTCTCTTAACATTCTTCTCAAAAACAATTACCACCAAAAAAAATTACCAAAAATGCTTAAAGCCAGAGCATTGAAAATAACGAAAAAAATAAACAAAACCGACAGACCCAAAGTAAAAAGAAATAAAGTCTATATCAAATATCTGTAATAAAGGTCAGATATAAAAGATATAGGGTGAAGTAAACGACCTTCCTCAATGTATCAAAGGTTCTGAGCAGTTTCAAAATAAACTGCCCACTACTAACAAGAATAAGATGGAGGTACCAAATCAGTAATAAGGGCAAATAAAAATTAAAACTGAGGTTCCATTTACACACAGCAAATTAGTAAAAATGGCAAAAGATGGGAATAATCAAGGTAGGTTGGGCTATGGGAAACAAGGCCATTAATACAGTTGGATTGAGCTAACTATTCCATGAAAAAGCAATTTGGAGTTATGCTTACAAAAAAAGGGAATGCTTAAAAAATGATTGTAATATTCATATACTTTATGACTCAAGAGAACCCATAACTTTGCATATATTCCCCAAAGTAAGCAAAAATAAGGTTAGGATGGATAGATACTCAGATTTGATAATTCCAAAGTCAAATTAGTGCAAAGTGAAGTAAGAACCAGAAAAGCAATATGTACAAAAATTATGAATATAAACATCAAAATTCTAAAATAAATACCATATAATTAAAATAACAAGAAGAAATCCACTTTGCTTCTTTGTGGAAACAGGAAACTATGAGTACTATATATATGGTCGGATACATTTGAAGTACTGGCTGGTTTTTTTGGAATTGCTTTTTTTCCCCCTTTTTCATTACACAGATTGTTAGTGGTGGGGAGAGAGGAGGGCAGAAAGTACAATCGACTGAAGACAATATTAAAAAAGTTTTTTTTTTAAAAAAGAAAATACCACAGATTAAAAGTCAGTCAAAAATACTAAATGAAAAATGTTTTGAGAGAACAACAAAAGAAAACACAAAATTAGAAATTTACCAAAATATAAGGGATAATTAAACAAAAAATTCAAAGGAAGAAATGTAACCAAGGAGGAAGAACAAGGGAAGAAAAAGGAACTCAAGACAATTAAGGAATTTCAGGATAGAATGATAAAAATACAACAATTTAACAATGTGTAAAACTATGATTATATTAATGAAAAATTTTTTCAAGCAAACACCAAATTGAAAAGAAAAAATGGAAATATAAGCCCATAAAATAAATCAATTGCAAAGAGATTTGGAAGTAATTGCAGTTTTAATCTTCTGTGAGACAAAGGAGCAAGATTCAGAAGATTGAGGGTTCCTGAAGGGAAACTCAAAGAGAAGGAAATATAGAAATGGTTTGCAAGACACATAAATGATAAAAAAAAAAAACAATGAGAAGTTGGAAACAAAAGCAAAGAAAAGTAGTTGTAGACTTGAGAACAAAGAAAGGAATTTGTGTGACTGAAACCACTTCATTAAAGGGTGTGGAAGCATGAAAAAAGTAGTGAAAAAATAAATATTTAATATAAAATATTAAATATTTAAATAAATATTTATTCTGATAACCAGATTATCTAGTACCAATAAATGTAATTTACAGGTCTATATAAAGTAGGCAGGAAAAAAATAAGAGATTTTGTGATTTCAGTTAAGATTTACATTACTTGGAAAGATCTGTAAATAAAAACTGGTGATTAGACAGTAATATAACAAAAAGGATTGCTTTACAAAATTTATTTCTAAGTTGGTTACTTGACCTATTATATTCTTCCATTAAAAATGTTAGTGAAATTATTAGAGAAATGGAAATTAAAACATCTCTGAGGTACCACCTCAGACCTCTCAGACTGGCCAATATAACCAGAAAGGACAATGATCAATGTTGGAAGGGATGTGGGAAATCTGGGACACTAATACATTGTTGGTGGAGCTGTGAACTCATCCAACCTTTCTGGAGAACAATTTGGAACTAACCCCAAAAGGCAACAAAAATGTGAATACCCCCCCCCTTTTTTGCAAGGCAATGGGTTAATTGGCTTGCCCAAGGCTGGATTTGAACTCAGGTACTCCTGACTATAGGGCCATGCTCTATCCATTGGGCCACCTATCTGCCCCTGTAAATACCCTTTGATCCAGCAATACCACTATTGGGTCTATATCCTGAAGAGACTAAACATCACTTGTACAAATATATTCACAGCAGCTCTGTTTGTGGTGGCAAAGAAATGTAAATTGAGGGAATGTCCATCAATTGGAGAATGGCTTAACAAACTGTGGGTATATGTATGTAATGGAACATTATTGTTCAATTAGAACCCAAGAGGGATGGGAATTCAGGGAAGCCTGAGTGAGATGAGCACAACCAGAAGAACATTATACACCCTAAGAGCAACATGGGAGTGATAATCAACCTTAAAGGACTTGCTCATATTAGTGGAGCAACAATCAGGCGCAATTTTGGGTTATCTGCGATGGAGAATACCATCTTTATCCTGAGAAAGAATTGTGGAGTTTGAACAAAGACCAAAGAATATTACCTTTAATTTAAAAAGAAATGTTATCTTATTATATTATTCTGCTGTATCTCATACTACATGTTTTTTCCTTAAGGATATGATTTCGCTCTAATCACACTCATTTATTTAAGTATTCTTATTTTGTACAAATGTTATTTTATACATTACTAAAATATTCTTCTTTAAGAGTAAACATAATACCTCCTCCCCCTCAAAAATATAGACCCACATGAGCAATAAAGTAAAGGAGAGAGAAAAAAATTAAGATACAAATAAAAAAATGGTAATAATAATTGTAGGTATGGCCAAGTGGAACAGTGGATGGAGCACCGGCCCTGGAGCCAGGAGCACCCAAGCCCAGATCCAGCCCCATACACTCAACAATCACCCAGCTGTGTGATATGCAAGCCATGGCAACCCCACTGCCCTGCAAAAACAAAACAAAACAAAAAAAGACACAAAATAAAATAAAATAGTAACAATAATAGTAGGGGTGGCCAGGTGGCAGACACAGCACCAGCCTTGGAGCCAGGAGAACCCGGGTTCAAATCCGGCCTCAGACACCCAACAATCACCCAGCTGTGTGGACCCAGGCAGACCACCTGGCCCCATTTGCCCTGCAACCCCGCCCCCCAAAATAGTAATAATAAAAAATGCTTCATTCTGTGTTCCAACTCCACCAGCTCTGTTGCAGGTAGATCACATTCTTTTTTGTTTTGTTTTTTGGTTTTTTTTGCAAGGCAAATGGGGTTAAAGTGGCTTGCCCAAGGCCACACAGCTAGGTACTTATTAAGTGTCTGAGAACGGATTTAAACCCAGGTACTCCTGACTCCAGGGCCGGTGCTTTATCCTCTGTGCCACCTAGCCGCCCAGATCACATTCTTTATGATAAGTCCATCACAAAAGTTACTTCCATATTTTTCCACCATTGCCATTGCTGATTGCAACTCTCTCCATTCATACTTCTCCATTACTATGTACTATATTTTCTCTCTCCTTTCACTCTGTCTCTGCTGTAGGGTAGCTGAGTGGGATCACTGGCCCTGGGACCAAGAGGGCCCGCACCCACATACCACCCCTTGGGCCCAGCATACACCTGGCCCTATGGTCCCAGACAGGCCTTCCAATCTCAGCCCCTTGCAAGAAGTAAAAAAGAAAATGTCCTATCTGACCACTCTCTCCCCATGGTCCATCTTCTCCTCCATCACTCACATCCCCCCCTTCCCCCTGGTCCCCTTCTTACTCCAGATGTCTATACCTCATTGAGTATACCTGTTGTTTCCTCTCCCTAGCCACCTCTGATGAGAGCGAAGATCCCCTCATTCCCCTTTGCCTTCCCCCCTTCCATATCCTTGCAATAGCTCATTGTAATAAAGAAAAATCTTAGCCTATTCCTCCTTTTGCTTTCTCCCATTACATTTCCCTTTTATTTATTGACTCCATTTTTACACATTATATTTTCAAATTCAGCTTTCTCCTGTGCTTCATCTATAAAAGCTCCTTCTACCTGCTCTGTTAATTGAGAAGGTTCATATGAGTATTATCAGTGTCATTTTTCTATTCAGGAATACATGCAGTTCATCATCAAGTCCCTCATATTTCCCCCTCTCCTTCAATCTCCATGCTTCACCTGAGTCCTGTATCTGAAGATCAAACCTTCTGTTCAGCTCTGGCCATTCCAACAGGAACATTTGAAATTCCCCTGGTTCATTGAAAGTCCATCTTTTTCCCTGGAAGAGGACATTCAGCCTTGCTGGGTAGTTCATTCTTGGCTGCATTCTAAGCTCTTTTGCCTTCTGGTATATTGTATTCTGAGCCCTACGAGCTTTTAATGTAGTTGCTGCTAAGTCCTGTGTGATCCTGACTGCAGCTCCACGATATTTGAATTGTGTCCTTCTGGCTGCTTGTAATATTTTCTCTTTGACTTGGGAGTTCTGGAACTTGGCTATAATATTCCTGGGGGTTGTTTTTTTGGGATCTCTTTCTTGGGTAGATTGGTGGATTCTCTCCATTACTATTTTGCCCTCTGCTTCTAGGATATCAGGGCAATTTTTCTGTAATAATTGTTTGAAAATGATGTCAAGGCTCTTTTCCCCTGAGCATGATTTTCAGGTATTCCAATAATTTTTATATTATCTTTCCTAAATCTGTTTTCCTTATCAGTTGTTTTTTCAATGAGACGTTTCACATTTTCTTCTAATTTTTCATTCTTTTGAAGTATTGAGTCCTGATTTCTGGTAAATTCATCAATCTCCCTGAGTTCTATTCTTTGTCTGAAGGATTTGTTCTCCTCAGAGTTTTCTTATCTCTTTTTCCATCTGGCCAATTCTGCTTTTTAAAGCATTCTTCTCCTCCATAACTTTTTGAACTGTTTTATCCATTTGACCTAAGCTGGTTTTTAGCATGCTATTTTCTTCAGCAATTTTTTGGATTTCCTTGACTAAGCTGCTGACTTCATTTTCATGTTTTTCCTGCATCTCTCTCCTTTCTTTTCCCAGTTTTTCTTCCAACTCCCTCATTTGATTTTCAGTCTTTTTTGAGCTGTCATAGCCTGAGCCCAATTTCTTTTTTTCTTGGAGTCTTTAGATGCAGGAGCTTGTGCTTCCTCATCTTCAGATTGAGTGTTTTGATCCTTCTTGGGATCACAGGCAAAGTATTTCTCAATGTTGTTCCTCTTTTTTCTCTGTTTACTCATTTCCCCAGCCTGTGCCTGGTTTTGGGGTGCTTCCTGAGTTTCTGAGTATTAGTGGGACACCTCCACAAG
Organism: Macrotis lagotis; assembly: GCF_037893015.1. NCBI lineage: Eukaryota > Metazoa > Chordata > Mammalia > Peramelemorphia > Peramelidae > Macrotis > Macrotis lagotis. The sequence continues at coordinate 219,054,929 of NC_133662.1, forward strand.
GTATAGTATATGAGGTTCTGTCCTCCCTCCTGGTCTGTGAATGACCCCAAGTGCACCCCTCTGCCATGGGGCTAAGGTGGGGGGGGGGCCTGCTGTTCTATGGGGGGGCCTAGACTAGGATCAGGATCTGCATGTGATCAGAACCCCAGAGTCCTGTTCCAGGGGCAGAGGACAGAGCTCCGCAGTCTCTCTTCACCCCCCCCCCCCCCCCGGCTCAGCACTCATGTCCTAGGGCTCCTGCTTACTGGCTTCTGCTTCCTGGGCCATGCTACTCACTGAGTGCCCTGATGCTTGGGCTTCATGTGCTTGCTCTAGCAGAGGTCCCCCGCTGATCCCCAAAGTTGTGCCTGGTGCTCCCTGGGGTGTAGATCAGGAAACTGCCCTCGCTGCAGTGAGCCCCAGCTCCCGGCTCCCAGCTCCCTGGGGCTGCCCCCGGGAGGCTGAAGTTCCTTCGTTCTGGTGGCTACCCCTCCAACCCCAGAGAAGCAGAGCCTTTCCATTCTTTTCCAGGTTATCTTGGGTTGGAGAACTGCCTCACTAGATCCCTCTGTGGGTTCTGTCTCTCAAAAATGTAGTTAGAGTCCTTACTTTATAAATTTTAAAAGAGAGCACCTAAGAGAGGATCCTCTCTTGTCGCCATCTTGGCTCTGCCCCTCCTTTAATCACATTCAACTTGAATGATGTCAAGACTAAAACTGCCTTCTGTGCCCAGTAGGGGGGAAGGGAAGCAAGAGTGGGGGGGGGGGGGGGGATTGTAAAACTTAAAATAAATAAAACCTTTCTAAAATATACCAAAACTATGCTAGTGAATTATCAAGTCAACTGAAATGTGAATCTGACTCAAAATATTGTCTACATGAAATTTAGAACCTGTCATTTAAATCCTGCTGTTATGGAAAAAAAAAATGAACCTAAGGTTTTGATTTTGGTATAGCAGGTATAATTCTAACCTCTGAGTGAACATTTCCCTTATACCAAAAAATGTCAAAATTGTAAGCCAGACCCAGATAAAATTGCAAACTGGGATGTATTTAACAAAATATAATAAAATAAAAAAACATTAATTTGTTTTTCCAGAAAGGATTCCTATTTCTATTTGAATTTCATACCACTGCCTATCCCTACCTGTTATATATCTGGGGAGTAGGATCTTCAAAAAATCGTGGAATATTAGATTTGGAAGATCTCTTAGAGATAATGTAATTAATTCTATATGATATAAAAAAGGGGGTGAAAAAGAGAAAATAATTCAATTCAGTGGCACCAGGAGCACTGCTGGAACCACAAACCATATCCCCTGACACCTAAATTAAGTGCTGACTCTATTATACCTTGAATTTTACCATTTAAAAATCGCTGATAGTAGCCTTTATAATAAGTCTAGAACAGAAGCTCTAAGTAACATCTAGCTGGGAATGGGAGAAGAATGGGGCACAGGACCAAATAGAGAATTTTCATGGAGGCAAAGGAAGACTAGTTAAGGAAAACCAAAGGGGACAGAAGGCAGGAAATGGATGTAGAGAAGTGGAATATAAAAATGACAGATATGTTCCCATCTCAATCTCCTCTCTTGAAACAGGTTCTCCTGCCAGAGGTAGCACCTGAGAATACTTCTACCTATGTCCCTTCCTTTTTATCACTTTGAATAGAAGACCTTCTTCCCTTTTTCCTGTTTATCACCTTGTGATACTGCCCAGTGTCTCTTATTCCAAACCAACTATAAAATAGGTTGTCTCTAAAGCACAGGGGATGATGATATAATTTACATGTGATGATAATTTAAATTATACTTCATGATAGCTGTTATATGTAACAAGTGCATGAGGGTTTACCTATAATCTTGACATGACAACTTTATAGGTTATCTCCTTGATAATTCAAAATAAATAGTAAAAAGTTTTTATTTAGGATTAGAAGGAAATCTTAATGTTACATCAACTCACATTTATTTATACAATGGCTTAAAGTGAATTTTATTGAAAGTAATCATGAGATAGGTAGTCCAAGAATTATTCTCATTTAATCGTTGAAGGAATTAAACTTTGAAATTTGAATGGTTTGCCTAAAGTAACATTTTGTAAACTTCAAATGAATCATATAAAAGTCCATCATTATTTACAAAGCTCAGAAGCATGGGAACCAAGGTCTAATCCACAATACATAAACACCTTCTATAAAAGCTTGTTGTCTTCCCTAAAAAGACTCAGATATTTATCAGTTCAAGGTATCACATATTAGGAGACAGTGACAAAAAAAAAACATTTTTAATTACTACTTTAATATACATGGTTTCTTTTGCAATCCTCATGTCATTTTATACATCACAAACAATATTCTGAGAAGAGATTCATTGGCTTCGGCACAATGCCAAATTTGTCCTTAACATAAAAATCCCTTGATATAATTAATATTACTATTTTACATTTATTGTTTTTTTTTCTTGTGAAGCTTTACTTTAAAATCAAAGTCCCTTTTAATAGGCCATTTCCCTGGAAATACTAATTTAGGTGGCTATAAATAACAGGTAACAATCATATTATTTATTGGTTGTGCCCCATAAAAGTTTTAAATAAAATATTATTTTAAATAGGTTAGATATAGAAAAAGAATGAGAAAAATTGTGAAAATAAGTAGAATTGTTGGGAGAATAGGACATAGATAAAAGTGTATAACGAATCATGAGCACATGTGAGCATATTTAAAGGTTATACTCACTGCTGAAATTCTGATCATCTCATTATATCAGCTAAATTCTTTGTTACTTTTTTTGACAATAGTCTATACATTACCATAATTTATTCAGCTATTTATCAGTTGTTGCATATATGCTCTCCATTTTTTCAAAGAAATAAAGCAAAAGAACTATTTTTGTATAATTGGGTTCTTCACCTATTTTTAAGAAATAGCCCTTGCAATGGGATTGTTGGATAAAATAAATATAATCAGATACTCCTTACTTATTGTCAGACTTAATGTAAAATATATTTGCTATTTATTAGCACTAGGCTGAAAAATGCATGGGTCAAGTAAATTTGAATTAAATTCTGTCTCAAATGTATTAGCTGGGTAACTTTAGGGAAGTTACTTCATGGAGCCTGTTTCTCTTGGTTTCCTAATCAGTATGGAGAGATAATAATAAATATTTAACCTAGTTCCTGGATTGTGCAGATGGTGAACAATGCAATATAATCAGCTGTCACAAGAATTCGATTGGACAAAATATTTTTCTTTAACAATTCTTTGCCACTTAGATTGCTTCTCTAAATTGGTATATATTCCATTCAGGTTATGGGCAGATAGTGAGAAGACATTGGACTTAGAATCAATAATATTCATCTTCCCAAGTTCAAATCTCAACTCAGACACTGAGCTGTGTGACCACAAAGTCACTTAACTGTTTGTCTCAGTTTCCTCATCTATAAAATGATCTGGAGAAGGAAATGCCAAACCACCCAAGTATCTTTGCAAAGAAAATCCCAAATGGGGTCTATGGAGAGTTGGACTCAACTGAGAAATGACAATCAGATTTAAAGCTCATAGAGGGGAAAACTTCTGTCTTACTGCTCTGTGATATAAGTTAGCAAAGTGATATGCAATATAGTTAAGAAATTGACTAAATAACTAAAAACTAGTCATTTTAAAGCAGGATTCATAAACTTTAAATTAAATTGAAAAAAACATAAACAGAAAGGTTTAGCATGTGGGAAGTACCATTATGTGTTAACTACTGTCCACACTGGATTACTCTATAATAGATTTGATGTGATTGTTATGGAATGTGAGGAAAGATAAGAGACATCCATAATAATCACTTTTTGCATTTTATACTAAATACACTCAATTAAATTATAATTGTGAATGTTGTTGTGAAGCTGTAACAAAAATGCTGGTATACTGCAAATTCCCTTTTAATCAGAACACTACTATGATAGTTTTAACAGTGATGATGATGATGCAGCTAGGTGATGCAGCAGATATGAGTACTAGCTTGGAGTCAGGACAGGAATCGGAATCTAGCCTCAGACATTTAATACTAACTAGCTATTTGAGCTTGGGTAAGTCACTTAAACCTGACTGCCTGATATCCAGGGTCATTTCTAGTCATCCTGATTCAGAACTTGCCACTGAAGGAGAAAGTGAGGCTGGTGACATAGCATAGCCCCTCATACTCAAATCCAATTCATGTGCTTGCCACGGTACTACCTCCCTGATGTGGACTTCTTCAATAACAAAGGACAAATATCATCATCATCATCATCTTCATCATTTTTAACAGTTCAATTTATAACCTGCATTCTATCAGACTGTGGATTGAAATGTTAAAAAAAATGTGATAAAAAAACACTGGGGGGGGGGGGAGCTAGGTGGCGCAGTGGATAGAGTACGAGCCCTGGAGTCAGAAGTACCTGAGTTCAAATCCTGCCTCAGACACTTAATAATGACCTAGCTGTGTGGCCTTGAGCAAACCACTTAACCCCATTGCTTTGCAAAAAAACAAAACCCTAAAAAAAAAAAAAATGGAAACTTAAAATAATTAATGGGATGTTCTGTTGTAAATTAGATAATATCTTTCTGATCAAAGAATAACAAAGTCCTCAACAAGGTAGCTTTAACCTGTAAGTTTCTCTTGAACTACTCTTGGACTAGGTCCTAAGATCTAACCAGCCCAGTCACAGCAGGTAAATTTGCAGATTTGCTAGTAATAGAGTGAATTTCATCTAGGATTATTTGACTATCATTTACATAATTTTAAAACTGTTAATAGTATATAAAATAATAAAACTTAAAATTTATTAATAGCGAGTATGTAGTGAAGTTATATCTTTAAGCCAACTTAATAGTAACAGATATTAATTTCCAACAAATATTCTGGTGGATTGTAAACTATTAGTGGAATATAAGAAGGAGAGTCTAAGAACTGCTACAGGTGAATGTCAGTGCCAAAGAAAAATTGATGGGATGATCTTGGATTAGGCAAAGGTCAGATACTCTTAACTTAAGTTTTCCTGCCATGTTATTTCCTTTCGGAAAAGGCAATATTTTCCACCAGGTTAACAATAAGCCTGGCTTTTTGACACCCTATGAGTAATGTGAAACACTGGCTGTCAAATATGACTCTTGCCTGGAATCAAAAAGAGCTAAACAGTTTTTACCTTGTGGCTTAAGTCAGGTCAGTCTGTGCCCTTCAAAGAACAGTCTTGATTATCATCATAACCATGTCCCTCCCATTTCCTTTCATAGCAAATTTCTGTAAAGAGGGTAGGTGAATAGTGAAAGTTTTATTGTTGTAATACTCAATTGATTGATTAATACTAAAACATCTAAGTTACCATAAGAGAATGCAATTTATTTTTTCTTTCTAATGGGTTTTTCCCCTTAGTTTTAATTCCTCTTTCACAACATAGCCAGTATGAAAATATGTGAAACACACTTGTACATGTACAATTTATAATTGATTGCTACCACAGGGAAGGGGATGTGAAGGAAGGGTGACAGAAAAATGTGGAACTCAAAAGCTTATAAGAGGATGAACAATGAAAATTACCATTTTTGTATAATTGGAAAAATGAGATAAAATTTTTTTAAAAAAAGAATGCAGGT